>NC_080077.1:2199315-2505704 GCF_949987535.1 Balaenoptera acutorostrata
TGGGGCTACCTATACCAGCGTAGTGATCTTGCTTTTGAACTGCAGGTGTCCAGGCTCTGCAGAAATGGTTCCTTTCATGAAAACGCAGGATGGAGACACAAATCAGAACGGTGATTTTTAACTCTGCCGTGATGGTGATATTTGTTTCCCTCACCCAGGATGCCTCATTCCCAGGACCAGGGTGCTTGGGAATCAGATTCTAAAGAGGGGGGTTGTTTGGAACCACAGGAGGAGACTGAAGGCCCTGGAGCTCCTGCGGCTCTTTCCCACCCAGGGCCACCTCTGCCCGCTGACCGCTCAGCGGCACTGCAGCCCACCGGCCCCCAGGGCTCCGCCTCCCGGGCTTCCCCTGGTGTTTGCACCGAGCCTTTTACAGCCGGTCAGGCCGCCACCAACACTGTTTCCTCAGACAGTCGGGTTATAACATCGGAGACTGGAGCCTGCCCTCCTCGATCAAGTTGTAAGATAGTCCCAAGCATGCACTCCAGTTTCTTACTTGGACTCTGGAAGGACCTTGAGCGAATCAGCATCATGGTGTCCTCTCATCGCTTGGATGGGTCTCTTCTAAAGATGCTTTATCTCAAAACCCAGTTTTCACTTTCCCTCATTTCCATTTCAGATGGTACCATTCCCCGACGGGACTCGCCGTCTCCTTGGAACTGGAATGCCTCTACCTTCTGTATCCAAGTTCCCGGTTCCCTCTCCTCGCCTCCCAACCCCAGGACGGAGGCTTGCTGCATTGTTTAAAGACCCCATGGCTTGAAAGTGAATCTCTGGATTCTCTCTCGTAGGACCTAGAGCAGCCCAAGGGTCAGGAAAGTGGGGAAGAGCTCTTTTCTCCCCCCACCATCCCTGTCTGGTCACATTACTGCAGGATCCTTTGGTTTGCCAACTTAGGGGCTCTGAAGACACCTTGTTCAATGCTTCACATACACTACGGGTGCTATAAATATTAGCTGAGTCCATACGGGGTCGTATTGGTTTGCTTGGGGCTGTCACAACACAGTACCACAGACCAGGCCACTGACACAACAGACATTTTATTTCCTCACAGTCCCAGAAGCTGGAAGTCCAAGACCAAGGCTGGTTCCTCCTGAGGTCTTCTCCCCCTATCCTCACCCGGTCATCCGCTGGGCTTAGTTGAGTCTATACGGGGTCGTATTGGTTTGCTTGGGGCTGTCACAACACAGTACCACAGACCAGGCCACTGACACAACAGACATTTTATTTCCTCACAGTCCCGGAAGCTGGAAGTCCAAGACCAAGGCCGGTTCCTCCTGAGGTCTTCTCCCCCTATCCTCACCCGGTCATCCGCTGGGCTTAGTTGAGTCTATACGGGGTCGTATTGGTTTGCTTGGGGCTGTCACAACAAAGTACCACAGACCAGGCCACTGACACAACAGACATTTTATTTCCTCACAGTCCCGGAAGCTGGAAGTCCAAGACCAAGGCTGGTTCCTCCTGAGGTCTTTTCCCCCTATCCTCACCCGGTCATCCGCTGGGCTTAGTTGAGTCTATATGGGGTCGTATTGGTTTGCTTGGGGCTGTCACAACACAGTACCACAGACCAGGCCACTGACACAACAGACATTTTATTTCTTCACAGTCCCGGAAGCCGGAAGTCCAAGACCAAGGCTGGTTCCTCCTGAGGTCTTCTCCCCCTATCCTCACCCGGTCATCCGCTGGGCTTAGTTGAGTCTATACAGGGTTGTATTGGTTTGCTTGGGGCTGTCACAACACAGTACCACAGACCAGGCCACTGACACAACAGACATTTTATTTCCTCACAGTCCCGGAAGCTGGAAGTCCAAGACCAAGGCTGGTTCCTCCTGAGGTCTTCTCCCCCTATCCTCACCCGGTCATCCGCTCTGCATGTCTGTGCCCCAACCTCTTCTCCTTATAAGACCACCAGTCACACTGGGCTAGGGCCCACCCACATGACCTCATAATCACCTCTTTAAAGGCCCTTTTCCCAAATAGAGCCACATTCTGAGGTACTGGGGGCTAGGACTCCAACACATGAATTTTGGGGATACAATTCAGCCTGTGACAGAGGTTGCTGATTTCAGACATAGGCATACCTAGAACTTTCCACAAAAGGACAAAAGATAACAAACCCAGAGGTGACCAGCTTGGCGTTTCTGGTCCTCCTGGGAACGAAGAGCCAGGTTACGCCTTGGTCAGAAGTCCAGTCAGTGGGCCCACTGGTTCCTCCTTTGCTCAAGGAGACCAGACTCAGCTGGATGCTGCCCTCACCTGTAAAGTTAAACCCAATCTGCCTCAAGCAAAGCTAAGATGAGGCAGCCAGCTTTCCAGAACTGACCGGTCCCCAGTGCAGGGAATTCTCTAGGGTTAAATGACCTTCTGCCCGAGCAAATTTTCCCACTGCTTCTCATGTGCCCGATGCTCCCCTGAACCCCTAAACTGCACGAGGTTCTGGGAAAGAGGACGGGGCCAGGACTCGGCAGGCCCGGGGTCCAGCACAATGGGCCGGCCGTGGGGCTCTGGGACCATCAGTTTACCTCGCGTCCACGACAGGTCAAATACGGGTCGAGCAGGAAGATACCTGAGAACGTTAACTGATACGTGTCCCCAGATTTCCTGTTCCCAAAGCGCCTGCCCCTTGTCCTGGTCGATTATGCTTCAGGAGGGAGATAATGCTGCAAAAGGCGGAGAACAAAATAGGACAATTATCGGCTCTTGAGTTGGAAGAAACCATGATCCTAGGCAAAGATGAAATATTTAGGACACTGAATAGACCTCAGTTTTCCTGCCCCCCCCCATGCCCATGCCCACCCACCTAAGAGTAGATGGATCCTGTATGCCAGGAGGTTGGGCAGGGGAGCTGGAGGGGACTGGAGCTGGTAGATGCTAGAGGGTCCTGAGACGCTCCCCACGGCCCCGGGCCCAGTCTCTGGGTCACACCAGGATCCAGCGTGATCCTAGAGAGGAGATCTGAGAAGTGAGTATGTGCTGCTTAGGTGACTTCGTGGCCTCTCCTGGTGTGGCCCATGGGCATCCCCCGTGGGGTGCACGGGAGGTGGGCACTCCTCCCTTCCTTCCTTCCTTCTTTTTTCTTCCTGGCAAAGACAGTTTGGCCTGGTGTAGGGCAGAGGGAATTTTCAGACAATACATACTTAGTTTTGATCCACAGTTGATCTCTTACCGTATTATTTTAAAACACTTTGTAGAGACTGCACTAGTGTCATTATTTTTCTAATGCCTTTCCTTATAATTCTATACAATTATAGAACAATTAAGAATTGTTATAATAATAATACTAGTTGTCTTGGGACAGTGGAACTGGGAAGATGAGGGAGGGGGTTGGAGGAGATTTGTCACTATAAATAATTTGGTCCGCCTGCACCCAGTGCCCTCCCTACACAACTCCGTCCGGCGGGACGTCTGCCTGCAGACGCCAGAGTCTGGCTCCGAGAGCGTCACGCCTTCTACAAGACCCCTCAGAGTGCAGATTTCCGGTTTCTTCCTGACGGGAGAAAATCTGAGTGTAAAAGAAGGCTTTGGGGACGTCCCTGGTGGTCCAGTGGCTAAGGCTGCGCGCTCCTGATGCAGGGGGCCCAGGTTCGGATCCTGGTCAGGGAACTAGATCCCGCACGCCGCAACTAAAAGATCCCAAGTGCCGCAACTAAGACCTGACGCAGCCAAATAAACACACAAATATTAAAAAAAACAAAACAAAAAAGACTTTGATGGGCCAGCCAAGGAAAAGTGGGGAGAAATTTGCTTCGGGGCACACCTGGGCACCAAATATGCCCTCCCCCTCCCCTGCCAGTGCAGCAAGCACCTGCACACAGTAGGGCACATGCTTCACTCCTGGGGCCCGGGGGCCGGCATGGGCCTGGAGGGAAGGGAAGGGTTTTAGCACCACGAGGAGCGTCGGGCCAGGGAATGGAGTCCCGTCCCCCGGAGCCCTCTGGACCCCTGCCCCTCATGGGGGCCATGGTCACGGTGCCAGGGGCTAACACAGGCCTTGGGGCTGGGAGAGCCGGGCTTCAAGTCCCGCCCTACTGTGCAGCCTCTCTGGGTCCTAGTTTTCACCTCTAACTGGGTGTGATGATACCACCCACGGCGCTCCTGGGAGAGAAGTAACATCGCTGTGTGAGGGCCTGCACAGCAGGGTGACAACGGTCTCGCTGTTGAGGTGACAGCTATCTGACCGCCCCTACGCTGCTCCTGCAATTCAGGGCCACTTGTAGGGCTAAGACTGAGGCCTGGCCGGGCTCAGGTCTGATGGGCCGGTGGCCGGGCTGGGGCAGGCATGGCTGGGGGGTGGCAAGGAGAGCCTTATTTGTGGGGCATCTGCTGGGACCAGAGGGACCAGAGAGAGAGAGACAGAGGCAGCACCACATCAGAGGACCATGCGGAGCTGGAGAGGTTGGCGGCTCTACAACCCAGGCGCTGTTCTAACACCCTCACGTGTTTTAACCCATTTCGTCCTCCAAACACGTGGGCAGACGCTATGACCATCTCCTGCTCACAGCGTCACAGGGGTTCCTTGGCTGAGGCACGGCGGGGAGTTTCCTGTGGAAAACCCCTGTCTAGCGGGGCCCTGAGCTGGCCCAGAGCCCAAGGCCTGTGTCCGGCCCGCACCCTCGGCCCCCGGCTGCGGCCACAGAAGAGAGCCCGGGTAGCCATCAGGCCCCAGAGGCAGCGGCCTTGCCCGGCACTGTTAGACCAGAAACGATGCACCGGGCACAGCCTTATCCGCTTCCCTGACTCTATCCCATTCCATAAACACTCATCAAACTCCAGCCGGGTGTGAAGCCCGGGCGGGCGGCCCCTCCACTTTAGCACCCCTTCTCCTGGGTGGCCGTGCTCCCCAAGGTCCCTGGGAGATAATGAGGTCACTTGCTCTTTCTAATGGTGACGCAGCGAGAATCAGAATTCACTTCGCTCTTCAATAAGCAGCCACGAAGGGGCGGGGAGCGGGAGATCCAGCTGGATAACGACAAGCTTGACATTTTAAACGGAAAAACAAGACAAGAAAGGGCTTCCATGCGTCAGGGCCGTCGCTCCTGGGCCCGCTGTGCGGATCTGTGGGAAGCCGGGGAGGGAGGGGGTAGAAGCAGTCGCAGCCCCACGCGAGCCCGGCTCCGTCCATCTTCCGGAACCCTTCCTTCCCAGCCCACTGCCACTTCCCCCAGCTCCCTGCTCCCTGAGCCCTGGGCAGTGGGGAAGGGGAGGGATCCAAGCTGGCGAAGACTCAGCGGTCCCCCCGCAAGCAGCCGTCCCAGCAAGCTGCCCGGGAGGTAAAGGAATGTGGGCTCGGCCGCTGCTCAGGCCCTCTGCGCTGAGAGCCTCACGCCGGACACGGGAAAGACGCTTCTGGCCCTCGGGGCTGGTCCTGGACCGCGGGTGCCAGGCCGCCGTGGCCCTCTTCCCACACGTCACCCACGTGGCCGTGGGTCGGGGCCTCTCAGGCCAGCCTCTCTTCCCACCGGGCGAGACCCTCTGCAGGGAGAGTGGGTGACACGCCCCGTGCTGAGTGTCACTGGGCGCAAGGTCGTGGCCACAGCTGTCTTGTGAGGCCAATGACAGCGCCCAGAGACATCCCTGGGCACACGCCTCAGACCGAAATGGGGGATGGGCCATCCTCTTCGTGTTCGTGGCGACACCCTGAGTGCAGCGTGCACGTAGCCATGACTGTCTGGTAGAAATCGGGATTGGGTGGAACTTTGACCATCCTTCCTGGAAAAAAATGCCATCTCTTTTCTGCAATCCTCCTACCAACTTGGAAGACTGATAGGGCCAAACAGAGCTCTGGGCCGAGGATCTTCTGAGCGATATTCAGAAAATAAAGGTCTTTACCGAGAAGCAAAGACACAGCAGCGAAGCCTGAGAGGAGAGCTCAGTCCATCCCAGGTCTGTGCTGATGCCACACGTACCTCCTGTCAGTCACTTAACCTTGTGGCCACCATTTCCCCATCTGCAGAAAGAGGCGATGCCCTGGGGATTGTTTGAAGACCCACAGAATGAGAACAAGACCCGAACAACAAATGTCTCTCCTGTGACCACACTTCAGCAGAGCTTTTGAATGCAAACCATGAGTTCTTGTGCCCCCAAAACACAGTGTCTGGCCAGTGACACAGAAAATAGTTGCTCCCAGAATTCAGAAAGTGCAGCTGGCGTGGCGGGCTCAGCTGCCCAGGTGAGGGCCAGTGTCCAGGCCGGGGCAGGGAGGGCTCTGGAGCTCGTGGTTTCGGGGCAAGTTCTGGTCCAAGAGGATACCCTACAGCCCAGTCTTCTTCACAAACGCTGGGCCTGCGCTTGGGTCATGATGTCCTATCTGCCACCAACAACAGTGGCACAGGGATTCTCGGCGAGAGGACAGTTAGAATGAATGGCCCGGAGCTCCACACTGAAATATACATAAACATGGGTTTGCAGGGGTGGGGTGGGATTGAGGCAGGGCAGCAACCCCACTGGGGAGGTCTCCAAACAGTCTTTGTTGGCCCAGTGAGGGAACAAACGGCCCCTGGATCGTCGCAAACAGCCCTGAGGAGTTGGGCCTCCACCTGTCCGCCTTTGGAGAGTGACTGAGTCAGTGCAGACACCGTTTGTCACGTGGTAAAGGTTAATGGGAGTGTGCAAAAGGCATCCAGATGGCAGCATTTGGCCCCAGGAACATCCAAGTTTAGAGAAACTTTTGACCATCATAAAAAAATAGCAGGAAAAACAAAACAAAACAGACACCCAGAAGCCAGAAACGATGTATTGTGTCTGCATGTGCGTTACTCAGGTTCTTATGCCAAGGTGCAAATCTCTCTTAATCACTGAAACAACGTGCTGTACTCAGTTCTTCCTCTGAGAACTGCAGGTTTCTTAGCAAATATGCTTGAATAAACCATGTTAACACTACCGCAGTCACCAGGGCAGTGGGATGAGGGAGTGATGTAGATGTGACAGCCATCCTGACGGCAGACTGGGAAATTAAACATTTCCAGACGACTCTTTCCAGGAACTGTGCACTAACCCAGTGCGATCACCAAGTGATTCAGGTAAACACATCTTCTTTTCCCTTTAAAAGCTACAGAGAATAAATTTCAGAGAACCTGGAGTTTATCTAACCCAAACTACCTTATTTTATGTTTTGCCCAAGGTCCCACCACCAATGAGAGAAGCAAAGCTTCTAGCCCGTATTTCTGAGTCCTGCCTTCTTGAAACACATACATTTTGTGCTTAGATTCAGAGCAATTGGAATAATCCCCTTGCAGTTCTGTTTCTAGCCTCCCAGAGCACATGAGTTCCCTGGTGGTTCCAACGAATCTCTGCATAGAGAGATAGAAGATAGATAGATAGATAGATAGATAGATAGATAGATAGATAGATAGATGGATAGATAGATAGATAGATGGATGGATAGGCAGATGGATAGATAGATAGATAGGCAGATGGATAGATAGATAGATAGATAGATAGATAGATAGATAGATAGATGGTAGATAGATAGGTGATAGATAGATAGATGGATGGATAGGCAGATGGATAGATAGATAGGCAGATGGATAGACATACACTCACAAATATAGCCTATGTATCAATAAATGTATACAGGGCAATATTAGTGTACATGTTTGGGTCTGTATCTGTGTGCCTATACTTTATGAAAGACATGTTTTGGGGGCAGAATGCTAGTTTTAGCAAAACTCCCAGTTTTGTCAAAATAAACAAATTATCCATGGGTCAAAGTAGGAAATCCATTTTTAGACCCTGGCTCTTCACCTCTGGTTTTCTACAATTTCTATAATCACTACAGGTACCTAGCATTGAACACCCTCAAACTGAAGTGTTATGGAAAACAATTTATCTTTCTCAGGGGTATTTATATTAACAGAAATGAATTACTTAAATCCAAGAAAACAGTGCCTATGGTAGAAGTGCCAATGTTAATACACATATATTTTCTATCAAACAATCCATCCATCCATCCATCCATTCTTCAACTCAATCAATACTGTATTTATTGAGTTACTGTTTTGTACCAGGAGCTCTTCTAGGTATAGTAACAAAAGCTTCTGCCTTTATAGACGATTCATTCCAGATGCGTATCTTTTTTTTAAGCAGATTACAAAGCATTTTTACACTCAGTGATTTAGGAGAAACTCACAACAAATATGTGGGTATATTAGTCAACAATTATCATAGTAATGCTGGGTAACAAGCCATCCCAAAACCCAGTGGTTTCTAAGAACAAGCATTGTTTTTCACTCTCATGAGTGTCTAGGTCACCAGTGGCTCAATTGGTCTACACTGGGCTCAGCTGGTTGTCTGGGTAGCTTGGCTCCAAGCTGTGGGTTTAATTTCTTTCTGTCCCACATGCTATTCTGGGGCTGCAGCTGAAGGACAGCAGCTGACCGGGGTGTGTTCCTTTCATGCTAGAGCTTGAGACAGTGGGGACCCCTGAAGTCTCCTCCTAAACCCGCCACACTGACACCTCTGCCCACATCCCTGGCGGGCAAGCCCCATGGCCATGCCCAATACCAGTGGGCTGGGACACATAGTCAGACCCTCCTGGGAGGCCCTGCAAAGTCATGAGGTGTAAAGCTCTTTTATAGGTGACAGAAGAATGGGGACTAATTATCCAACCTCCCACACCTGGAAAAGTGATAATGTCCCTATTTCACAGAGGAGGAAACTGTCACAGAGGTGAGTGGTTTGTTCAAGCTCACATCATCATTCCTGTGACAACCAGGCCTCTTGGCTCCTAGGTCAGTGCTCTTTGGTTATTGCACTCTTTCAGCTGTGTAACCTGGGCAACTTTCATTCACACTGAACAGGCTAGCCTATCCAGGCATATGGATTCTAGAAGGCCGAGTCAGGCTGACAAAGCTCATGCCAACAGCACTTGCTTATTCCCATCTGTGGTCACTCGGGACCCTGCCTGATGTATCTTGTGAGTCACTTAACTGCTAGGTATCTCAGAGGAGGGGGTCACAGGGCCATGAACCGCAGGGTAGAAATATGGGTTTGCATATACCACAGACCCATCTCATCGCCAGGGCAGGGTGGTAGTAAAAACAGAGAACCAAACACTTCAACATGCGCCTTCATTAAAAGGTACAAATTGGAAGCCAACACAAGGTGTTTGAGGTGCTAAGATGATGCCCTAATACCCACATTGCTCTTCTTCTTGCTATAATTCTTTAGGAAAGGATCAAGGCATCTGTCAAGAGACATTAACCTTGAAACACAGCAGCCTCGAGGAAGTTATTAACATGTTTGTCTCCCAAGGGCCATGTTGATACCCTGGTGTCCAGGCCCAAGGGGAGAAGGTGTTTCTGTCAGATGATGCTCTGCTTCCGGCCCTGAACTCCGCCTTTGTCTGCACCCTCCTTGCTCTTGATTGAGAGACAGGGTCGCAGGTCTCTGATCAGAGGACACTACGGACATGGGGTGCCCACTCCCTGCCTGCGTGATTACACAGCTCTCCTGCAGGTCTCTCTTCCCCTCCCCTCCTCTCCTGCCTTTCCATCCTGTGTCTCTCCGGCTGAATTCCTCATACATGTCAAGGACATTTTCTGTTGTACTGCTAATGGTAAACCACCTTAAAAATGCCTTTAAATGTAAATACATTCTGGCTGATGAGTAAGATCTGACCCTTCCATTCACCAGGAAAATTTCCAGCTTCAGAGAGGAAGCCAAAAATACAACTTTAAGAACTGAAAACAGATCCTAAAGCAGGTTGGGACCAGGTTACTTTGGAAGCAGTGAACTGTGGGTAAAGGTAGCGAGCAGGTGTGGTGCTCGAGACGATGCCTCAGCACCACTTCCTATGTGGGGTTAGCGGACCCACACAGAACATGACGGCATTTTCTCAGTTCCTTGATTACACAGTTTCTCCTGGTCTCCGTACAAACTGCCCTTGCACTTGATTTCGGATGTGTTAATTACTTGAAATAATTAGCTTCTTATATTTTTATGTTGTTTAAAGAAACCAGAAAGCTTTAATTATTCAAATTCCAACTCAAATGGCTTT
Source organism: Balaenoptera acutorostrata (assembly GCF_949987535.1). Lineage (NCBI taxonomy): Eukaryota > Metazoa > Chordata > Mammalia > Artiodactyla > Balaenopteridae > Balaenoptera > Balaenoptera acutorostrata. The sequence continues at coordinate 2,209,313 of NC_080077.1, forward strand.
CACATTTGCCTTTCAGATGTGGCTATGCCCTGGTCTGATCATTTTAAGGAGTTATATATTGTCTTTGGTGGGTTAGCAAATGTGCTGAGGTATAATTTTATTTTTTGCTGGAAGATATGCAATTACCTATATGAATTGGATTGTGGTAAAGGTAAATGGAGTAAATAGGGCATTTTATGAGTACACATTCTTTGCCAAAGCCACTCAATACATTTGTACAATTACGTACGTTATCAAATGATTGATTAATTTATAGGGCATGATTATAGACTCAGATCAATTGTGACTCCAAGAATGCCCCCCCCCCCAAAATGGCAGAGGCTCCAGTGGGTAAACCTCAGGTCTGGTTGTTTCTCTTTCTAGAATCAATCATATCATTTTGATGGTTATGAGAGTTGTTTTAAGGTTGGGAATTAGAAATCAAGCTATACTACTACTCAGGCCCATTTCCTAAAGTAAACCACAATTTATAGGTGTGGACTGCATAAGCTTTGATATTCAGATACAGTGAGGAACTGTAAATATTTGGAAAATGAATCGGCCTCCATTCCAAAGTAACCAAACAAATCTTTCCTTAAGTATTGAGAATGCTATGAGACAAAGACCCCAAAATACCCCAAATTGATCAACAAGGACTCTAGGGATATTCCTTTCCTGAAAACAATTCTCAACATTTCAAAGGCTGGGAAATCTTAGCCATGAGACCTGTAGTTTCAAGGTCTAGTTCCTAATCCCCTAACCTGGCTTATTCATGAAATGGAAAGAAGCCAAATGCATGAATTCACGTGGTATAGCCAGGTCTCATTCATTTTCTCTAAGAGGTAATTACACTAAGAATGAAAAAAAACAGAAATTCTATAGCAGAGTTTTCAAGAAAGGTGTTGGTTTTAAAGCATGTTCGCTCCTCTTGGTGTGAGCTGCACTTGGTGGTTTGCTTTTCACATGTGGAATATGGTGGAGGTGACTGCATATCGGTCCCCTGACTGATCACAAAGGCACGTGACTTCCTCCTCGCTCTTTCTGGGAACACTCACTTGGGGGCAGGCCAGTGCCATGTCATGAAGATACCCAAGCATCCCGATGGGGAGGCGCGTGTGTGAGGAATGGAAGCCATGTGAGGCATCATCTTGGAAGTGGGCCCTCCAGCCCCTGTCGCACCTTCAGGTGAAGGGGCCCCGGGCAACACCTTGACTGCAGCCTCAGCGGAGACTCTGAGCCACACACCAAGCCACTCCAAATTCCTCACCCACCAACACTGAGACGGTAAGCACTGATTTATTTAAGCTGCAAAATTTGGGGTAATTTGTCATGCAGCAGCAGGTGACTAATACAGAAAGGGGAGAAGTACTCCCTGTCCCATCTTCCCTGACCCCACGGGTGAGCACGAGGGTGTGGAAAAAAGTGAGTGTCAACTAATACATGAAGGTTTCTGATACTTTAGTTACTTGAAAATTGGCCAGAAAATAAGATGTTTCTTTCCCTTGGGGAGGTACATATTACTTAATACATCCATGAATCTTCTTCACTTTGTATTATTTTAGAAATTCCAGAATTGGACAGTGAGAGCCAGAACCCGGGTAAACAGGCAGCACTGGCACAATATACACAAGCACCAGGCACTTTTAGTACCTTCCACATTCCCATCTTCCTCACTGTGTCTTCCTTCAGATCTTGCCCAAAACTTCAGGAGTAGACCCTTTAACTAGAAGATAATGAAACCCATCAGGTTAAGACTTTTTTCTGTTGAAAATTCTCTTCCTTACTATTTCTCAAATTTAAGATTGTAATCCACTTCGAAGAGTCATCCAAAGAGGGCATGATTATTGAGGAGTTTTAAATAACTATCAAGTACTTACATTTACCTAAAAAAGCTTTATAGCAATAATGATAGAAGTGTGCATTTTTTTAATATTCTGGGGTTCTGATATATAGTGCTATTTTTTATTATTGAGTTATAGTTGGCATACAATATTATGTTGGTTTCAGGTATAGTTCATAGTGATTTGACATTCACACACATTTTGAAATGACCACCACAATAAATCTAGTAAACTTCTGTCCCCATACAAAGTTATTACAATATTATTGACCATATTATTTACGCTGTGTATTAGATGGCTTATTTATTTTATAACTGGAGGTTTGTTCCTCTTAGTCTCCTTCACCTACTTCACCTCCAACCCTCCCCTCTGGCAGCCACCCATTTGTTCTCGGCAACTATGAGTCTGCTTTTGTTTTGTTTGTTTGATTCTTAGATGCCACATATAAGTGAGACCATATGGTAGCTGTCTTTCTCTGTCTGACTTATTTCAATTAGCATAATTCTCTCTAGATCCACTCATGTTGTTGCAAATGGCAACATTTCATTTTTTACACCTGAGTAATATTTCATGTTTATGTCTGAGTAAAGTACCGGCATGGTCATTTTTCTCTAGTGTAGCAAGAAACTCACAAGTTTGTCCCTCAAGGGACTATTTATGACCTGGACATTTTGCCTGCAATAGAGATACACTTTCACCAGAAGGCGGTGTGGTCCAAGCAGCTCTTTCCCTACAGCCACTGTTACCAAAAAGAGGACTCACAGTTTTCCATCCACCTTTACTTTTTCAACAAGAACATAGTTCAAGCATTTGAAGTTACTTCTGATGCTACCAAGTTTCAAACAATGACAACATTTATCATCCAAACACTTTTCTGCTTGTTCTCTTAGCAATGACCCCAGTAGACTCCCAGGTTGGTTATAAGAATCTGCTTCTGAATGAGCCTTTTTTTTTTCAGGTCAAATCTGACTTTCTGGAACACAGCTTGAAACCCCACTTCAAAGATCAGCATACAGGTAGTAGTGATTGGAGGGGTCTCTGCACTGGACACTGAGCCTGGGGAAGCTTACTTGCTGACCTCTCTGAGCATGTCAGCCCTGGCGGTGGGGCAGCCTCAGGGAGCAGGCTTGCTACTCGGTTCCCCTCCGCTGGTTGAGGAAGGGTGAGCCCTCAGCAAGACCTCACCTCTGCCAAGCTGCCTCTATGCTTGCTGCAAAACTAAGTGAAGATAAGCCAACAGTTTACTTGTTTTAATGTAATGAATGGAGAGCAAACTTCACTGCTACTCTGTTGCAAAATATCAATAGCAGAGTAGGTAAGATTCTCTTCCTGAAAATGCATTCTTATTTCTTGCTAAATATCTCTTTTAACTCCGGGAAATAGGAACTAATATAAACAGCACTGAGAAGTCAACAGTTTAGCATATGCTCTTCCACCGGTGGGCAGTTCCCTGGCTGTGACCTCTGGAGAAGTTACTTAACTCCCTTGGTCCCTACAGAAGGGAAATTTTGATGATTAGATGGGATAGAAAAGTGTATAGAAAGCACCTGATACTTAGCAGATTGTTTAATTAAAACTGCTAGTTCCCTGCTTTTGTTCTTTATGGTCTCAGTTTTCATTTTTCTAAATTAGAATTTGAAAGTAGCTGGCATCTATAGCCTGCTGTAACATTCTATTTGGGTCTTTGGAAGAGATGAAGCTAATTAATGCTTTTGGTCTTGCAGATGTTTGAGAAAGAGCCTTATCCTGAAGACTGAAGGAAAGGGGTTGGGCTCCCCAGGGGTCTGAACGCAAGCCTGCCCCGGACATGATTCCAGGTCCCTTACATCTCCCAATAGAGGGCTGGACAGACCTCTCCTGCCGTTTCTCCCTGAACCTTAAAATACTGTTTAACATGAAAACTCCCCTCATCAGGACTTTTCCAGGTGCCTGATTGGCAGTTTGGATGCTGTGTGGGCAGATGGAGAGAGGAGGGCGTACGTGCAGGTCCATCTCAGTCACGGGTTGCAGTGTGCAGTGGGTATCGTCCTGCAATCACCCCCTTTGATGTCAGGAGCTTAACTAGGGCGTAGCTTCCATAACATGATGCATGGGACCCTTAACCCCACGTCCCCCGGAGGCGTCCGCCCACCTTCCTCTGAAGCAGTCCCCCCTCTTCAGCCCCCCAAGCTGACCTCTGCTCCTCCCTCATTCTTTTCTCTTGAGAACCATCCTTTCATCATATGGTACTCATCACAGGGCTTCTCAACCTGTGTGACATCGCCCCCTAGGGGACGTTCTCAACATGTCATCGTGTTGTCTCCTTTATCACCAAGATAACTGACCCTCAGGGGCTGGCAGCAGGGTGCTAAACACCCTGAAATGAAGGGGACCTTCCGGCTGGGGGAAAACCTACTTCTAATCACAGGAACACAGTCTAAGCCTGCTTTACTGTTAACACCCGTCTTCAGGCCAAGTCTCAACAAGCACTGAATTTACCTGAAACACACACAACCCTCTGACTTGCAGGCAGATCGCACTTGGCTCTGCTTGAATTTCTCAATAACTGGTGTTAATCGATTCACTCTAGGTTTCTCGGTGTCAGTCTGCATCTTGACTGCATCCATGGGGATCCTAATATTAGTGAGTGGTTAGCCAGCAACAGACGACACCATCGTTATCTTCTCGGCTACTGCACCCAAGCACTCAGATATCAAAATATATGTCATGTTACTAAATTTCTGTATTAGTCAGCATCCTGCAGAGGAACAGAACCAATTATATATATATATATATATATATATATATATATATATATATATATATATATATATATATATATATATATATAAAATACATATATTTATGAGAGGAATTGGTTCACGAGGTTATGGAGGCTGAGAAGCCCCACACAGGCCGTCTGCAAGCTGAGACCAGGAGAGCAGGTGGTGTGATTCGGTCTCGGTCTGAAAGCTTGAGAACCAGCAGAGCTGATGCTGTAAATCCCAGCTGGAGGGCAGGAGAAGATGAATGAGACAGTCCGGGGCATCAGTGAGGCAGGAAAACCGGGAAGATTCTCCTCCTGCACCTTTTGTCCCACTGGGGCCTCAGCAGACGGGACGCTGCCCACCCACGCTGGGCAGGGCGACCTGCTTTACTGCGTCCACCGATTCAAATGCTCATCTCGCCCGGAAACACCCTCACACACGTCCAGAGTCCTGTCTAATCCGGCGCCCTGTGCCAATCAAGGTGACACAAAATTTACCATCACAATTGCTTTCTTTTTACTTCTCCTTCATATAAAGGTGAGGGCCTTATATTGCTTTTTAAAAAGGTTGTGCTACCTGTGAATTCCATTTGAAGATCATAAAGGAGCATCACAAAATATTCACTGCAGCGGGGGAGGTGTGCTGTCTGATAAAATAAAGCTGCGTTTATGAATAATGGTTCACGGGGTTACTGTTCCCGGGGTGTGGGCTTTTTATCAAGGCTCTTAAAGACTGAAATGCTTAAAGTTCTTAAAATAATATATTTCTAGTGGGGAGATTTCAGAAGACATGACAAAGAAAGATTCAGGAATAAGTGGGGAATTTTCTGGTGCCCCTGAAATTACAGCTCACAGATGGCTACTGGATTCTGCCTTTCACAACTAAATGGCATGTTAATAAGCTGAGCCCAGGCTTATTAAGTCTGAAATAATGATTTTTGATCCAAGCATGGGATTAAAGCAGTGATCATCAGGCCCTGAGAGAATCGCCCCAGGCTCAGGCCCTTGGCAGGGTAGGGAACTGTGTGTCCCTAACCTCAGGCCAGAGGCTTCCTGGCCGTCCCTGGACCACAGCCAGCTGTAGGGGCCCTGCCTTCAGAGTCTCTTTTCTCTGGGTCCACGCTGCTAAGTGAGCAGACTCAGAGGCCAGAACGTGGCCTGCGGAGATTTTCCTTCACTTCCCACCACGGATGTCTCAATGGTAGCACGACTCTGAAGAGCCTCGTGCTGGATTCAAGCCCCATGGAGACACTGAAGTTGACCTGGGGGGTCCCGAAGCTGCTCACACCCCCTCCCCTCCTTCTCCACGGCTTCCCGGCGACACAGCAAAGAGGGAGGGAAGCGTGGTCTCCTCCTCCCGCAGCCCACAAAATCGGGGAATAAAGACAATCCCTGGGGCTCTGGCGAATACCCTGCTTCCTCCAAATTACCTGGGAGAGTAACACGGAGCAGTGGCTTGCTGTGCTTTCGTCAGTCAAGCAATTGCTTCCATTCTTTCCTTTTCTTTTTCAAGAAAAGCAAAGGAAAAGAATTGAAGGAAGGAGGAGAAACAGAAATTTTCAAACCTGCAACTGCAGCTTTCCAGGGTCCTCTTGGAGAGCTGAATGCTTCTGAGCCCTTGTATATGTGTGGTGTGAAGGGAACCCTGGCCATTGCTGGGAATTCCAAGATCAAAGGAAGGCCTTCCTGGCCACTGCTGTGTTTTTTTGAAAGCTGCAGCTTTGAAGACGTGCTGCAGCTATTTATTGCTCACTTTCAGAAAGCAGCTTTATATTCTTTTCTGTTTCAGCTTTTTCTGCTAAGTTAGGAAAACTATCTTTTCATTTACTGCCACCTTCCGTTCTGCCCTGGTGGTTTTTAGATGATGTCTCACCAAAGGGCCTGATCAGTGTGCGATGGGATGCCCGCTCCTGCAGGAGGGGCCGGAGGGGGAGAGACAGGAGGCAGATTGGTCTGGGGAGGCTCCTGGTCCCTAACTAAGAATGAAGGATGGAGAAGCCTCCTGCCTTCCTTCCCTTCCATGGGCATCTTCTTTTTCATTCTTGAATTCTCCCCACTTTGTTGGCAGGCCCTGGGGTTTGGAAAAGTGTGAGAGAAAGCCCGGCTTGGACTCCGCTGAGTGAGGCTGGCAGCGGCCCTGACAGCCTGGCGGGGTTTACTGAGCCCAGGACCTTTCCAGCTTCCCCGCCCGGCAGGCGTGGCCACGTGACTGATTCTGGCCCGTGGGGAGGGGGCAGATGAGCCCTGGCTCTGGATGCTTCTGACCGAGGCGGGGCCTCTCTCCCTACTCCTCCTCTGGCTGAATGGGGAGGACTTTATGGCCTGCGGGGACGGAAGGGTGGGGACACGGAGGGACCCAGCGTAACCACGGAAAAGGTCACTTACCCACCCAATGTTTTCTAAGCAAAAATTAACTTTCTGAGATTAAGCTACAGAATTGGGGGTTTATGTGTCGGGTCAGCTAGTACTATTCTGAGAAACGCAGGCCTGCTACCCCACCTCCAAGCCCTGGATTTCTTGTCTACACAGAGTGAGAAATAACACTGCCTGCCTTGCTGTGTTCACACCAAGATCACAGGACATGAAATTTGGGGGTGTGCCTTGACCACCCCCAAATATTTGACAAACCAAATATTTATCAAGCATCTGTCTGGCCTCGGCAGATGCTTGATAAGTATTTGTTTTCCTACTTTTAAGACAGGCTCTCACCTCTCTAATTATCTTCGCTGCCTTTCTCTGAGGCGTCTCCATCCCTTTGCTCATTTGTGTGGCCCCAAAATCCTCACAACTGCCCAAGATATACAGTGAGGGAAGCACCACGACTCAGCAGCGGGCTACACCCTGTCTCCTGCCATCTGCCGTTGTCATTCTTTCCAAGTAACATCCCCTCCACCCCGCCAGTTGCGTTTGGTACACCGAGTGGATCAAAATCAGGACACCGGGACAAACGTGCCTGTCTATCTGCCTAATACCAAGAGGGCTCCAGTCCCACAGTCGTCAGGATGACGGAGTCGCTCCCAGCAGGAACAAGGCTGGTATCACTCCCGAAGAGCTCATAACTGTGTGTCTGCCAGCTGCCCACCCGGGCAGAAATGCGCCGAGCGCAGGCTCCAGGCAGGAAGCTGGGGCCCCGCCAGGGCCGGCGGAGTCCTGGTCCTGAGGTCGGCCCCGCAGCCTGTCTCTGGGCGCCAGACGCCAGCCTCTCCCTAAGTCCCGGCCCCGGGGGCACCCACAGAGCAGGACCCACCTTTTTAAAAAAGTTAATTTCTTTTGCCCAGCTTGATTGGGATGTAAGTGACAAATGAAACTTACGTATGTAAGGTGTACGACGTGTGGTTTTGAGTAGGAATACGTGTGAGCTGTTTACCACACCAAGGTCACTGACACGTCCTCACCCCACATAGATACTTTTTTTTTTCTCATGATGAGAACACTTAAATCTACCCTCCGAGCAAATTTCAAGTACATAAAAACGTATTACTAACTACAGGCCCCATGCTGGCATCTGATCCCAGGACGTCCTCACCTTTTAACTGGAGGTTTGTGCCCTCCGACCGACATCTCCCCATTCCCTGCCCCAGCCGCCGGTGGCAACCATCCTGCTCTGGTCTGGCAGCTGGGCTGGTTTTGATGCAACGCAGGCGAGGCAGGCAGCGTTTGCCTTTCTGTGTCTGGCTCATTCCACCAGACCCCCTCTGGCCCATCCACGCAAACGACAGGAGCTCCTTCCTTGTCATGGCTGGATGATATTCCTCACATGGGGAGCACGGAGCAGTTGGAATTGGGGTTTCAGAGATCAGAGCAAAGAAGGAGCTGCAGGTGCCCCTTTCAGGTGGACACCGAGATGCTCTGAGTCAGAAGAAGAAGGTGATTAAAGGGCTTGGCCTGGGCAGGAAGCTCCTTTACCAAGGGCACCACCGGGCCCAACTAGGTTCCCCAGAAGCAGGGGCAAAATGGGCTACAGGAAATGCAGCTCGTACATTACACACCACCTGTGTCTCACACGCGTGCACACACACACACACACACTCACGAGGCTCTCCCACAAGCCGCTGCTGTGAACCAGGCACTGGCTGTCTGCTTCACGTGACACCCTTACACTCACACCTCTGACCTCCGTGCACAGGGGCGGGGGGGGGAACCCCGAGGGGCCCCTCCCCAGTGGCCTGACACCATCTCAGCGGAGTCACGCCTGCTGCTGTTTCGTACCTGCCACTCAGAGGTGATGAGTCACCTGAGGGGCTGGCAGGGGACCCACTTCTTCTCCCGATCATGTGATTTCAAAACACGCAGTCCCCAGACTCAACCGCTGGCCTTTACTTCTGCCCATGGCCCTGATCAGCCATGAAATCTCAGACAGGACGGCCAAGAGGAAGGGCTGTCTGCCTGCCATCTGTCCCCACGATGGAGCGATCCGCGGGCTTCCTCACCTTGTGGGGCAAAAGCCATGCCCTGGAGGCCTTAGAAACCCCACTAATAATTCATCTCTCATATGAGGGGAAAGAGAGTCTTGCGGGATGCAGACCAGAATACCGGTGACTTGCTTCCCAGAAATGGCAGACTTGGGAGGTTTCCAAGGGGGGCAGCCAGCCGAGGGCAAGGGGTAGGGGGGAGACAGGACCAGCGTTTGGCAGAGAAAGTGAAGGGAGGTTGCGGGTCTGGGGCTTCCCCACGCAGAGATGGGGCTGAGGACGGCTACACAGTTTGCAAAGAGAAACTGTGTGTGTGAGTGTGTACACGCATGTATGTGCATGTGTGTGCACGCATGTGTGTGTACGTGTCGAAGAAAGCAAATGCACAGCATGAGAGTTGTGAGTTAGGGTTTATCTGGGGCAAAATGAGGACTATAGCCCGAGAGACAGCACTTCAGATAGCTCTGGGGAGCTGCTCCAAAGAGGTAGCGGGGAAGGTCAGTGTACATGTGATTTTGGGGCAGGTGGGTACAGGCAATCAAGCACACATTTTTGCAGAAGGTTCCTGCTAGTCACTCCTTGCAGGGGGTGTTGAAGGTCAGCGGTCACAGCAGCTTGTGATTTAATCATCATAAAGGCAGACAGCAAGCACTGACGTTTACTCGGCATGTGCATGTGTGCACGTGTGTGTCCTTTCCTTCCCGCAGTTCCTGCCCTCAGGGATCAGGGATTGTCACCTGTGACGGCTGACCCCTTCGGGCATGTGAGGAACAAAGCAGTGGTCCAGACCCTTGGCTGCCAAGCCACAGAGCAGCCCTACCTGGTCCAGGTGTGTGAAGGCAGGAGTCCACACCTGGAGAGGCTTTCTTGCCAGGCTGGCTGGGACGGCTTTGGCTCTGATCTTGCACCAGGTTCTGGCGACTGCAAGGACCAACATGCAACCAGAACCTTTGGAGTGTGATGCAGGACAAAGATTTCTTCTGACTTGACATTCCAAAGACTCAGACGTGCGTTATGCAAACCCTCCTTCGATTTGGTGGTGCAGACTCAGGCACCACCATCTTTCTATCTTTAATAGAAAGATCTATTAAAAAGAAATAACAAGGGCTTCCCTGGTGGCGCAGTGGCTAGGAATCCACCTGCCAATGCAGGGGACACGGGTTCGAGCCCTGGTCCGGGAAGATCCCACATGCCGCGGAGCAACTGGGCCCGTGAGCCACAACTACTGAGCCTGCGCGTCTGGAGCCTGTGCTCCGCAACAAGAGAGGCCGCGATAGTGAGAGGCCCGCGTACCGCGATGAAGAGTGGCCCCCGCTTGCCGCAACTAGAGAAAGCCCTCGCACAGAAACGAAGACTCAACACAGCCAAAAATAAATAAATTAATTAATTAATTAAAAAAAAAACTTGTAAAGAGAGCATATCTATTTAAAAAAAAAAAAAAGAAAGAAATAACAAGCCCAAAATGGAGTCATTTGCCCCCCCAGGACAGCAACTTCTGCTGATTTCTGTTCATTGCAGTTTCAAGCTCTCCCAGAAACGGGACCTTTAAATAGACTGTCGGAAATGCCTGATCAGCTCCGGTGAGGTCATTGGTATGATTAGACCCCTGCCTTCCCTTCCCCCAGAAGAAGGTGGCCTGGCCTGGAACAATCCTGTTCCTCCTCTTGCTGACAACTTCCTGCCCCCCTCACCCCACTCCCTTGTAAAACCCTTTCTTTTGGGTCCATTCCTCAGAGCTCCCTTCTCGTTGCTCTATGGGGTGCTGCCAGATACATGAATCATTGAATAAAGCCAATTGGATCTTCGCATTACTCAGTCTATTTTTGTATTTTAACAGATCAGAGCCATTGGCTCTCCATCCTCCCAGCCAAAGCATTCACGTGTGTGCAGTGACAGCTGGTCACCTTGGCTGCAGGCGCGGTGATTTCTTTCCGCTGCCCATGTTGCCACGTCGCACACGGGGGCCCTTCCCTTCTCAGTCACACGTCAGCTACAGGTCTACATGGGAAATGATGATTCCCGTCACCTCTTGTAAAATCTCCTTGGGTGACAGTTGATATTTCCTGAAATGATGGTCTTACCAGATCTGCACCCATCTAGAGAAGGGCTGGGATCCAGGCTCCGTTACCTCCCGCCCTGCTTCAGGCACCTCCCCAGCCTCGGGCTTTGTTTCTCATCCTCAAACCCAACAGCAAAACCACCAAGCAGAGGGCCTTGCTGCGCTCAGTAAGGATGTGATGAAACGTCTGTGAAGTACGCTCCTGCTAAGCTCATGCTGTCAGTGAAAATTGCTTGGTCAGGACCGTTCCCTTAGCACCTGGAGAAAGCATCTCTCAGTGGAGAGAGAAGTGGGTCTCCCACACACGCTGCCCCCAGACCCAGCCGATGATCCCAGCACGTCCGCGATAGGCCAGGCCCCTGTTCTCCAACAACAGAGGACCCAGCAAGCGTGGCCCAGGGGTCCTTGGTGCAGGCCCTCGGCACAGCCTGCTTTGTTCAGGATGCTGCCCTTGGAGGCACCTGGAGTCTCTCCCCTCACTTCTCACCACGCTGCTGGTCATCCTGCTGAAACACTGTGAGGCGTCTCTGGGGCCCCCTGTTACCCGGCCACCTGGGACAGCTGCTGGCCCGGGGGAGCCTCGGTCCCTGTGGAGGCAGCTGGCTGCTTCAGGGACATTGGGCTCTGCTGGTTTTCTGTCTGTCTTTCTGTCTGTCTAATGGGGTGTGGCCTCTTCACATCCCTCCATTCTCCAGGCGATTCTCAAGGTTGCCCAGAGAATGCAGGTCAGTCTCCAAGTACGAGCCCGCAGGCATGGACTTTCCTGACACCTGGTGGCCACTCGCCACCTCCCAGGGCACCTCAGGTCTCACCCATCTTAGGGTCACTGCAGAGGCTGCAAATTAGGCTGACTTGAGAGAGAGCAACAGGAGAAAAGCAAACAGAAGTTACTAAGGCGTGTGTGGCGTGTCTACACAGAGAACTCAGGGATGCGGAACTCAGGGCAGTGGGAACCCCCAGGTCAGACAGCGTCCCTGCAAACGAACAGCAGGCTTGGAGAGAAGGGACAGGCCAGAGGACAGGGACCTCGAGCTTCCAGAGGCAGCGAAAGATGGGACGGCAAATGCATGGGGCGCTGACGGGAGGCGAGGGTGTCTCGGGGAGGGGCGGAGGTTGTCACGCAGATTCCTCGGTGCCACCTCTGGGCTTAGAAGAGTCCAGAGTCATCTCATAATTAAGAATAGTCTGGGCCTTCCCTGGTGGCGCAGTGGTTGAGAATCCGCCTGCCAATGCGGGGGACACGGGTTCGAGCCCTGGTCCAGGAAGATCCCACATGCCGCGGAGCAACTGGGCCCGTGAGCCACAACTGCTGAGCCTGCGCGTCTGGAGCCCGTGCTCCGCAGCAAGAGAGGCCGCGATGGTGAGAGGCCCGCGCACCGCGATGAAGAGTGGCCCCCACTTGCCGTAACTGGAGAAAGCCCTCGCACAGAAACAAAGACCCAACACAGCCAAAAATAAATAAATAAATAAATAAAAATTAAAAAAAAAATAGTCTCTGACTGATTTAAAAAAAAAACAAACCCTTTTAATGGCTTAAACCCCTCCCTGCTCTGCCGCAGCCTTCTTCCATTCCACTGAAAGTTAACGTCATCTTAGCTGATTTACATTCACTGGTGATTTCTATGTGCCAGGGCTGTTCCAAGGGCTTTCCCAATGGTTAGCTTCTTGAAATTTTGCAACCCTCCTTTTTCAAGAGGAAACTGAGGTTTGGAAAGTCATGTGATCCACCTGAGATAGTCCAGCTAAGAAGTTACAGGATTAGGGTTAGAACTTCCAGATCTCAGTCGTGTCCATGGTTATCATTCCTTTCCCTAGACTGTGTTGCTCACATGTCTCTGTAAGTGTGAAAATACATGTTTAGTCAATCCCCCAAACTCTTATTTTCCCCAAAATGTGATTTTCATAGGAATAAGTTAAGCTGCAAGGGCAAGAACTTTATCACGCTATTCAAATGGTAAGGTTTGCTTCCCCGAGCTGCGTCACCACCCCGTGTGACATTTACCTACACTGTAAGGTTTGCCTTATTGATCCCAACTAGATGAAAATAACTGATTTCACAGAACTTTGGAAACAATCTCCAAACTCCAAATTTTACCAACAGTGGAATAAAGCAACTGAACTAACAATTGGAAAGGCAAATGATTTCGCTTGCTTATTGGCTGTGAGATGTGGGGTATGTTTAAACTCTAGACTGGTCCTGTCCAATACAATAGCCACTGGCCACAGGTAGCTATTTAAATTTCAATTTTAATCAATTAAAATTAAGTGCAATTGCGCATTCAGTTCCTCAGTTGCACTAGCCACGTTTCAAGTGCTCAAAAGCCACGTATAACTAGTGGCTACTGTATTGGATAGTGCAGAAAGTTATCTGGGACAGCACTGCTGTAAACCTGAAATCCAAAGCCTCCAAAGTCTTCTGAAGCTGTTTCCTGTCTGGTAATGGGTCTAAATTCTAATGATAATTATCACAGCACTGTAGTAGGACAGCATGTAAAAGTGCTTTGCAAATTATAAAGTGTTATATAATTTTTTTAAAATTATTGCAGTGTTGTAAAATCATAGTCTTTGACATACTAATACTTTGGCCCTTGGATCTTATAATCATGTTAACTCTTTTTCAGAAGTTGAACTATAGACCTTGAAGCTGACATTTATACTTTGTTCTTTAAGACTGAAGTACATTCCAAGTTCTGCACCACTGACAATTTCTCTTAATGAGGAAGGTACCATTTATATGTATGTATATATATATATATATATATATATATATATATATATATAAAGATATACACATGTAATATATATAATTATATAATATATGCGATTATATAATATATATAATATGAAAAGCACCACTTTCCTATAAGGACCATATCTATCAGAAATCAGTAGAAAAAATTTCCAGTCCATATGAGCTGATAAGAGTCCTAATTTTTGCCCAGTTAGAAAGTGATTACTGTGGGTTCCAGAGAAGGTGAATGAGTAACAGCCCCGGGTGCTTCAGTAACTGTCAAGTTCATTAACGCTCAGCAGCCTTAGTGACTAAATACACGTCTAACTCAGACTCCAAGACAGAATGTGACTTCTAGGTACCGACTGCTTTTCCTGAGCCCTATTTGGTTTCTTTTAGGGAACTACAAATCTATTGGTGCTTGAAGCTTTTAGGCAGCACGATGGAAAGAAGCCTGAAGAACATCCTGGTGCTTTCTTTTGGATTTCTACTTCTCTTTACTGCCTACGGAGGTCTGCAGAGTCTGCAGGTAGGTGTGTACAGTTGTCATGTGATCTTACCTTCTGAACGTCTCTGGGACTCCAAGAATTCCCGTGGCACAGACAGCGAGGAACATGGGGTTTCACCCTCCAAAATCCTCTAAAACAAACAGTGGTTTTTATGTGCAGCCCCGACTCCCAGTTCAGCGGGATTGCACAACCGTGGGTGTTTGACCCTCGGACAAGGAGAGCTGGTCTTGGGTTAGTGATAAAATCCGCTTTGCCTTTGCGTGGGTAAAAGGAGACACAAGACGAATCACTGTGAATCTGTGGTCAGGGGCAGTAATGAATTCATCAGAGGTCCTGACACCACGTAGATTCCTGCTAGATCTTCCCCCGGTAGTTCCACTTTAAGTCTGATCTTTAACCGTGAACGAAACCCCAAGGAAGCCCCAGGGCTGGTCAGGAAGCAGCCTGTCATCACGCTCTTGTGCCTTCTTCACCAGCTTCATGTTCTGTGGCCTGGGGGCTGCCACACAGTGAAGTATCTGCAAGGTTTCTGATGACAAGTTAGTGTGGTCCTGGAAGGTCTGTCAGTCAGCGACAAGAAGTAGGCGCCTACTGTGTGCACAGAGCTGAACAAGAAAAGCACGTGCAGGGGGCTCAGAGTTGGAGGTGCAGGACAAGAGAGGAGAGATTCAAATTTTCTGTCTTCATTGTTACAGTACAAACTCTTTGGACTTGTAGGTTGGCGAGGTAGCTCAGATTCAGCCCTGAATTCCAAGTGCATGTTTTCCTCAATGAAGCCCTATTCAGTCTTTTTTCTGATTAGGGTCACAGAGAATGAAATCATAGCCCATGGTGATTCCCAGAATCAAGTTGAAGGGGGAGCACAGTCTTCTTGCTTGCCAGGATAGCCCATGACTTTGTAGACATTGCTCAGAACGTTGTGATGTTGTAAAATGCTAATGTGTGTGAAACACCTGTTTTGTCATGCTGCCTTGAGCTCACGTTGAACGTAGTGTGTGCTTTCTGGAAGGAGCACTTAGCGAGACCATGGACCCATCAGTGACACTGTCCCTACAGAAGCTTGCCCCACCGGAGGAAGTCCTGCTGTCACCAGGTGGGGCAGCTCCCCTGGGTTCGGGCGTGACTGATGGGGTCAGAATTCTCAGGAAGCGGTTTTGATCTGACAGCTGCAGCTGAATGACGGCAAACTGGCCCCCTTGGAGGCCGGGGGAGGGAGTGGGGGGACCCTAGGAGCTGCCAGGAGTCCCTTCTCTCAGGCTATGACTGTGGGACGCTGAGGTCACACACAACGCGGAAGCCTCACTCAGGAAACTCTCGGAGTGGCATCTGAGTGGAGAGAGCCGTGCAGCTGAGGGGAAGGCACATTGGCCTCGACTTCTTCCCCAGGGCTCCTGGGCTGGGCACTGCTGTCACTGGGGTGGCTTCTTCCTCCTCAGAAGACCGGAGATGTTAGAGAACCAGCCCTCCTACCCTGCCGTGGAGCTATCCCAACCACCACTCCCCTCTGCTCCGTCCCCGCCCTTATCTGGCCGCATTTCCTTGCCCACTGATCCAGGACATGTAAACATGGTTTGACTCTGTCAGTCAGGACTGGCTTCGGAAACAGCAGGTAAGGGCAGGGAGGAGGGACGTGGCCTGAGGGATGGCTGGATCCCAGCCACGTTGAAGGGACCTGCCAGTCTCCATCACTTCCTCCTGCTTCCATCTGCTTGGCTTCATTCTCAGGCCCCAGCGAGGCGGCCAAGGTGGTCATAGGCATCCCCAGAGTGCCAGCCCCGGTCTGGATTCGGTCATGCACTTGCCCAGGACGCAGACACGCATCTACCGCCTTCCCCACAGCAGACGATCTCCTGTTTATTACTCAGATCTCGGTGTGCATGTCACACTCCCTTCTCCGCCTTCCCGTGCCCTGGGTCCCGCGTCTGGGTGAGGCACCCCGTGTGCACGCCAGGTCCTGTGGCCCACACCACACGGTGCCTGTGAGCTCCATGAGGCCAGGCCCTCACCACTCCGTCCGTCGCCGTATCCCCTGCCTCAGACAGCGCTCAGCACCGGATCCAGTGGATCCAATCCATTCCCCAGTATGGCGTCTGGGGCTCCTGTTGGTCTAGTCTGGCTGGCTGGCCAGCCTCACCTCACCAGAAGAGCTCAACAGCTGTGACCAAAGCAGCTGAATGCTCCTTGGGGTCTTTCCTCTCGGGATGGGGCCTCTGTAAACACACCCCCCAAACGTCCCTCCTCACCCACACCTCCCGACCTTCCCCTGGTCACCACCACATCCCGCAGGTCTCGCGAGGCCTTCACTCCTTCCAGAAAGTCTTCTGACGCCTCTGGACTGGACTTCGTGCCCTCCCAGGAGCTCGGCCCCTGAGCGTCCCCCTGCAGCACTCACTGTCACACTGCAGTGGCCGGCTGGAGGCGTCACGGGCCCTGGAAGTCCTGCCCATCCCCCGCTCCTGGGTGGTGGCCGTTGTCTTTCCCTTTTGTGTCCCAGGAGCCATACGTAAGCCTCTGTTGGTCAGGGCTTACAGTCGTCAGTCGATCGGCTTGCTGAGTGAGTTGAGGGACCGTCCTCGTTGTTTACATACAGGTCACTCCCATGGGCTTCTCCTCGGGCATGGACTTTGCAGGTTGGCTCTCCTAACACATGGAGAGACAGGTATCTGAACATGGTCATTCACTTAAAAAAAAAAGACATTTGGTTTTGAAATTTGGTTCCCACTTTGGAGATTGAAATCCGCCTTCCTTTCCAGCGGTGGGCAGCGGAACTCCATTATAAGTAACAAATGTGCCTCGCCGCCGACTGGCAGCAGGGCTGTGGGTGGAAAGGAAATTCCAGAGCAGAGCATGCTGCCAGCCTCTTATTAGCACACAAAGAGGCAAGCTCACTAATACATAAGTATTAAGAAAACAAAGGGTCCCCGCTGAACCTGTTCCCACATTGCACACTCCTAGCAACTGGAGTTAGGAGCAGAAATTTCCAGATAACCCCACTTCAGGCAGACTGTTCAACTTCTGTCTTCCAACCAGACTTTAGAATTTTCATGGGACCAGATGTTCTTCTTCTCAGTTTCAATTAATCAGCAAACATGACTAAGTACCTGTTTGGGGCAAGGCACTGGGTGAGATTCAGAAAAAGCAGAACGTTCCCTGCGCTCAAGACCCCTGGAGACCCTTGGCATGCACTTGAAGAAAGGGCACCATTTGGAAAGAGGATGAGGATGGTCAGAGTATGTTGAGGGGTGGAAAGGGAGAGAAAATCCTGGGGTGAGAACACAGCCTATGCAGTTTGGAGTCTCCAGGAGACAAGAAAGGGATGGGCGGGGAGGGCTTCAGAGAGGCCCCCGGCTGATGGGTGGGATCTTCTGTTGTGTTGTTGGGGGACCAGGCAGGAAGGAACGATAATTGTCCAGGTGTTAAAGTCCTGGCTTTGGGGTCATCTGGACTAATTAGCTGAGTGTATGATCCTACGTGATGTGTTTCTTCCCCCCGTGGAGGTAGTAACACCTGTCTCAGCCATAAAGGAGAAGGAACGTAAAAGCTCTTATTTCGGTGTCTGCACTTTGTCGACTCTCAAACAGTGGTGGTTTTCTGAGTTTTGGGCTCTGGCTTCTGCAAGGGAAGAGACCCTCTCTGCGAAGTTTTCTCCTCTGGTGTCCGGTCAGTTGTCTGGAGCACAGCAGGGACCCCCTGCACAAATGACCACAGGGTCGGGCTGAGCTGGATGTGGAAGCCAAGGAAACAGATGGCGGGACCCTTGTGAAAGAAGGTCTGGCTTCGAAGGGAAGCACTTTTCTTCCCCGCCCCCTCCTCTACCCCTCCTTTCCTCCCCCTCCCCACCCTCTTCCTGCTATTCTTCCTCCCCTCTCCCTCCTCCCCCATCCTCATCCTCCCCCTCCTCGCTTTCCCTCCTCCCCTCCCCCTCCCCCTCCCCTTCCCTCCTTCCCATCCTCCCCCTCCTGTCTCTCCCTCCTCCCCCCCCTTCTCCTCCCCCTCCTTTCCCTTTACAAGTGAAATAAATGGAGGAAGCAATTATGCTAATAGGTTTTTCTTTCACAGCAAAAGCCAAACGTCACCGCTGCCATTGCCTTTGCCTGAGCTGGCTCTGGTTACCTATTTGACCTTTTGTTCGCTTCACACCAAGCTATGCTAGGCACCAAGTGACAAATGACAAAAACAAGAAAAATGTGCATTGTGTTTACACAGTGTTAAGCTGGAGCTGCTTGCTCTGCCTCAGGCATAGCGGGAACCTTGGTCTCCGAGGAGCCTGGAGACACCCGGCTCCCTGGCGGCCCTGGCACCCCGCCTTCTCAGGGATGAGGCACGGGCTGCGGGAAGCAGGAAGCGTGAGGGCCCCTGTGCCCCAGGCCGGCCACACTGGCTGCTTCCCCCTCGTCTCCACTTGCTGATTCCCCTGGACCAGAGTTCTCCGCAGTCTGCTCCCCTCCCATCCCTCAGCTGGAGGAGAGGACGCCCGCCCAGGCAGCCGGTTGCTGGGGGTCTCCAGGACCTGGAGATGACCCAGAGCACCTAGCCCTGGCCGCCGGGCCCCTGACCGGGCTGGCCTTGTCCCCGCAGAGCAGCCTGTACAGCGAGGAGGGCCTGGGGGTGGCGGCGCTCAGCACGCTCTATGGCGCGATGCTCCTGTCCTCCCTGCTCCTGCCGCCCATCCTCATCGCGAAGCTCGGCTGCAAGTGGACCATCGTCATCTCCATGTGCTGCTACGTGGCCTTCTCCCTGGGCAACTTCTACGCCAGCTGGTACGCCCGCGTTCAGGTGCTTCCCGAAATTCCCCTCTCGGCTTCTGGGACGGGACCGTAGCGTGGCCTTCTTCCCGTATTTTCCCACCAAGGTGCCTCTGTCCCCTCTGCTGGGCCCATGCAACCCCGATTGCCCATCCTGGCCTCTCCTGAGGCCTCCAGCTTCCCTCCTGGGCCAGGGCACTTTTATGGCCCAGCAACGAGGGGAGAATCTGCCTAAGATGCGGAGGGTGAATTTCAGGGGGACTTAGCAGAATGGGACCTGTGGACCAAACCCCACACCCTCACCCCATCCCAGGGAGTGGACGCAGCAGGGCTGAAGCCAGTGCCCCGGGCCAGGCCTGAGCTCTACCTGCTCCCTGACAGAAAGGGACCCTCGGGGACCAAGCTCTGAGGGCAAGGGTCACATGCCCTCGTTCCCAGGCATACACTTACCAAGCATCTCTTTGAGGGACACCCCGCTGCCATCCAGGATGTATTGATAGGATGGCTTCACATTATTCTTTTTCTTGTTACTGTAGAGTTCTCATACAGAATCCTCGTGGAGGAGAGCGACAGCTAGATGGATAGGTAGATAGATAGATAAGTAGATAGGTAGATAGATTGATAGATAATAAATCGTCTCTAATGTACTGCTGTTAGAAATACCTAGAACCCGCCCAGCCTTATTTGTAACCCCAGTTCATCCAAACTACATCCAAACACAAAGAAACTGCACTGGCACCGAATTTCACTCTTACAAATGATGCTGAACCAGAAAAGACGCAGATTTTCACGTTCATCTGAGGCTAAGGGGCGACTCTGTCAAGCAGAGAGCACCACCAACGACACGGCAGTGCTTCACTGGGCCAGGCAAGGAGCTTCCTTCTCCCCAAATGGAGGGAAGAGCGGAGGGCCCGAGGCACCCCATGCCCGCGTTTCATTCTCAGGTACACGCTGATCCCCACTTCCGTCCTGCTGGGACTTGGAGCAGCCCCGCTGTGGTCCGCGCAGGGCACCTACCTCACCATCATGGGAAACACACACGCAGAGAAGACAGGAAAGGTCGGCAAAGACGTGGTCAGCCAGTATTTTGGCATCTTCTTCCTCATATTCCAGTCGTCTGGTGTGTGGGGCAACCTGATCTCGTCTCTGGTGTTCGGCCAGACGCCCACTCAAGGTAACGGGAAGGAAGTGGTGACCGCGGAGGGCCCCTGGTCCCTCTACACACGTCCTCGTTCAGGACTTGAGCGGGTGGCCCCGTGAGGCCGCCAGACGTGGCTCTCAGGTTGCCTGTGCCTCAGGGTCACCTGGCCCCCGGCTCTTCCCCAGACAGTCTGGGCGGGTCTGAGGGTCCGCCTGGTCCACGCGTGCCCCAGCGATTCCAGCCCTGGCCTCCCCCGAGCACAGGGGAGCCTGGGGTGCCCTGGGGAAACTGAGGGCCACTGCCTGTGGAACTCGGGTTCACGGAGCCCTTTACTATCCTTCTAGACTAAGAACGGGTCCCATGGATTTATTTTGCCACGGAATTGATCCATTCACCAGCATTTTCCATGTTACACAAAGGACCACTTATCACTTAACAGATTTGAACATTTGGTGACTGATGCTTTAATTCATCCGTCTGCCCGACCACACTCAGACAGGATTACAAAGTGTGGATCTGCTTTATGCCTGCACCCTTTGATGTCTGAGGACTTAGACCAAGGGCAGAGGAAATAAATATCTTCAGTTCTCAGGAAATTTAGTAATGGGGAAAAATGTTCTAACTCTCCTGCTATTATCAGGATCATGTCTCTCTCTCTCTGCCCTGGTCCTGTTAACCCATGTAAAGTCCCACGTTTGGGAAACTGTAATAAAAAATCTGTCTCCCCTTTTTGCTCATGTGATGTCATCACTTGCTAAGTGCATCCACAGAAGGGAACCTTTACGGTTGATAGATACCAATCGTTACTCAGTGTTGGCGTAACCGTCAGCAATCAGCCAACAGAAGCTGGGGTGAAGGTTCAGTCTCTGACATGACCGTGGTGAAGGAGCGAACGGGTTTACTTTTAAAGACATACAGACAAGTGAGCTTCAGTCTCTGCCTGATCGTAGGACACAGAATGTGAGGGCTGGAAGGCACTGTGAGAACACTGCAAGTTTTCTCAACCTTTCTAGGCTTCTAGCCTCCATGCTGCCTTCTCATCCGACAGCTGCACATCTCACTGGCCAAGGGGATTTTGCAGCATTTTATGTGATAAAATCTGTATGATGGAAACAATGAAATACTGAGTATTCTTTCCTCCATGACATCCATCCTCTCTCTCCTGAGATTCTGATGTGGGTCTACTGAGGGTCATTGATCGTTCAAATTTTATTCTTTTAATGGAGAAGAAAGCAACATTCAGAGAAGGTATGCAATAACCTGCCGGAGGTCATGGGACTGGTTCCAGATGAACCTGAGAGAGAACCCAGTGGGCCTGACACCCAGTCTAATGTACTCTAGTTCTTAATTAATTCTGAAAAGTGGACAAGGTCCAATTACGTCAAGAATGTAATGTAACAAGTCACCAACATTTATTGCACATTGGTCCAAAGTGTCTTAAAATCAAGTACACAGACACGTGCCCAATGGGAAAAGCATTCTGAGACACTGGGTCAAACGAGCCCTTGTCTCGTGACTCTGACCTACGGTGATGTCTTGTCCTCTGTGTGTCCAGGCTCCTTCTCCCTGGGCGTCTTCTTCCTTGTGTACCGTCTCCTGTCAAGTCACCCGTGTCCTCAAAGCACCTCTTTGCTTCCTCGCTCACAGGGGCCATCCCAGAGGAGCAGCTCGAGTCCTGCGGGGCCAGTGACTGCCTGGGGGCCACGGCGTCCACCAACAGCACAAACCGTCCCTCCCAGGAGCTGATCTACACCCTGCTGGGCATCTACACGGGTACGTGCTCGGCACCAGGAATCCAGGCGAAGCAAGCCCGTCGCCTTCCTGGGTTGAAAAGACCACCTGCTCACAGTATGAATAATCTCTCTTCATCTGCAAAAGCCCCACAAAATGCGTTCGGCTGGGTGGTACTCAGCCTTTTCCACACGAAATCGAATGCAGCAACCTCTGCTGACTGAGGTCTCCTGTGATGATAGAATCACTTCGCGCCTGCACCATCCAGGCCAGTAGCCATTACGTGCACTTACTTAAATTCTAATTAACCAAGGTAAAATTACTGTTCTGAGGTCACAACCGCCACGTTCCAAGTGCTCAATGGCCACGCAGGGCTACGGCGGCCCCACCAAGTGGACCACGGCCTTGGTGGGTTGGCTACTTGTGTTCTAAGTACGTCCAGGTGGATTTGGGAAGTCCCAAATCCCAGTGTTATCACCTTTTTCGGAGGAGTACGTTTGGACGGCTTCTGCTGAGAGGCTGGGTTTGGGCACGGGTCTCCCCAGCACCCACCCTCGGGCATCGGCGAGGCCTCGGGGCTCCCACTGCTGGTCACAGGGCAGCGGCAGGCACAGGACATTGGAAGTTCATGAAAGATGATTGCCCAAGGGAGTGAATTCCTAGGATGTTCTTATCCTTAGACGCTCATTTGAATGGAAAATGTTTATGTTAATAGCTTTCTAAATGACTTTACTCTTACAGATGTATCACCACTTTGACCGGGAGCACCTTTAGACTAGTTTTGTTGTGTTGTTGTTACCATTTGAAGAAAATTTAAGGGTATTCTTTGTCATTCTTGAATTCTAGAATCTGTAAAGGTCTTGGACTGTGTCCTTCTTAAAGATCAAGAGTCTGATAGGTGTCGGATTTGGTGGGACTGAGTGCAGGACTCCACCGGGAATCAAAGGTCCAGAGGCCATGTGCATGGTCAGTTTGTCTCCCCCGTGAGATAAGCTGCCACCAACACGCGGGTCTCTTCCAAGGTTGCTTGCAAGTCAGCAGTGCCAAGTGAGCCCTTCAGGCTACAAGGCAGAGCGAGCTCTGGCAGACGCCGAGCAACGTGCTAGACCTTCTGTGGCCCAGAAACCAGCCAGACAAGACCCTGACTTTCAGTGACCTTAGAGTCCAGAAGTGCCTTCAACTAACCAAAACTTGATAGGACACGTGTTTTGAACAAAGTTCCCAGTTGACATGTAGTTACATCTTCTGGGGAAATTGCGTTCTAGGGCAGCTTTGATGGGGAGGTGGTACCCAAGCCAGGTCTTGAAGGGTGAGTAGGAGTTTACCAGGCAGAGCAGGGCACGTGAACGACACTGAAGGCAGAGAAGCAGAGTAGCTGGAGGACAGGGGCCTGGAGGGGGCAGAGAGCCAGAGACGGGCGTGACCAGCTGTGGCCTTGAGTCTGGATGCCCACTTATTTGTCTTGTAAACAGAGTCTCCTGTTAGTTTAGTGTGGGCATGAGAAAAACAGCGGACAGAGAAACCAGCGCAGGGGCGATACAGTGACCCAGAGGAGGCAGGGGAGTGAGAACGGCATGCAGAGTGAGGGAGGGGCGGCGCAAGAGAGTCAGAGCGACAACTAGCAGGACTTACCCACGCACTGGACTCGGGATATGGGAGAGGATGGGCCGACATTCTGTTTGGGAAACGTTCAGCCTGATGCGAGGGCAGAACAGTGTGTCCCCTGGGTGGTTAGGGACCTTCCACAGAGGTCCTGGTTCACAGAGAATCCAGCCGCCTAAGTCCAGACGTTTATGTAAAGCAGGGACCATGCATACGTCATACGGGGGAACTCTCTTAGTATCTGGATCCTGGTTCGCAGGGCTTCACACCCTTCTTCCTTCAAGCAAGGCCATGTTACCCCAAAGAAAAAAGAATACAATAAAAAACAGAACTAAAATAAGAAAGGAGAAAAACAGACCAAAGCAAAGACAGCACCATCTCCCTGGAGTAATTTTCTAGGATGCCTGAGCTCTGTCCTCACGATGCAGCGTCTTAGCCCTACCACCAACCATTGCCCTGTCCACGCCCCTGCGGACGGCCCTGGACCGAGGGACCCTCTGGACACGCGTCTGTGTCCTGGTGTAGGTGTCGCTTCTAGTCCTACCCCCGGCCCCCGCCGCTGCATCTCAGCCCCTGTCCCGGGGAAGCTGTGTCCTGGGGCTTCTCCGAGCTCAGGCCGGGGAAGGAGCTGCGGCAGGTGGTGGGCGCTCGCAGTCAGCCGACGGGCCGGTTTGGAGGAGCGCCTGCGTGCGCTGACTTGCGTTGACAGTTAGGTGGGATCATGACCCCAGAGGACATCAGTGCCATTGTGAAATGTCTGCGGACGAGAGCCCGGCCTAATAAACTTGGTCACAAGGTTGAGTTCCCATGAAATGGAGGAGGGGACCAATGTTTAGCCAGGAGGAAAAGTAGCTGAATTACAGAGATAAAGCTTAGATGTAAAGTAGTACTCCTCTGCGTGGAAATGTGTTTATTGACTACGGACTTCTCTGGGATGCGTATGGGGACTGGTTTCCCCACCACTTCTCATGCAATTTGGAGGAGGGCTGACTCTGTAAGCCTCACGGTTTCAGTACGGCTCAGGCAGCTACACCACAGTGAGGGGCGAGCCTGCTGCCTTGGGCATCTGTGGCTACAAGAGATGGAAGAATAGTAGACAAGGATGGGGACCAATAAAGACACAAAGTGGCTCAAATCCTCTTTAAAGGGTGATGGGTCAAAGCCAGCAATAAGCGAAAAAAACTGTTCTGAAGGGTCCCGATCCCACCAGGGAGAGGAAAGACCACCACCGGTCCTGAATTCATCTGTGGATCCCAAACCACATGTATCATTATCATTGTAGATGGAAGACCAGTAGAGACATAAGAAATGACAAAGGGCCGTCAGCTTCAGTGAGGGAGCAAAAAGGTGTCCACGTAAAGAACAGGAAGATTAAACAGACATTCGTTCTCCCTCGGGAGACAGGAAGGTGGGTTCATGGCAGAGAAAGAGATCTCGTCATCACCTTCCAGAATCATGAAAGTACAGGATATCCCCTCAAGGGTGAAAGGAATAGTTGTCTTGAGTCATTTTTTGATAGATCCCCTGTTCACGTGGTCCCAAATACAAATATTGTAAAAGGGAAAATCGCCCTCTCACTGCCACCCAGCTTTCCTGCAGCCGTAAACAACCCGCATAGTCTTTAATTCTTAGACACACCTACCGCACGTCTAAACAAATACGTCTTTATGCCCCTCCTTCTCCAAATCAAATGGGAGCACAGTAGACTCCCAGCTCTGCACCTGGCCTTTCCTTTTAGCCATTTGTCTTGGGGGGAAACTTCCTATCTCCGTATGCAAAGAGCTCCTTTCCTTTCTCCAAACGCATCATCCCAGTGGGGTTGGGAGATACCCTAATACATGCAGCTCCTACCACAGGACATTTGGATGAACAGATTTGGGGTGAACACGAAGAGAAGCCGATGGTCACTTTCCGGACGGGACCCATAACCCTGGGAAAGGAGCCTAGCTGTTGGTAGAAATTACTTTGAGGATTCTGACGAGAGAAATGGTCCATGGTTAAGGGCCCTGAGGACCTCGGGGGTCTCTCCCCGGGTGTCTGTGTTTCCCATCACCTGCTCGGTGGGTGAGACAGCCCGACAGCCACAGAACCAGCACACGAGGATCGAGGCAACGTGTGTGGCCCCCGAGTCCACGTCAGGGGGCAGGGGCTCAGCCTGCCTCCGTCGCCGTAAATGTGGATTTGAAACCGACCCTCCGTTTCGAGAGGAGGAGGAGGTGAGGAGCCGAGTCCGCGCGCGTGTGCGGTGCCGCTGGCGCCCGTCGCAGCAGCCTGTCCCCTCCCTGTCCTTTCAGGCAGCGGCTTCCTGGCGGTCCTGCTCACCGCCGCGTTTCTGGAACCCATAAAAGACGCTGAGCAGAAAAGTGAGGGAGAGAAGCAAGCGCCACCGTTCTGGTCCACTTTGCTGTCGACGGTCAAGCTGTTTAGAGACAAGCGCCTGTGTCTCCTGGTCCTGCTGCCGCTGTACTGCGGCTTCCAGCAGGCCTTCCTGGCCGGCGACTACACGCGGGTAGGAGAGGAGGCCGGCGGGGGCGGCGCGGGGTCCGGGGCTGCACTGGGTCTGTCCGGCCTCAGGAGAGCCGCCGTGTGGTTAGGACATCAGCCCACCTGGGCTGGGGCCAGCCTGGGAACACCTCTCACTTGAGATGTGTTTTCAGGCAAAGGACCAAAGCTGCTTGGGAGTCATTGCATTTATTTGCCTGCATCTCACCCTGTGTCCTCATTTTAGAGTGAAAAATAGGGAAAACCATGAAATCCACGAATAACACTGAAATTCCTTATTACCTAGTTTTTAACAAATTTTTATTTTATATTGGAATATAGTTGGTTTACAATGTTGTGTTAGTTTCAGGTGTACAGCAAAGGGATTCAGTTATACATAAACACATATCTATTCTTTTTCAAATTCGTTTCCCATTTAGGTTATTACAGAATATTGAGCAGAGTTGCCTGTGCTATACAGTAGGTCCTTGTTGGTTTTCCACTTTAAATACAGCAGTGTGTACATGTCGATCCCAAACTCTCGGTCTATCCCTCCCCCCAACCCTTCCTCCCTGGTAACCATAATTCGTTCTCTAAGTCTGTGAGTCCGTTTCTGTTTTGTAAATAAGTTCATTTGTATCCTTTTTTTAGATATCGCACATACACAATATCATATGATATTTGTCTTTGACTTACTTCACTTAGTATGATAATCTCTAGGTCCATCCATGTTGCTGCAAATGGCATTATTTCATTCTTTTTAATGGCTGAGTAGTATTGCATTGTATATATGTACCACATCTTCTTTATCCATTCATCTGTTATGGACATCAGCAGGTTGCTTCCATGTCTTGGCTATTGTAAACAGGGATGTAATGAACATTAGGGTGCATGTGCCCTTTCCTACCATGTTTTTCTCTGGATATATGCCCAGTAGTGGGATTGCAGGATCATATGGTAACTCCATTTTTAGTTTCTTAAGGAACTTCCATACTGGTCTCCATAGTGGCTCTATCAATTTACATTCCCACCAACAGTGCAAGAGGGTCCCTTTTCCCCACACCCTCTCTAGCATTTGTTGTCTGTAGACTTTGTGATGATGGCTATTCTGACTGGTGTGAGGTGATTTCTCATTGTAGTTTTGATCTACATTTCTCTAATAATTAGCGATGTCGAGCATCTTTTCATGTGCCTCTTGGCCATCTGTACGTCTTCTTTGGAGAAATGTCTGTTTAGGTCTTCTGCGCATTACCTAGTTTTTAAATGATGCGTTCCAATCTAGAAACGGAGGTTGGTTTTACCCTGGTCACCCTGGCTACTCAGATACTCTTTCCCTGGATGCCCGCCTGACCCCTGCACTGCCTGCCCGCTTTGTGCCTAAAGGGGCGCCCTCTTTGGGGGTGGCTGGAGTGGTGCCCCAACGCTGGACACCAAGTGTGACCCATGTCTGGCCGACCACCTTCCATCAAGGGTCTCTCCCTGAGCCTCTGTCTCCCTAGTTCCCCTGCCCAGGTGTGATCCTGTCCTGAAGAACCTTCTCGGATGCCGTGGAAGGGAAGCCACAGATGGAGATGTTAGAGTTAGGGTCCTTTTTCCCAGAGAGTGTTGGAGAGGAGCTGGGCCTGGTGGGAGCTGGAGACAGCCAGGGTCAAGGCTGGACCCGTCAGCCTGTGTCCAAGGGGCTCCGCCCCGGAGGACCATCCTCCTCATTCAGGAAACTTCCTGCTCCATCCCCACCCCAGCTCCCTCCCGGGAAGGGTTGCCAAACGGGCAAGATAAAAGGCAGGGTAAAAATCTGAATTTCAGATAAACCACAAATATCTCTCAGTGTAAGTGTGGCCCTGAGTATTTGGACACCCAAGAGTTTCTTTGGCAACCCTACTCTTAGGACAGTCCTGTTGGGGTCTTGGAGTTTCAAAGAATGAAGACAGAATGACAAAGAGTCCTCCCGCTCTCCAGATGCAAGGGGCCTCCTAGCCAGTCTCCTGTCTGTCCCCAGCCCCGCCCCCGAGTCTGGGGCAGGAGCACTTGCTCTTCTTCTCATCTCTATGGAGATTCCCTTCCTGTTCCTTCTGTCTTCTTCTTTTTTATTAAGACTTTATTTTCTTAGAGCAGTTTTAGGTTCACAGCAAAAGTGAGCGGAAAGGACGAGAGTTCCCGCACACCCTCTGCCCCCACATGGGCACAACCTCGCCCGCTGAGCGCCTCCAGAGGGTCTGTTTGTCACAACTGAGGAACCTACATGGATACATCGTCATCACCCCGAGTCCACAGTCTACCTGAGGGCTCGTTCTTGGTGCTCTACATTCTCAGGGTTTGGACAGATGCATAATGACATGAAGCCATCATTATGGTATGGTCCAGAGGAGTTTCAAGGCCCTAAAAATCCCCTGAGCTCTGCCTGTTCATTCCCCGGCTCTGTCCTCACCCAGCTGTCTTATAGGCAGGATGGGAAATGACCCACACCAGCAAGAAGAGTTCAAATTCGCCCCTGTATAAATAACATATGGTACAGATACACGGGGAGAAGTTTGCCAGACGTCCATCCACAGCGTTCCCTGTTAGTTCTTACTCAGAAGAGGGTTTTCCTTACAAGCACCAGCAGTGTGTGTTTTCCACCCTGGGAGCTGGAGGCCCGGACAAGCTTTCGGGACAGCTTAGCAGGCCAGCGGTCACAGGGCAGAAAGCGTTTTAGCAATGGGCTGTATTCCTGGATCAAAGTGAACCCCCAAACTGCAACTTCAGAGCTCAGCCCTGGAGCAGGCCTGAGGCAGCGCAGGTGACCGGTCTGTGCTTCTCCCCCAGTCCTACACCACCTGCGCCCTGGGGATCCAGTTCGTGGGCTACGTGATGATCTGCTTCTCAGCTGTCAACGCGCTGTGCTCTGTGCTGTACGGGAAGCTGGCCCAGTACACGGGCAGGATCGCTCTCTTCGCGCTGGGTAGGTGGACCGTGGACGCAGTCCTGGGGCAGGTCTGGCTCCACTGCGGGCGATGAGAGCGTGTGCGATGAGGGCCAGGGTTGGGGTAAGGACGGGGTTTGGTGGAGGCACAGAAAGGGGGGCCCACACCCGCCGTGGGGGCCATGGGGTCAGGCAGGAGACAGGGAGCCTTCCAGAAGGAGGAGATCTATGTTCACGTGGTGGATGAAGCTGGCCTTCTAAACGGGCATCACCTTCTGTTTTTCTTGAGGGAACAAGAAGAATCGGAGACAGCGTGAATAAGGAGAAATGAGGGTGTTAAGGAGACAGCTACCTGGTGGTCCAGTCAAGGCCCAAAGGGTCTGTGGTGATGCAGCAAGAGGGAGGGAACACACTAACCATTGGTCAGTGCTCACGGGGGGCCAAGTAATTTGCTTTACATTGAGGAGAGAACAGAGAAGCTTAGTAACTTGCCCAAGGTCACACAGCCTCGGGGAACCCAGGATGCACCTGCTCTTTCTGCTCCTTGGCAGTCCCTGAGGGTCATAAGCTGCTCTGTTCCCACATTCGAGGGACACCACAGTGTCTGCAGAATCACGAGGCCAGGACTTAGGACCCATTATGAGAAAGTCAGGAGGAATGAGGAAGTTCTCCCCCAGCCTCTCCCTCCTTGTCCTGTTTGGAAGCCCCAGCTCCCAGGCTGGGGGCACCCCTTCCCGTCCCCTCCTCATGCCCCTTACTCAGTGGGAAGCAGGGGTTCCCACCACTCGCTCCTAATGAGAAGCCCTTCTCTCTCCCACTCTGAACCCCCATAATCTGGGGCCCCCTCTGCCCAGCAAGGCGACACTTTCCTCTAAGACACAGAGGTGTGTCACCCCGAGGCCCCCAACCCATGATGTGGAGGCCAGAGGTGGACGGAATCGCACACCTGCCAGGCGTGCCCTGCATTTCACCTGCAGTCTCCGTGTGCCTCGTCAAACCCCACCTGAAGAAATCAGTCTGGATTATTTTAGGAAACATCATTCCAGCCTGGAAGCAGATGATCAGAAGACTCGTCCCATAGCACAGAGTGTCTGAGAGAAGCCCCTTCCCCGCTGCTCACAGGTGCCGTGACCCAGCTGTCCTGCTTCATCGCCCTCCTGCTGTGGAAGCCTCACCCCCGCCAGCTGCCTTTGTTCTTCGTGTTTCCCGGCCTCTGGGGCATGGCCGACGCCGTCTGGCAGACACAGAACAATGGTGAGTGCCCGGCACAGAGCCATTCCTGCTCAGGGGGCCCCGCCTTGGCCAGTCATGGGGGGACACGTGGTGGGTGGAGGGTCCCCCAGGGGGACGTGGTGACATGTGCGATAAGGGCAGTGGAGCGGGGACCGCACAGGCGGGAGGGCTCCAGGTCCACACCGGGGATTTGCAGCGCTTTCTCTGAGCATCTACTCAGATCCATGATGTCCACGAGAAAAGGTACCAAGTGTGCAACTTTCTTTCCTGAAATGATGGTTCCTTCGTGCTTCCCCCGGAAGAGCTGCTCTGAGCTGTGTCCTCCCCGTGTTCTCCGCCCTGGTGTCTGGGGAGGACGGCCGCTCTCAGCTGAGGTCGGGGACAGGCGGAAGCGCCTACAGGTTACCGTGACAACGTCCCTGCAGTGGCTCTGGGGCTCGGGGTGGGTGTCAGTCTTCGGGAGAACGGAGTTAAGGGCGGAGGGGTCAGCAGAGGCTTCATGCTGGGGGCCAGGCCCGAGATCGTCCTCCAGGCCGCGGGGAGCCTGGGGGAGGCAGGGAGGTGGGGAGGCCGGGAGGGAGCCGTCTCTGCCGCTTTGGTGCCGTAACGGGCCTCCACAGACGGGGCGGGGGGAGCTTGTGAACAGCAGACATGTGCTGCCCAGAGCTCTGGGGCTGGACGTCCAGGGTGAACGCACCGCAGCTTCGGTGTCCGGAGGGCTGGTCCACAGAGGCTCTCTCTCGCCGTGTCCTCGCGCAGAGGCAGGGGCGAGGGGCCGATCTGGGGCCCCTTCGCAAGCGCACTGACCCCTCCCTGAGGGCCACCCCCACGACCTCGCCCCTCCCGGAGGCCGTCGCCTTGGGGTTTCAGCATGTGTCTCGGGGGGGACACTGAGAGGAGAGGCTGGCTGGCCCGACGTACCGCTGCAGGGTCCACTTTCATTCGCTCAGCAATGGTGGAAGCAGCGGCAAGGGTTTAGGGGTCACTGCTGCCGCGACGCAGGGGACGGTGCGGACCCACGGGGAGGTGGAGGGCAGCGCCCGGGGTGGGGGGAAGGAGGCCGAGGGGCGGAGCTTGTGGACGCAGGGACTCAGAGGTCCCGGGGCCAGGCTGGGCATCGGGATCCCCAGGCTGAAGGCGGCAGACGAGCCCACAGACCGGCAGGGCTGGACGCGTCCACTGAGCGGCTTGGCTTGAGCTTGAACGCGACACAGAGAGAGGACTCCGGCGGGGGGACCCCGCACTGAGAAGGGGCTGTTCGGGGCGCGTATCACTTACGATTGTTTCATTATTTCAGGCTGTGCCGCAGGGCATGCGGCATCTTAGTTCCCCGACCGGGGATTGAACCTGGGCCGCCGCGGTGAAAGCGCCGGGTCCTCACCACCGGACCGCCCAGGAACTCCCTCTCTTAGGATTTTAGGTTCAGAGGGAAGGGCTGTGAGGGGAGGAGGAGGGAGACGGGAGGAGCCAGGAGAGGAGGCCGAGAAGCCGGGGGAGGGAGGCCCCTGGCCGGGAGGGGAGGGGGGAAGGCAGTGAGAAGGATGGATACGGGCCCCTTTGTCACCACGGGGAAAGGAGCTAAGTTCACGCCTGAGACACGTGGCTTCCTAGAGGAGCCACAGCCAGCAGCGACCTAACAGACCGTCCCCACCACGAGGCGGCCGTCAGTCCCGCGAGGATTCGTCCCCGACGTAGCCCAGCCGGGCGGCGGCGCCCTCAGCGCACCGCTCCCTGCAGAAGCGCGGCCGCCTGCAGAGGCCCGGGCCTGGGGCAGAGCGGGACTCGGGCGCGGAGGTCCAGCCGCAGCCTCGGCCGATGCTGCCGAGAGGGCGGGTGAGAGGCGAGGCGGGCAGAGCCGCTGAGGGCAGGGCGGCCCCGCCAGCGCGGGGGACGGGAGAGCTGCCCTCAGGCCGCCGAGAGCGCTGAGCGTGGCCAGTGCTGTCCGGCGCCCTCGGGGGCCCTGCAGCCCGACACAGCGGCGGGTGGGACGGCCAGCAGACGTTCGACAAAGGCCTCGGAGGCCAGGCTGTGGACGTGAGGGACACGGGAGAGGCAGGCGCGGGGCATCAGGGGAAGAGGCCCCGGCAGCCCCGAGCGCGCGGGGAGCTGGACGGCCGGAGCCAGGCCTGGGGCGGAGGCCCAGGGTCCAGACGGTGCGCGGAGGGAGCTCTTCCCTGGGCTGCGAGGGCTGCAGCGGGCGGGAGTCCGGGTCGCCCCGGCGGATGGGAAGGGAGCGGCCGCAGCCCGGGAGGAGACGCCCAGCCGAGGCCCGGGGAGGCCTCCTGTGATCGCCGGCTGCCCGCGCGTCAGGAGGCGCCCTGGGGTGGCGGGTTGGCGGTGTGTCCTGCCAGGGGATGAGCCGTAGCTGAGTGGGTCTGGGAGGGAGACCACGGGAGGGAGGGGAGTAGGGGGCTGGCGGACGGCCCGTGGAGGACAGGGAGGGCGGCTTGTGCTCTGTGTGACCTAACGGGACGAGGGCTGAGGACGGGAACCCTTGGCCCTGAGTTTCCCGAACCACCTATGGCCCTGGCCCGGGGGAGAGTGTCGGAGGCCCCAGGAGGTGAGCCGTCTACACAGCCAGCATCCTGCAGATGCATGAGCCTGGGGCCCGAGGTGGATTTGGCTCAGAAGAGAGCCTCTTCCCTTGGAAGCACCACCCACCCTTCAGCCCTTATCGGGGAAACACCTGGGACTGGAAATTGGGTCAGGCCAATCCACAAGCCAGCCACAGGCCAGCGTTTCCAGGGACGGGAGGCCTGGCCGCTGTCCCTACACCCAAAGAGGACAAGTGCACGTGGCCTCACCCATGGTGGACTCAGTACTCCAGGATGGCCCCTGCTTACGATCTCAGTTGTTGCCAGCTTATGAAACAGCTGAAAACATCACTGAACAAACCCAGTGCTGTTGGAACCAAGGGGCTTGGGTTTCACAATCTTGGCAGGAGGCTCTCCTGAAGTTCTGAACCCGGTGACAAAGGTGTGTTAGGCTCAGTGCCATAATCTGGTGTGTTTGGACAAAGGTCGGTTGGTGGAAGCAATGACAAACTAGTCTCAGGCTGGGCTGCAATGTTGCTCAACAGAAGAAATACTGAATCGGTAGAGGAGAGGTACACAGACACCACGTTAGCTTTTCTTGGCAGTGCAGCCTTCTAAACGAGTGTAGGTCACAACTTCCCCCGTAGGAATCTTAGGCATTTTCCCCAGGGAGCGTCAGGAGAGAATTGCTTTCAACATCCCAGAGGAGGTGTGAAAGACCCCACTAGTTTACTGAACAGTCCAAATGCTTCTGCCGTCTTGCTTTCTAATTAGCTGACATCTCTGAGCTCACTTGAATTTTTTACAGTATTTACACGTTAGACGTCAGCAGCCACGCAGGAGTCCATACAGTAATTCCTCAGGTGCTTCAAATGATGGCAAATAAAATGTTTGGTTTTCTTTCTCCCTGAGATATAGGAGTAATTGCTTTAACTCTCCTTTTTGTTCCACGGACATGAGAGACCGTCAGGCAGAGCCTTTGTCAAAATTGTGCAGAGTTACATGAGGTCCAGTGAATAACTTGGATAAAGACCTCCTTGAATAAGGAATGCTAATTTAAAGTGAATTATTTCTGTCTTTTTGTTCAGATCAAAAGTAATTTGTTTCAAGGAAAAATCAGTTGCTGGGGAAGATTGTTCTTTTCGTGTACGATTTGAGAACTTCTTTTGGCGTCTATACTGGCAATCGTCTTGGCTAGGAGGGATGTTTTAATGACCGAGTTCCCTGCAGGCTGGCTCCACCAGGCTCTCTCGGGCTCGCCACCCTGCAGCGTGGTCCATCCATACTGTCTCTGTATTTTCAAAAACTGGAAATTTTGTGTAGCTTTTGCCACCTCCCAAGATCAGCTCTCTCTCATTTTTGCTTTTTCAATAGCAAGTTGGATTTCTAATCCTATTCTCCCTGAACGTGCCTCTCTTCTAAGAAGATACGTGAGCCAAATACTTTCCTAGTTAATGAGACTGGAGACAAGTCAGTACAATTTAACCCTCCTTTTCAGTCATCACCTCTCAGTTGAAAAACTGATGTTACAGTTCTCCAGTTTAGAGGCAAGTCAGGGGCGAGAAGCATCCAAGCCCCTCCGTCCTGGGGCAGAACCGTGCTTCTCGCTGCTTGTGTTCCCACTGGGCTCCAGGGATCCCTCCGGCCGTTGGAGCCCGTCATCTGGGCGGCTTTCTGTTTATCCGCCCTGACAGTTCACGAGAGATGGGTACCGTTGCCATGGCAACCCTTGCGAGCCAATGCCTGCACTTGAGATTCAGAATGTCTGGCCTAAAAATACTCTTCTGCCCTGTCAGCCACCAAAGAGGCTGTTTTCAGGTTGATAAACTCAAAAAATCTGTCTTCTCTTACATGTCCAGTTCATGTATCCCGTCTTTTCCAACCAAACAAGACTCATTCACATCCTGTCATCCAAGGACAGGACAGGGGTTAGCATCCGGTCACTTTCACCTGCTGCCTTTCCCAGGTCAGGCTGCGAGCAGGCTTTTTTTTTCCTTTTTCTTTTGAAATAATCTTAGATCAACAGAAAAGTTGCCAAGACAGTACAGAGTTCCCATATACTGTTCACTCTGTTTCCCTTAATTCGAACATCTTACAAAACTGCAGTACATTTGTCAAAACCAAGAAATTAATGTTGGTACATAACGAAACTTCAGACTTTATTCAAATTTCTCCAGCTTTCCCCCCCACCATCCTCTGTGTGCTCCGGGATCCCAGGCAGGCACCACGTGACACGTAGGCATCACATCTCCTTTGTCTGGTCTGTGCCAGTTTCTCATTTTTCTTTGTTTTTGATGACCTTGACTTTTGGAGAATACTGGTCAGGTGTTTTGTAGACTGTCCCTTAATTTAGGTTCATCTGATGTTTTCTCGTAATTAGGCTAGAGCTAAGGGTCTTGGGGAGGAAGACCCCAGAGTGAAGTGCCTTTCTCATCACATTGATCGGGGGGCACAGGACAGCACATAACTGGTCACTGATGCTGTGGACCTTGATCGCCGGTCAAGCCAGGGTCTGGCTCCTCCCACGCAGAGGGCTACTCTTCCCTTCCACTGTCAGTTCTTTGGAAGCCAGTCACCAAGGCTACAATTCAGGGGGAAGTAATTACCCCTCACCTCCTGGAAGGGGAGTGTGTACGTGCATTAGGTATAATTCTTCTAGGACGAACATTTGTCCCTTCTCCCCAGTTTATTTAGCTATTTACTCAAAAGTTTGTCTACATCAGTATGGGCTCATGTATTTATGGTATCCTTTGGGTTACAATCCAATGCTACGTTACTCACTCCTTTGCTCTAATTGTTCCAACTTTGGCGATTGGGGTCTTTCCCGTTGGCACCTGTGTCCTTTCGACTCGCCCCCCCTCCCCACCACTACCAATTTTTTTTTTTTTTAGTACTTCCTCACTGTTAGGCACTCCAGAATAGTCTAGGCTCATCCGGTAACTCCTGTGCCAGCCCTAGATTAGCCATTTCTCCAAGAAACCTGGGTATGTGTTATTGGGGAACGGTGTTAGGAAGTAAGATCTGAGTGCGGGGTGTGCTCATTGCTACTGAGACGACACTGTTTCTAGGCGCTCTCGGTGGACGGAGTGAGGACATGGGCGTATGCTTGCTGGCCCACATATATGCACACACATCTATTTACTTCTGTATCTGCATATCTATCTATCTATCCATCATCTATCTATAAAACAAGGCTGAACTCCCACTGATGTCCCAGCACACGGGCTCATTCTAGCACCCCCTTCTCCCCCCTTACCCCACTGCTGATCTGTAACTTCTTCCTTTGACAGTGAGAAACCCAGTTTCCACTCTGTATACCACATTGCTTATTTGTTCAATCTGAATTCACATGTAATTTCAGAACTGTTGAACTATTGCTTTGAGACTACTTTTCTTTTTAATGTCTTTCCCCTCTGCCCTCTGTGTCCTTAACTGTTGGAATTTGACACAATGAATGTGCTGCTTTCTTTACGTTTGGATTAAAATAGGAAACGGATCATGAGTAATTTCCCCAAAAGCCTGACTTTGTTTGATTATGACTGGCTCTGCCATCTCCTCCTCAGGCTGGGCCATATTCCCAAATGCGGGCAAATGGAGTCCCCCAGATTCCCTTTCTCTGCGTTTTCTTAGCCGGCAATCCTGGCTGCTGACATCAGCCTCCTGCTGCCCTCGATCCAGCCTCTCCTGGACACAGCCATCTGAGGAGGGGCACGGGAGGAGCCCTTCCCTCTTGTCCAGCTGTCACACGTCTCCTTCCGTCTCTGTCGTTCATCCAGAGGCACAGCCAGCTTCCCACAGACTTCTGGGTTCCAGGTCCTCCCGGTGAGGGCTCCTCCTGCCTCCCAAACTGCTGAGTTGCTCTGCACGCAAGGCTGCGAGCTCACAGTCACCCTGGACCTCTCTTCCCTGCTGGTGGGTCCCCTCACCGGGGTCACATTTCAGAATCAGACTCAGAGAATGGCAAGCTCTTCATTTGGCATTTGGCTCTGGGGGCCCAGAAAGTTTAAGTTTATGGGAAAACCTCAGGAAGCTAAGGAGCCCATAGCCACTTAAAAGGCTGAACTGGACTTGAACCAGAACTTGCCCAGGAGAGAGTGGGCAGTGGATCCCCTTATCCTGGAGCACAGTGGTTTATGATTGTCACGACCTAAACTTAACCTTGAAATCGCCTAAAGACACCAACCTATAGATCAAAAACGTTGACTTAAAGCTAGAGTTGGCTGTGTTACTGGATTTTCAAAGCATCAGGGTGCATTTGTCAGGTACCACAACCTGCTAAGGGAGCAGCTGGACCTTTTTGCCAGAGAACAGGACATAATCCACCACTTGTAGCCATAGTGTCTCACCTTGGAGTTTCTTCTCTAGCATCTTGTTTTGGGGTCCTATTTTAGAGTCACCCTCCGAAGAAAGACAAGAGACCTTTAAGTAATCTCAGAAGTTAAGTCCCAGGGTGTGGTTATTAGGTTCTCTTTGTGCGTTAACTTCCATTAGGGAGGGCGCTTTGCAGACCCCACACAAGAAGCACACCTCCTTCTGAATGTTCCAAACGGCCTCCAGTTTTCCCAAATAGGCATGTGTTGTTTAAAATGTGTATCTTACGTCATATCTTATATCTGCCCGATGGACCCCCGTCCTGGGTGGTTCCTGCGCAGATGAACATCTGAGTAACCAAATGCCAAGGGGCGTCTCCTGGGCGTTGACATTTCCAGGCAGGGCTGCAGGAGACCTTGCTGCCGCCCTCAGACCTTTCCCCCCGGTGCTGGAGGGGCCCCTCCCCGCTACAAGCCTCTCCTCTCCTGTTCTAAACACGGGGAGAAGGGGAGGGGTAGAAGGAAAGGGGCAAAGTTAAAGGAACAGAATGAAAGCTGAAAAATGAATATGTGCGTGAAAGTTCCGCCATCAGCTCCCCCCGCCACAGCTGCCCGCCCTGCAGGCGGGACAGTTCTGAGGACACGTCCACCGCTCTGCAGACTGCGCCTGCCCCTGGGAATGAAGGACTCCGGGGGCAGATTCTGTCTGGTCCCGCTGGGCTCCGGGCAGTGGGCTGTCTGCTCATCCCCACCGCGCTGGAGCCCACGCTTGACATTTTGGTTCACGCATCATCTGACCCACGTGCAAAGGGGGTGCCTTGGCCCATGCCGTGCTGTGTGTGGTCGCGTGTCCTGTGTTACGTGGACTGCCTCACCAGCGTGGGCTTTGGGGTTGTACGGGGAAGGGGAGAAGAGGAAGCAGCAGCTCTCCCCCCAGGACCGCCCACCGTTTACTTGGGTTACTGTTTATCCTTTGAGAGGCGTGCTGACCCGCAGGGTGTGCTGACACTGCAGGACCGGGCTCGGCGTTTTGCCACTTCATGAGTCACCGTCCACCCATGCGTCCACTCAGTCATTCAATAAGGATTTTCGCTGACACTGGGTTGTGCTGGAATTATCATTCCAGATAAGATGGGTTCCTGCCTCAGGGAACCCACGGCCTAGCAGAGGACAGGGGGAGGCAGGGAAAGTCCATCAGCCAAAATGGCAGGCGTGGTGACCAGGCAGCTCTGGAGAGTGCAGCAGGACATTGGCCGGGATGCTCAGGCCGGTCCCCCTGTTGAAAACTTTCCCTGCCTAAGTGTCCACCTTCCAGACACACTGCCGTCTCGCTCACGTCCTGGGGATGGGGTTGATTCTCATTTGGCAAAACTTTACCACACTGCAAACAGGAACAGAAAGTCATTTACCTTCACCTAGAAGCATTATCAGACTGTACTAGTTTGCTAAGGCTGCCGTGATAAAATACAGCAGAAATGGAGACTTGAGGTCTGAGATCCAGGCGTGGCAGGGCTGTTCCCCTGAGGCCTCTCTCCTGGGTGTGTACTCGGCCGTCTCCTCCCCCCGTCCTCATGTGGCCATCCCTCTGTGCATGTCTGTGTCCTGACCTCCTCTTCTTATATGGACACCAGTCACACGGGATTAGGACCCCCCCTGATGATCTCCTTTAACTTGATCACCTCTCTAAAGGCCCAGCTCCAAATACAGTCACACTCTGAGGTCCTGGGGGTCAGAACTAGCACATGTGGATTTGAGGGACACAGTTCAGCCCCAATCACAGACTCAGGTCATTTCTCTCCCAAACCTTCAGACAACCACCCAAGGGGGTTTGAGTCTCTTCATCAGGAACTCGGTGTGGGGCAGTCTCACTTGAAGGCTTCAGCTGGCTGAACGCTCTTACCCCTAAAGCCTCCAGGATGGGAAGGAAAGGCCCACACGGTGGTAATCCCCTTACCCTGCGGCAGGCACCAAAAACCCCACGGTTGAATCACTTATGTACTATGCACTTCCCCTAAGTGCAGGAATGAATGGCCTTCCCCCTCACGACTACGGCCTTTGTTTGTCTTCACTCTGGGGCATCTCGCCTTCACCGACACGGGTCCCATCTCTCGGCCTTGCTTTTCTTACCTGCGAAGCTCGGGCTTGGGCCACATTCCCTACAGGGCTAACTTTCATCCGTTCTGTTTCTTGTATATATGATGGGTCTTCACTGCTGGAGAACATCACCTGCCTTGCTGCCATCCACAACGTGAAATAATTCCAGTTTTTACAAAGGAAGGTCCTGGTTTTATTGGGAAAACTGGGCCGTGGGGAAGCTGCATATTTTCGGCAATAATCAGAAAGGTCGTTTGCGGTTTTACAGCCACGTTTTCACCCGTCTCTCCCCTGCAGCTCTTTTCGGGGTCCTGTTTGAGAAGAACAAGGAGGCCGCCTTTGCCAGTTACCGCCTGTGGGAAGCCCTGGGCTACGTCATCGCGTTCGGATACAGCACGTTTCTGTGTGTCAGCGTCAAACTCTACGTCCTCCTGGGCGTCCTGAGTCTGGCCATGGCGGCATATGGAACTGTCGAGTATCTGGGGTCCAAGAAGGTGGCCAGGCTGCTCACCGAAGAGCAGACAAAACCAGCTGAGGAAGGAGTAACACAGACAAAAATGTGAAGCAACAAACCCCATGGTGGATGAACCCAGAGCATATCGGCGGAAGAGTTTTACCTGAAGATGCCTCAGAGTTTATAGTTGATTCTTTACGACTACTTCAACGATATTTCATTTTTTACGTGAATTTTTTTTCTATTTTATCAAATTTTTCAGTCCACCCTCTCATCCATAGAGATCCAGAGTATATGTGAAAGAAATAAACTCAGGGTACAATCAGCCACTCGGAACCTGCCTAGAGTCATGGGGGTAACAGCTTATGCTTGTTTTTGTTGTTGTTGTTAAGAATTGGAAGGCTGCTTTAAAAATGCGGCCCAACACCATCATTTTACAAACAGGTAAACTGAGGTCCAGGCAAGTCAGTGACTACCTCTCAGAGTCAGCAAGTGACAAAGCCAGACTAGGGTTTATGTCTCTTGAAACTTATAGAGTATGAGTTTCTAAATAAATGCAATTACCCTATGGACTTGACTCTTGTCCACATACTTTGGACACGCACACACAAGTCATCACATTACCCTGTTGTAGACCATTGGAGACAACAGGCAAAAGTAATTTCCAGGGCTTCCCTGGTGGTGCAGTGGCTAAGAATCCGCCTGCCAATGCAGGGGACATGGGTTCAAGTCCTGGTCTGGGAAGATCTCACATGCCGTGGAGCAACTAAGCCCGTGCGCCACAACTACTGAGCCTGTGCTCTAGAGCCTGTGAGCCACAACTACTGAGCCTGTGTGCTGCAACTACTGAAGTCCGCGTGTCCAGAGCCCATGCTCCGCAACGAGAAGCCACCGCAATGAGAAGCCCTCACACTGCAATGAAGAGTAGCCCCCGCTCGCCACAACTAGAGAAAGCCTGCACACAGCAACAAAGACCCAATGCAAGTAAAAATAAATGATAGATAAATAAATTTTTTTAAAAAAAGAATGTGTAGAAGTAATCTCCAAAAGGATACGACATGTGAGGCTGATAACACGATGAGCTTGGAGGTGGGGCATGCCGGTCGCATGCCTTCTGCCCACTCACCAGCAGTACCTACGTCCCTCCGTCTTGCTCCTTCCTCACCGTCTTTGACGGCTCGGGAACACCTGGTAACGCGGTCACGGCCCTTCTTTCAGCCCCACTTTCCTTCTGAGGCATCCCAACCCTCTGGCACCTCTCGGACAGTGTTCCCCGTGTTTCCTCTTTTCTCCTTTCATGGACCTGTCAGTTAGCCTGCTGTTTAAACACCACCCCCCTGTGGCCGGTGTTTCCGAGGTGCATCCTTCAGGCCAGTCCAGTGCCCTCCAGGAGGCTACCTGGCCGCTCTCAGGGGCACTCTTGCCTCTAGGGCTTTGCTCACCTGCCTCGTCGACCTTGAACGCTCTCCTGCCCTCAGCCCCTATCCATCGAGCTTGTCTGGGCTATGCTCGTGGCCCGTGAACACACACTTTCTGACCTCGGTCTTTTGTATGAGCATCTCCCCCTGCTGGACCTCAAGCCTCCCAGTGTCCACTATGTAATACTAGTGGGCGCCTAATGGAGGTTTGTTGAGTGAAGAAAATGTAGCAATAATTCAAAGAAGGATGAACCCATCCTTGGCCTGTCCACGAGCTTCCAACCAAAGCCTGGTCCTTCCTCAGTCGTTCGTTCACTCACTCACTCAGTACCAACCGAGCCCCAGATGCCCCAGATGCAAAGCTGAGCCGATACACACGTGGTCCTTCCTTCCTGCAGCTTTCAGTTTCAGCCAAGAGAGAAGACAGGTGTTAATCAAAAAATTAAACATTTCGGCTGCTGTGAGTAGACACATCAGGCCTCCCAGATGCCACCTGCCCCCTCTGGGATTCGCCCAGGACCCCCGGCTCCGGGACGGGCCGCGCTCTGCGCCCCCTGCCGTCCAGGCTGGGCGGTCCTGTCCACGTGGTACCCTCTTGCCCCACCCGTCCGTCAGACAGCTCAGGTGCTGTGCTTCCCCTCCGTCCTCCGGCCGGTCTCCTCCAGGCCACACACAAAGTCAGCCGCTCCCCCTCATGTCCTGCCTGCCTTTCACGGCTCCCAACTTCCAGTCCTTTCTGCCGGCGCCAGACCCTCCCCTCCGCCCAGGACCGACCCCCTCCATCCCACAGCCCAGCTCCTTCTGAGGGCTCTCAAGTTCACAGTCTGAACGGACCACGGCTATAATCTTCTTAACACCACTGAGCCTTTACCTTCTCGAGATCTCATAGCGCTGTTGCCCCTTTTCTGCCAGGCTTGCTGGCCAGCTTGTGCTGTGTCTGTCCGCAGGATGCCTGACCCCTTTGCATTCCCCCAGTGCGGAGCTCGGGTCATTTCACAGCGAGTCATGCTCAGTGAGCATCTCTGCAGAAGGCCCTCGGCGAGGGCTGGACAGCACGTACCACCCGCCGACCTGGAGCGCTGAGCCTCTGTGCATAAACCGCGTGGGCCCTGCACGCAGGTCAGGCTGCCCACAGCCTGATTCGGAGCTGAGCTTTGGCTGCTCACTCAGCTCACAGCATCTGAACCTGAGGTGCCCTGCCTGACTCAGGAATCCCTCAGACCTTGGCCCTGAGACACAACGGCACCAGGAGTATGCCCTAGGCCGAGGGGCCAGCAGGGGTGCACACTGTCCCACGGTGTCCCAGCATCAGAGCCCAGAGACAGGGGCACCCCAGGCAGTCCCAGGTTTACGTTATTTATTTTATTTTTTGGAGGCTGGGGAGGCGCCCTCGGTGACTGTCAGCGCCGGTGTGACCCGCCGCAGGGCCGCGTGCTGTTGAGCACCTGCGTTCGCCCCGAGGATGAGCCGACCTGGCTTAGGAGGCAAGAGCCAGACACTCAGTACTGTTGCTGGGAGTGCTCAGTCCTCCTGAGCCCGGGTGCCGGTGCTGGGGGTCCTCTGCCTGCAGAGAGCCAGCAGGCACCCAGAAATGAGGGGAACGTGGGCAGAGGCCCGGACTTGAATGTCCAGCCCGAGGCTGCCCCTTGTCCCAGTTCCAGGCAGAGAAGCCAAGTGGAGGGCATTGCATCTCCGCGTGGTCCTGAGGCAGATTCCGCTGCCCTAAGAGCCCACTCGAGGCCAAGGTGTCACCAGGCTCTGAACAGACGGCTGAGCACCTTGATTTGTTTGCTGTTGCTGCTGATGCCCAAAGAAACACGTGCCCGAAGCCCAAGCCCCTCCGGGGACGGGAGGGCTTCAGGTCCAGCTGGACACAGGCGTGGGCGTCTGGAGAGCAGCCGCAAGGGCTGCCGAAGCCTCCCAGCCAGATAACACTTTCCCATCTGCCAACCGGCTGCGGGGCCGGCACGTTGGCGCTCCTGGAAGGTTGCCTACGGCATTCGGGCCGTTTCTTTCCTCTTCATCCTTTGAACTTGGGCGTGTGCCCAGGTGGCCTGGTACGACGGGGCGGAGAGGCAGAGTCCTCGGGGCTCTTGTCTCCAGCTGGGCCGGAGGGGGTGCGGAGGGTGAGCGGTGGGTCCCTGCACCACGTCAGTGTTGCTCTGGGAAGGCTGAATTGTAGCCGAAAGCAAGTGATTTAATCTTGTTCTTAGTATTCCATTTGCACAATGGGGCTATTCCTGCTTCATAAGGAATCATTAAGACAGTGTGTTATTAAAAGGGGAAAGGGGCGGGGGAGATAAACTAAGAGTTTGGGATTAACATAGACACACTACTATATATAAAATAAACAACAAGGACCTATTGTAGAGCACAGGGAAATATACTCAATATTTTATAATAACCTCTAAGGGAAAAGAATCTGAAAAAGAGTGGGGGGGGGGATATATATATGTAAAAAAATAAAATGCTTCGAATTTTTTTTAAAAAGACAGTGTGTTATTATAAAACACTGTGAAGGGCTGTACACAGTGGAGTGAGGAGAATGAACACCCCAGACTAAGGTTAAAATGCAATGGTTTTGTCTATCTCTGAACTCCGGTGGAGTTATTACAAGCCTCGACTGGATTGGATCCAACAATCGTAAATCTCTTGACCCACCTCCCAGGGCTCAGGAACAAAGGCGTAATCTTACTACTTGCTCAGAGTAATTAATGAGGGCAAGGTTTATAAAATATAATGTATGAAAGTATGTCACAATATATTGTTAAAAATTTCCTAAAAATTAAAGGTATATCTAAACTAAAACGTTAAATGTAGAAATAGCAAAGTTAAAAGCATAAAATAATAAGGAGAAAGTGAGCATGGCAGTAATCCAGGCTTATGCGGCCGGACTCACGATCATTGTCTAAAACGAGTGCTGAGTTTACTGGCAGCCCAGGCGATAAAAAAGAACACAGATGGCCTAACAATCATTATCTGATACAAGGAGGCTTGCCAGTGTTTCAAAAGAGAATAATTTTCTAGGTCCTAAGAGAATAGTTTTCGAGGTCCTAAGATGTAAGGGAATATTCATGTGGGTCGCAGGTGAGGAACGTGGACGAGCCCATGAATGCTGCCTCTGACGGACGACCGGGTATTTTCTGGCAGGTTGGTCCTGGTGACCATTGACAGTAGCTCAGGGACTTCTGCCGGGCGGTGACTCTGTGGACAGGCGGGGCCAGGGATGCTGCAGGGCCAGGAGGGCGGCTTTCAGTGAGAA
Organism: Balaenoptera acutorostrata; assembly: GCF_949987535.1. NCBI lineage: Eukaryota > Metazoa > Chordata > Mammalia > Artiodactyla > Balaenopteridae > Balaenoptera > Balaenoptera acutorostrata. The sequence continues at coordinate 2,253,497 of NC_080077.1, forward strand.
AGGTCAGTCACTTCCCGCTGTGCCCTCCAGGAGCCTGGAAAGTTCTACTCAAGGCCAGGCTTTGGGCCTTAGGTGACCCATACACTCAGCCTCACCCAGAACGGACTAGCACCGCTCCAACAGGGTTTATGTAGTCAGGGAGTAAAGTACACAAACCATTTTACTAGTCAGAGATGATGACAATATAAATCACATACAATGTGAGGGTTAAAAAGGACTAAGGGGGCTTCCCTGGTGGCGCAGTGGTTGAGAATCTGCCTGCCAGTGCAGGGGACACGGGTTCGAGCCCTGGTCCGGGAAGATCCCACATGCCGCGGAGCAACTAGTCCCGTGAGCCACAACTACTGAGCCTGCGCGTCTGGAGCCTGTGCTCCGCAACAAGAGGCCGCGACAGTGAGAAGCCCGCGCACCGCAATGAAGAGTGGCCCCCGCTTGCCACAACTAGAGAAAGCCCTCACACAGAAACGAAGACCCAACACAGCCAAAAATAAATAAATAAATTAAAAAAAAAAGGAATAGGGGACACAGAAAAGCTAAAAAAAAAAAAAAGGACTAAGGTGTTTGGCAATCTTTTCCAGTTTCACATTCAGATCAAAAGCGAAGATGGTGTTTCTTCCCGAGTCCCTTTCCAGGCCCGGGTCGCAGCTTTCCTCCGCATCCCTGAGCCCCACCTCCAGCCCCCTCCAGACCTGCTCTCAGAACCTCCCCCTCCCCCAGCCGCACGGCCCTCTCCAGGCCTCCCCTCCTGCCCCTCATCTGTGTTCATCTCCCATTTCCCACCTCCCCACGCGCGTCCAACTGCTCCATCAAATTACCTCCGCTCCAGCTCACGGGGCCCAAGCTTCCTGGTTTTCTCTTTCAAATACCAGGATTAAATATTTGACGCATCAATCTAGTTGCAAAGTCTGCCTCCAGGGCTTCGTCTCCGCTCAAGGGCACGGTCTCCCCCCTCACGTGCCTCGGGGGGGTGAGGCTCTGCAGGCCGACCAGCTGGGACACATTCACGGGCGGTGCTTCGTCTGCTGGCTTCCAGATGCTCGGCTAAGCGTCTGGGTAAAGCAGCCTGTTGGGGGGAGCGTCTCGTGAGCTGCAGGGGCGCCCCCAGCCCAGGCGACGCGGTGGTCCCTCACAGGGCCGTCACCACCTCCTCGCTGAGCCCTTGACCAGCCATGAGCCTTCTGCGTGTGTTAGCTCATTTCATCCTCACGGGCGGGGGGCGTTTGGGTTTGTCTCTCCCGACCTCTGACCCAGGGGTCCAGCCTGGCGTGGAGCCCGGACATCAGCATTTTTAAAAGCTCCCCAAGCGTTTGAAAGTGTAGCCGGTGTGAGGCTCCCCTGGTTTTAAAATCATGTTATTTCTCTGCTGCTGCAGCAGCTTGCTCCCCCCGGTCTCCAGCCACCCACTCCGGGGGTCCCGGCCCCCCCTGCCGACCTCTGCCCCCCAACTCAGCCATGGGCAGACAATACTCGTGAGCTCCGGGGGCTCTGGGCCTCGGCTCTCGGCTCTCTCCCGCCAGGCCCCGGACACTCCTCTGCTCCCAGCATCACCTGCCGTGGGGAGCCGCCCCTGCCAGGCGCCAGCTGCCCCAGCCGTAATCCACACACAGCCCCCACCTCGCCTCCCTCGGTCGCCAGCTCCTGTGGGCTTGGCTTCTGGGAAAGCTTCCAGCCCCTCTCTCCTTGGTCTCTGGTGCTTCATGACCCAACAACAACCTTCCAAAGTGCCAGCGTCACATGCTGCTTCCCCGGCTCGCAATCCACCAGCCATGGTCCTTCTCCTTCAGGGTGAAATCCAGCGCCTTAGTCTGGTACACAGGACCCCCCAGGATTCGGTCCTCTCTTGTCCTTGTCCCCCGCCATCCCTTTTCTCCCCGAGATATAATATACACTTCCCCCAATATAATATAAATTTATGTGTGTGTTACTTGTCAATATAATCATCTCTGCATCTAAGCGCGTATTGCTGGCTTTATTAAAATTCCTTTCCTCCTCCACTGCTGGGCTACTTTAGTGCTCAAAATTCCCCTTAGATGTCTTTCCTTAGGGGAAGTCTTTTAGAACTGCCCGAACCTCCCCCAGGCAGCAGCCTGGCTGGCTCAGGTGCCCTTCCATGGCTTCCCCAGAGGGTTCTGCCCTTTCTCCCTCGCCGGCCCTTGAGGCTCCTCCCGGGATAACAATCTGTCCCCTTGTCTGTCCCCTCCCCAGCGTGAGGGTGGGAACGTGGGCAGATCCCACAGCGGGAGGAACCTGGGTCCGGAGCAGCAGTCGGTTCGTTTCCCTCTTTGTCCCTTCCCCCCGCTGGGGCTCAGCACCCTGGAGGGGCGGCAGGTGGGAGAGGAGCGCGTGTGCGGGGGCCGCGGGGACCGCGGGGGCCGGGCGGGCGGGGCCCCATCACCCGGGCCGCGGGAGCGGGCACGACGGGTGCACGGCGCCCCCTGGCGGGTGGGGCGGGCGGAACAGGGCGCGCGGGCGGGCGGTCCTCCGCCGGTCGTTCACCTGAGTCCCCGGGGCGACGCTCCAGCCACAGGCGATGCTCCTGGCCCGCCTTCCTCTGGCTCCGTGAGCCGCTTGTTATTTCCGTTAGAACATCGGTCCGACTCTCAGTGCGGTGCTCCTTCACCTCTCCTCCCCGAGCTCCTTACAAAAATAAAACAAAAAACCACAAGCCTCCGCACCAGGCTGCTTTGGGAGGGAAAGCCTCTTACCTAGGAATTCAAAAGCAAGTCATTCTCCTACGAGGCTCCGTCCGTGTCAGCCCTCAGGATGTGTTCATATTGTGTGGAGCAGCTCTTAATCAGAGACCAGTTCTTCCCTCCCACTCTCCAGTCCTGTGGGGTTTCTGTTTCCCTGCACCTACCGCCCTGGAGTGTGATCAGGGACCCGAGTGGAGATTGTAATCTGTGGCCGTGAGATCCACAAGGATTCACTGGTGGACACACTCAGGGAAACACGCATTCCATCGATGAAATTCTGAGGCGAGGGAAACGTCCTCAAAGAAAACCAGGTGTGGGAGGGTTTACATTTAATGTAGGTCTGTGGGAGGTTCCAAGGACGTGAGGAACCCCAGTGCCACCGTTTGAAGGTCTTTGCCCCCAGCCCCTCCCCTCTGCCGCTCTCTCCTCAGCCCCCTCGCTGTCCCACCCGCCCCTCCAGCTCCGCAGCACAGTTTCCTGGAAAGCAGTCTTTTTTTTTTTTTTTGATTGAACTATAGTTGATTTACAATGTTGTGTTAGTTTTAGGTGTACAGCAAAGTAATTCAGGTATATATATATATATATATATATATATATATATCCTTTTTAGATTCTTGTCCTTTAGTTTATTAGAAGATATTGAATATAGTTCCCCGAGCTATACAGTAAATCCTTGTTGCTTACCTATTTAATATATAGTGACGTATATATGTCAATCCCCTACCCCTAACTCCCCCCCGCCTTTCCCCTCTGGTAACCATAAGTTTGTTTTCTAAGTCTGTGAGTCTGTTTCTGCTTTGTAAATAAGTTCATTTGTATTATTGTTTAGAGCCCATATATAAGTGATATCAAATGGTATTTGTCTTTCTCTGTCTGATTTACTTCACTTAGTATGATCATCTCTAGGTCCACCCATGTTGCTGCAAATGGCATGATTTCATTCTTTTTTTTATGGCTGAGTAACATTCCTTTGTATATATATAACCACATCTCCTAGAAGGCAGTCTTGATCTCTGCTGTTCCAGCAACCTGTCCTGAGGCTTAATCCTAGGCATTTAGCTTCCTTTCTTGACCCTACAAGTTCCAAGCAGGCTCGTTTTGCCTTGAACAATCTTGTCACACAAGGAAGTTATCTAGTAAGCAAATTCAAATGTATTTATCCACTTATTCCACAAGTACTTATTAAGCACTTGCTAAGTACCATTGTTCTAGGTCTGGTCGACACAGCAGTAAACAAAACAGCAAGGTGCCGCTCTCGAGACATTTCTTCTCTGTCACGAATGATAAGCCATTGGGTGAAGGCGCTGTGAGGAGCAGTGAAGTGAGATGGGGTGTCAGGACGGCTGTTCCCGCAGTGGGGGAGGGAAGCCGCTCACCTGTGTCGGATGGGTGTGTCCAGCTCTGTGACGAGGTCCTGAGAGGGAGGATCACAAGGTGCCCAGGAGAACAGAGCCCAGTCGGATCAAGGGGAGCCACCAGTAGCCAGAGACAGCCTGGGGGCAGGGTGTCTGCAGTGTGTGCGTGTGTGTGTCTGTGTGTCTGCAGTGTGTGTGTGTGTGTGTGTCTGTGTGTCTGTGTCTGTCTGTGTGTGTCTGTGCGTGTGTGTGTGTCTGTGTGTATGTCTGTGTGTGTCTGTGTGTGTCATCTGTGTGTGTGTGTCTGTGTGTGTGTCACCCGTGCGTGTGTCTGTGCATGTGTATCTGTGTGTGTGTGTCATCTGTGTGTGTGTGTGTGTGTCATCTGTGTGTGTGTATGTCTGTGTGTATGTCTGTGTGTGTCTGTGTGTGTCATCTGTGTGTGTGTGTCTGTGTGTGTGTCACCCGTGCGTGTGTCTGTGCATGTGTATCTGTGTGTGTGTGTCATCTGTGTGTGTGTGTGTGTCATCTGTGTGTGTGTGTATGTCTGTGTGTGTCTGTGCATGTGTGTCTGTGTGTGTGTCACCCGTGTGTGTGTCTGTGCATGTGTATCTGTGTGTGTGTGTCATCTGTGTGTGTGTGTTTGTGTGTGTGTGTCATCTGTGTGTGTGTATGTCTGTGTGTGTGTGCGTGTGTGTCATCTGTCTGTGTGTGTCTGTGCGTGTGTGTCTGTGTGGGTGTGTCATCCATGTGTGTGTATGGGGAGGGTGGAGGGCAGTCAGACATGAGGCCAGAAAGGAGCAGGGACCAGATCACTAGGGCCTACAGACCAAGGTGCAACTTAGGACTGTACTCTGAGCACCAACGGAGACTGGATTCCTTTCCCATGGCTGCTGTAACAGGTATCACGAACGTGGGAGGCTAAGACAGCAGGAACGTGTCTACTCACGGTTCTGGAGGGCAGAAGTCTGCGATCAGATGTCGGCAGGGCCGCGCTTCCTCTGAGGCTCTGAGGGACAGCCCTTCTTGCATTTTCCGGCTTCTGGTGCTGGCGGCCCTGGATGTCCCTTGGCTTGTAGCTTCAGCCGTTCAGTCTCTGCCTCTGACATCACATGACTGTCCTCCATGTGTCTTGTCTTCACCTCACATTCCCTTCCCTGTGTCTGTCTGTCTCTGTGTCTCTTCCTTTCTTATAAGGAGACCCATATATTGGATTAAGGGTGCACCCTTTTCCAGTATGATCTCATCATAGCAGATTGCAGATTACATCTACAATTATCCTACTTCCAAAGAAGGTCACGTTCTGAGGTTCTGGGAAGGATATGAATTTGAGGGGGACATTATTTCACCCAGTACAGAACCCACTGGAGAGCACTGATCAGAGGAGTGACATAATATGACAATTGTAAAAGGCTCACTGGCTGCGGGTGGAGAAGACACAGCGCAAGGGTGGGACACAGTCAGTTAGGAAACTACTGATTCGATGGGGCAAGAAACGGCATGGCTAGCACCAAGGTGGGCTGGTGGCCGTGGAGGGGTGAAAGTGGTCTGATCTGGGATATGCTTTAAGGCAGCGTCTACAGGATGTGGTGATGTAGAGACAGGGAGCAAGGAAAACTCCAGAAGTCCGGCTTAACAAGAACTGAGAGTGAAGTGGCCCCTTAGATGGGGAAGGCTGGCAGAGGGGCAAGGTCACAGGGTGAAAAATCAAGAGTCTGGTTTTGAGTATGTTAGTTTTGATACGTTATTAGACATTCAGGTGGTTTTGTTGAGGGGGTACCACACGGAGAGAGATAGACGCGGAAGTTATCACCATAGAGATGAGATTTAAAGTCGTGGCACGGCAAGAGAGACCAACTCTGAGTGAGCGGAGATGGAGGAAAGCAAAGATCCGGGGTCTGAACCCCTGCATTTTCCAGGCTTTGAAGGTCAGCAGGAGGAGCTGGGGAAAAGCGACCAGTGAGATAAATGACGGCGCTGAGAGGGACACCACGGAGCCCAGACGGAGAAAGTGTTCCGAGAGACCGGGCCACGCCACGTCCACGGCTGCCCGTGCGATGGTCGGACGAGGACGGAGGGTGGGTCACTGGTTTGGCAACGATGAGGTCGCTGGTATTCATGACCAGAGCAGCACAGGGGAGTCTGGGAGGAAGATGTGAACCTAGTGGCTCAAAGGGAAAAGAGAAGTGTCGACAGTGGGTGCTTCCAACTCTTCCTAGAGGGCTTCTCCGGAAAAGAGGCAACGGCCCAAGCATGGCCTTGGGGTCAAGGGTCGTGGGGTTACTGAAAGTGGGGTCCAGCTGCTCACCGCTCAAAAGCCAGTAAAGAGGCAAGTTTGGTGGAAAGGAAAGCTTGCTTTATTTTGGATGCCAGGAACCAGGGGGGAGGGCAGACCCCTGTCAAAGACTGGCTCCCCGCACCAGACCATCAGTGGGTGAGAGCTTTTAAAAGGGGAGTTTCAGGGGTGTCTAGGAGGAGGGAGGGGGTTACGTGCAGAAACGGCACAGGCAGCCCTGACGGTCGTCTTGAAATTGGTCGTGCGGTGCTCTGACCAGCAACATCTTGATTGTTTTAGGTACAGTTAGTCTTCAGTCCCAGGGTCGGTTTGTTCCCATTTCCTTGAGGCCAGTTCTCAGAATTGTGGCGGCTTATGTCATGGGTACAGTCTGGTCATCGTGTAGTTCACTTCTTCCACCTGGTAGGGGTTTCAGTATCTATTAAAAAGCTCAAGGGACATGGCTCAGAATATGATCTATAGCCCTTGAGAAGGAACTAAAGGTCCCTGACTTTGCTTAATGACCAAACTATTATAATGTAGTCCAACTGGGCTGCTTTACTTTGCTTCTGCATTTTCTCACTTCTCTAATTAAACTTATTTTTAAGCTAAAGTTTTTTCACAGACAAAAGGCAGGCGGAGGACATGGGGGGCATAGACCATAGGTCCTGCTCCATTTCAATTACACGGTTGAAATCTGTGGGAGTTGGGAAGGACAGGGCATTAAGATGATTCTAGTTTAAATTCTTCCTGTGATATTAATGAGAAAAGCAAGACTAGTCAGTAAGATTAGTGACATGGCCTGGGTCACATACCCCAGGTACTAGAAAAAAATGGTACTAGAACCTGGCTTCATAACTCCTGGTTGAGGGTGTTAGCTACTAAAAGGGGAGATAGTGATAATTCCAAATGCTCTTCAACTGAGATAGATGCTCTTAAGTTTTTGGAAGTTTTTACTGAATTGTAACATAAAGACAGAAAAGGTGTATGTGTACAGTTTGATAAATTTTCACACACTGAACACACCCATGTAACCAGCACCTAGAACAAGAAACAGACGACCACCAGTACGGACCCCTGGGGACCCATTCCCACCACTTCCTCCAAGGCAACAGCTCCCCAAACCATAGATTCATTTTATGTGCTTATATGTGTCTCTCTCAAGTTTTTATTATAAAACTATCTTGTTCATGTAAGTCCTTCAAGCAGTACAGAAGTGACAACGGTAATAAGTAAAAGTCCATTCACAATAAATATTTACCATCCTTCCAATGAAACAGGCGCTGTACTAGTTTTGGTTTTCAATGAATGTTAACTGGCAAAATGTCAAGGGCATGGTCACAGGGTGGGAAGATCTTTGAGGGCCAGGAAAGACTTCCACATTCGCTTAATCATGCTGTTTTCCCTGTCTCCCTCCCTCAGGCTTGGTAGATGGGGTCCTTTTTCTATCGACCACCTGGGGTGTGGGTCTTACAGATGGGACTGAGGGGTAATCAAAATAGTGAAACTTCTATTATGGGTTCAGAGCTTCCTTGGACTCCACCAAAATCCTAGATTTAAACATCACAATGAATCCAGCTTCCTCCCAATCCTATCAGAGGAGGGCATGCAAGATAAGAGCCTCCGGCCGCAAGGAGCAGGCCTGCACACTTGAAGGTGAGGTTAGACGGGTGCTGTAAATGGTGGGCGCCTGGGAGGTCCACGTAACTGATGGGAGAAAGCCCCAAGGGCCCGGGCTTCAGCGTGGAGCCGAGGTGGAAGACGGCCCTGGGTCAGCACTGCCCCGGCGCATGGATGCACCTCTGAGTCGGTTTTCTGACCACGAAGTCCAAACTGCATGTGGTCAGTGGCCAGGGGGCACTGAGCCATCCTGAAGCCTTTCCGTGTCTGAGGAGGCCCAGGGTCTCGTAGAGAACGCAAGCCACGGAGAGAACTGAGCCCGATGAGAACTTATCAAAAGGAAGCTGAACGTGGAAAAGACGCAGTTGGAGGAGGAATGTGCTCTCTCATTCTGGAAAACAACGATCCTTGTCATCAGAGAAGTGCTCCCTGCATTTTCCTTATTGTTCAGGTGCCCTTCTCTGGACAGTCGCCTCCTTTCGCAGCCCTGACGCCCAGGCGGGCACTTAGCTTGACATCCTGGAAGCCCACGCGACCATCTCAAATTGACGGGAAAATTTTAAATTGTTGTTCAAACTCAAGGGGTGTAAATCGCTCACCTGGACAAGGCAGCCCAAATACCCGCACTCGAGTCTGCAGTGCCCTCCCCGGCGTGCACGTCACTGAAACCCTCCCCAAACCCGTCCTTCGTGCGATGCGTCTGAAGACAGTCAGGGGAAGAACTTAATCACACTTCACGTTTACAAACTTTACCAGCACACGTGGCTGGAGGATAACGATAAATAATGAACAAGCGAACACGTCAAACCGAAAAAGAGAAATGCCTTCCAGGCTACAGACAATGAATTACTGTTATTCTCGGTTTGCTAATTAGAAAATCTGCAATGGTTCCCTTTTGCTTGATACAACTTAGCCAACATCTACAGCTGTTGTGTCGTGCACTTTTCATATAGCTACGTGAAGCAGTTTATTGGTCCTGAGCGGCTATAACAGCGCCTGTAATCAAGTAGATAGCAGGGAAACATTAAACAGTAATCAATAGAGGTAATTACATGCTGGAGGCCGAAGGCGCTGAGTACAGAGATTCTGCAGTGAGGGTCCTGCTTTGAGATGCCAGACGGTTCTCTTGGGTTAAGCCCTGAAGTCCGCAGGCGTGGCCCACGGGCCCTGGAAGAGGGGGTGAGACCCTGGGGGCAGCATTCAGCCTTCCTGGAGGGTGGGTCCAACCGGCTCTCTGCTGTAAACATGGCTTCAACGAATAATAAAGATTCATTTTGGAAACTCAACTGCTTTTATGTAGAAATAATGTATTTTGTGGACCCACTAGGGTACATCCCCAGGAGACCCCGGGAGGCCCACCAGAGGAGCATACCGCCTCTCCTCTGAGTCTGCAGGTGTGTCGTTGACGGGCCACCAAGCCCTCGGCCTGCGTGGGTCTCCTGGAAAGAAGAACCGCCTCCAGGGCGTCCATACCCTGGATGGGCTCCTGAGTCCTGGCCCTGCCCCTGAGGGGACGACCCCCTTTGTGAGGAGAGCAGCCTGCATCGCTAGGTGACCAGCATGCCGGCTTCTGGTCCTGCCCCCTTCAGCTGGGCTCTGCAGCTGCCAAAGGAAGACCCCAGACTCACCCTCGGACCAGACGAGAGAGGGTTTCCGCGTCTACACCAAGCCGGCTCGGGGACCGGCCTGTGGAAGTCACACCCACAGCTGGACGGTGGCCCCCGGCGAGCCGGCAGCCCAGGACCCGCCCTGCACGAAGCACTGTGTCAAGGCTGCTGGGAACGGTGAGTGGACATCCTGTGCAGTCTGCCTCCTCTGTCCCTGCCCGGGTGGTGCTGTTCCCGCCCACTGTCAATCCAGAAAATAGGCAGAGGCCTACTGTGTGCTGGGCGGTCGCCACACAGGGCAAATAGGATAAACAATGTCTGTGACAAACGTTACCAAAGGGTGAAAGCGTAACTCTGGTGGTGGGAGACATCCGACTGAATGCAACCCAAACACTGAAGAGCCAGGGGTCTCCGTCACTCCAGGCGGAGTGATGCCAGGGCCATAGACTGATCAAGAGGGTCTCCAGGGACACAAATGGCTGTAATGTGCTCCACAAAGCAAGTCTGAAGCGGCGTGGGCCCAGCGGAGTGGGCAGAATCCTGCCGGTGGGAAGGGACAAGGGGCAGGTAAGTGGGCTTTGAGAGCCGGGAGGCAGACATCTTTTGAGCAAAATTAAATTCTTTTTTATTCAGAAAAATTCAGAATGTATTGGGTTGCTCATTCTGTGCTGAGACTACAAATACTTATAATTCTCATAATATTTCCCAGCTTTAAGCGATTTACATACCAGTGAGGAAGACCAATGGGGACACGCATTTGTAAAGAGCGACATGATATATAATTCAACACAATGTGTACTTGAGTGGCAGTGGGCTCAGGGAAGAAGGAGAAACATCCCAAGGCGGCCAGGCGCAGGGGGAGGCCCAGCGCCTGGAAAGTGCAGCCGGGGACATGGACCCACAGCTCAGGCCCAGCTGTGGACCGCCCGCCGGTCCCGTGCTGGGAGGGCTGCCCACCTCTCTCAGCCTTGGTTAGCGACTTCCCCACAGACTCTCAGAAGTCGCCAGAGCCAGGCAACGGCCCGGGCCAGAGTCCTGCCCTTCCTTTTCCCGAGGGGCCTCTGCTCTCTCCCACGTGGGCTGACTCTCTAGGAGACTTGCTGACTCTTCACCCTCTCGTCTGATTTTCACCTCCGGCCTGGGAGGGGGACCTTATAGAAAGGAGCTATGTCATTTCCAGGAAAAGAGGTCGTTTCAGAGAAAGAGGCTGGAAGCAGTCTCAGAGGTTGGAAGTTCTCGCCTGGGGCAGTATGCGACGGTCCTGGGCACCAGTCTGAGTTTATGGTTCGTGTCAAGGAAATTTAGCAACCTCAGAATATTCCTAGGATGTGAATAGCACCAAAGGAAGGAATGAGTGTTTCATGCCTAAGAAATCAGTCATCAGTGTTTCATGCCTAAGAAATCACTTTGAGCATCGTTTATTGTTGCAGAAAAATTTTTAATCTTACAAAAGTAAAATTTCAGCAAAAGTTGAATAATTGTACTTAAACTCCAACACGGTGTGCAAATGCACTTCCTAGTTTAAAAAAAAAAAAAAGCCCTTTAATTTTTTTCTTCATTTTTTTTTTCAGTACAGCTGTAAATGAACTGAGTTTCAAACTCAGAATGATGAAAATCCCCTACACAGACCTTCCTGAGTGGATACACAAGAGGAAGATGAGGACAGACGTTAAGGTGACAGCACAGCACAGAAGTTAAGTAAAGGTGACCAGCACAGGACTGGTTTTCAAAGGTGTTCTTTTTAGTTTCATTGCTCCTGGAGAAATCAACTTATATCAAAATATGGCATTCCTTATATTTTTTGTGAAACTGAGAATTTGTAATTATGTTATTTATTCATTCATTTGTTTATTCAAGAAATCGGTGGGGACTTCCCTGGTGGTGCAGTGGTTGAGAATCCGCCTGCCAATGCAGGCGACACGGGTTCGAGCCCTGGTCCGGGAAGACCCCACATGCTGCGGAGCAACTAAGCCTGTGAGCCACAACTACTGAGCCTGCGCTCTAGAGCCCGTGCTCCACAACAAGAGAAGCCACCGCAATGAGAAGCCCGTGCACCACAACGAAGAGTAGCCCCTGCTTGCCGCAATTAAAGAAAGCCCGCGTGCAGCAACGAAGACCCAACGCAGCCAAATATTAATTAATTAATTAAAAAGAAATCGGTGGATCACTGCCACACGCCCAGTCCCGCTCTGGCCCTAGGGGTGGAGCTGCGTCTGATCCAGGTGACACACCTGGGTCACCCGGTGGTAGTGAGTGAGCGGTGATGACGGCAGTGCTATTTTAGAAGGCTGGTCCCCGAAGGCCTTCTTGAGAAGTGACAGTTGAAGCGAGTCCTTGAAGGGAAGTGAGGGCAGGAGCATCTGCGTGTGGCGGGGAGACACGCACGACGGCGCCTAGAGCTTGAAGAAGTTTTTGTGACTTTCTCTTGGAAGAATAAGTAAAAGTATCCAAGAGCATTTTCTAAATTAGATACCGCCACGTACTCTCAGGTTACAAAAATTAAAACAATCTCATCTTGATGCAGAATTAGAAAGTTGAAAGTTCAGGGGAAGGGAATAAGTAGTAAAGAAATAAAGTCAAATATGTAGAATATGATAAATTTGCTTTTGAATATTTTGTACTTTTGTTTAAAAATTTTCCTTCTGTCGCATCATGGGAAATCACAGACGCCCTTCTGTGGAGCTAGCACCAGAGAGTAGAGACGGTCCATGGGGGACGGGCTCCCAGCAGGCCAGGTCGGCGTGGGGTGTGACCAGCTGAGTGCCACCCGCTGTCCCGGCCAGGATCCCTGCAGGAGGCAGGTTTCAGCAGTGACCTTCATGCCGTTGTTGAAATTTCCATGCCGTAAATGAAACGAAGGTCACTGGAAGCCGTGCCACGTCGAGGAAAGGCAGGGAGAAGGGACGTCACCTCCAGGGCTCTGCACTTGCTGGAGGAGACCTCACGTCTGGGGGGAAACTCACCAAAAGTGTCTTCACCGGGGAAACAGGCGTGAGCAACACCAGGATGCGGGCCCCCTTTCTCCTTTCAGACTGAGGATACACGCGGGAGCTCGGAATCTGGAAGACAGGCAAGCAGGGTGCAGCTGCGAACGGTTTATAAGGTGGCAAGTAGCCCCCTGCCTTGAGCACGTTTGGGAAGCAGTGGAATCTTAGTCCTTATTTATGCAGCTACGTGGGTGGACCTGGAGATGATCACACTGAGTGAAGTACGCCAGACTGAGAAAGGCGAATACCACGCGATATGACTTATATGTGGAATCTAAAACACGATCCAAATGAACTTATCCATGAAACAAACAGACTCACAGACGTAGAGAACAGACTTGTGGTTGCGGTTGCCAAGTGGGGCGGGGGGATGAATTGGGAGTTTGGGGTCAGCAGATGCAAACTAGTATACACAGAATGGATAAACAACAAGGTCTTACTGTACAGTACAGGGCAATATCCTGTGATAAACCACAATGGAAAAGAATATGAAAAAGAATGCATATACGTATGACTGAATCCCTTTGCTGTAGAGCAGAAAATAACACAACATTGTAAATCAGTTGATTTACTTCAATACTTCACTAAAATACATTTTTTAAATGTCCTCTTTCAATGATGATTTGCTAGATATGTATAGTATATGCATACATGTGTGTCTGTGTGTGTGTACATCACGGATTTCTACACTGAGCTAAAAGGAGGTCAGCTAACTTTCAGGAGAAAGATGACTGTTACCATGCATCAAAACTTCTCAAATTTGCTGGGTTTTTTTTGGGGGGGGGGTATAGTTGTTTTACAATGTTGTGTTAGTCTCTACTGTACAGCGAAGTGGAGTTCCCTGTGCTATACAGCAGGTTCTTATGAGTTATCTATTTTATACATATTAGTGTATATACGTCAATCCCAATCTCCCAATTCATCCCACCACCGCCCCCCGCTCAAATCTGCTTTAAGGACAACTTCGCTAACGGTGTGATTCTCCACAACGCTCTCGTCAGGACACCTGAGCCCCAGGCTCGCTCTCCTCCCCAAGCGTGGACAAGTGGTCGCGATGCCGTGGTCCTGAGGCTCCACCCTACTCCTCGCCCTCCCGGGGGAGCTCGGGGCTGGAGGGCAGTCAGCGCGGCCGCCTCGTTCGTCCCCACCATGCCCTCCTCGGCTGCCCCCTCGTTCTGCTCTCACACACACACCCCCCCCAATATTCACACCATCACTCCGATAATGCGCAACTCGAGGGATTAAAAGAAATTGTTTCTCCTTTTCCTAAACACGATTTTCCATTTTTTACAGAGTACTCTTACATTTTATCTCATTGCCAATCTGATATAATCTCAATGCATAACAAATGGAAAACACAGAGAAGTGTGATAAGAAGAGAAACCAGCTGTTACATCACCACCAGTTATATACATATATATATATATATATATATATATATATACACATATATATTTAAACATAAACTGTGTCACACAACAACTACTTTTTGTGGCTTGTCTGATCATTTTCCCGGATCAGAAGACACGACTCTGCAGGGCGGGCTCCCTGGCGGGTGGTGGGACCGCCCCCTGCCCGCCCCCTGCCCGCCCCCTGCCCGCTCCCTGCCCGCCCCCTGCCCCCCCCTCAGCCTCCCCTGGTCAGCACGGTCTGCGTTTTCTTCTCTCTCCCTCTCTCTCTCTCTATCTCTGTCTCTGCGTGTGTCTCTCTGTCACCCAGAGGGTGTGATACCCACACGACCGTAATTAACCACACTGCGAGGCCAGCTACCGCACAGCGTACGCGGCCATCCTTAGTCTTGGACTGATGCTTCCAAAGAAAATGGTTCCCTCTCAGGTGTAAACTCACAGTTTAAAAACTTAATTTTAAAATTTACAGTTATTTCCTGATTATTAAAGTGATCTATTCTGTTATAGAACATATAGGAAGCTCTAAAGTAAAAAAAAAAAAAAATCGTTTATAATCCCATTACTTAGAGATAGCTACTTGCTAAAAATTTGGTAAATTTCCTCCCAGTACTTTCTGTAAACAAGCAAGATTAGGTGCTGCTCTACACAGATGACGATGTGGAGTTTTTCTCCATTTAATCCGTAACCTTAAACAACTTCTCATGTCATTGTGAACACAGGTATCATAGACACATCACAGGGATCTCCTGTGGCTAAGTCTTTGTTTATGTCACTAGCTATCACTTTACGAAAGATTCTAAGACATGGAACTTGTGTCCAAGGTATAGGAGGGCTTTGCGTGTGTTTGATTTTTATTTTTGTTGTTTGTTTTTAGTAAATAGGTGTAAAGTTGACAAAGAAGATCTTACGTTCCTTTGGTGTTCTTTCTAGATCTATTAGGCCAGGAATCCGGGGAAGAAAAATAACTTGAGGGGACCTGCCAAGGAGGCACTGAGAGTGGATTCTCCAAGGACGGGACCCTGCGTCCACGGGCACCAGGCCCTACCCCCTGACCCAGACTTGCACCCCTGGGGCCGTGTCGCGTCCCGGCAGAGCTGCAGCCCCGTTGCTCTGTCAGTGAGCTGAGACACACCCCTCCAGCCTGGTTTCGCTGGGCTCTCCCCAGGTCTCTTCAGCTCTGGGAACTTGTGCTCAGCCCACCAAAGTGTGCGTTTCAGGGACAGGCCCTCCTTTTCCTGTTTCTCAGGCTCGTGGTTACGAAGAGCCGGCCGCTCCCCAAGCTGTGACACTGGTCGGGCAGCCCCCTCGTGGGTGAGTGGGTGGTAGGTTCCCACAGGGCTTGGAGGTGAGGGAAACTCTGAAAGAGAATCACAGTTTACTGACCAAGTATTCTTCATTTATTGACATCAAACAAAAAGTGAAACCAATTGGAGTGAGAACAGAGAAGTATCCTTAATAGGAAGAGTATTGAATAAATAGAATGGTTTTTGAAAATGGAGTTTCTAAGGATTAAAAGATTTAACAAGATCCCTAAGGGAGAAGCTCGAATATTATAACTTTAAAAGAGAGGAAGTAAAGGACAATTCAGTCTTTCAGAAGTAAGGAAAATACACCAGGGTGCTGAGAAAGACAAGCAGAATTTTCAAAAATTCTGTAACTTTGATTTTCTATTTTTAAAAAGGAAAATGTGTAATTATTAATGTTTATGTTACCTATTGAGCTAGAATATTTATAATTTAGAAAGTCTTTGGTGTACTGTGGACAGAAATCTGCCATTAAGGGGTAGCTTTTAACGTCTCTCAAAGTTATCAATGTGTTGAGAGAAAGGATTTAATCTGTTTCTTCCCTGCATTTGTGTAACTCCCGTCCCTGAAAAGGTGAGCGCCAGCTTTTCTGGTGTTACCGTGCGTGTGCCATGGCATCCCTGGAGGTGAGACACGTGGTCCCCAGCCAGCCCTCACCTGGAACAAACGCATCCTTTTGTGCCCCCAAGGAACCCTTTATAACAGGCATGCGGTTCATGGGAGGTGTCAATAGAGGTACCAGTCGGGATGTTTCTGCAGCTCTGGACGCTTGGACGACTCTCCAAATGCACCTTCTTAGGAAACACGAGGCAGGTGAACCTGTGTGATGCAGAGATGGGGGGACACGTGGGCTGGTGGCCCAGCTGGAAAGGAAAACCCTGATAAAATTAAAGCAAGAAGGACTACAAGTCAAATTACCCGGAATGTCACGCAAATCAATAGTCGTGGTGGGCGTCCTGAGACATGGACTTTTCACGCGCACAGGAGTGCAGCTGCTGCCAGCAGGGAAGCGGTGAGCGCGTGGTCAAGACCCTGGGCTCCGGTGCAAGCTGGGCTGGGGGGTCCTGCTCCTGCCGCTGACCACCCTGTGACCTGGGGCAAGTGACCTAACCTCTCTGAGCTGCCACGCCTTCATCCATAAAATAGAGCTTACCCAACGCAGCCAAAAATAAATAAATAAATTTATTTTTTTTTAAATAGAGCTTAAAATTGTACCTACTGCACCTCGTGTTGCTCGGTTCATTGCAATAACACAGGAGAGCACATGACACATGGAAAACATGCAGCGAACTAGTAATTCTTACTGTTGAGACCCCTTAAAGCTTCCAAGTTAGGTCTCAGAAACGAAGGCATCGAAGCACCGTGGAACTGCAGTTGGGTGCGAAATTGTATTACTACATTGGGAGAGAAAAAAAGTTTTGTTAAAAGTCCAAGCATCAGACAGAGGTTAATAATGACTGCAGCAAATGTATCTGGCACCCGAGATGTCCCAGATACAGTGCGCAGTGCTGTACCTGTAAGGGTATCTCAAATACAAGGACCCCGCAAGCAGGTATTGACATATTCACCCCACATTGCTGCTAAGTGGAGAGACCAGATAGAACTAGAGTCATTGGACTCCAAAGCCCAAACCAGGCTGAACAGGGTCTTCCCTGGGAGTCCAGCAGTTAGGACTCCAAGCTTCTACTGCAGGGGGCACAGGTTCCATCCCTGGTCAGGGAACTAAGATCCCGAATGCCATACAGCCAAAAAAGAGAAACAAAAAAACACGCTTAACAGAAGCACTATGCATTAGGGTCAACTGTGGGTCATGACCCAGGTGAATTAGGATCAGGATGGGTAGGAATGACTGAGCTCATCGGTATTTATTTTTGACTCTCGCTATGCGTCAGGCACTATCTTGTCACTGGCACACAGAGCACGTCCCTGGGCTCGTGGACCTGCCATGCGTGTGGATTCTGTGCATCTTGACCAATCATCGATTTTACTCTGCTTCCCGGGCGCACGGAGGCCCAGGGGTGCGGGTCCTGACCCAGGTGGTGCGGGAAGGCAGGGAAGCCTCCTCAGCAGAAAATCAAATCTAACAAAACGAAAGGACAGGTGAAAATGGGCAACTACAAAATGGCCAGGCCCCCCCCCCCATATCCTCTTCGAGGGGAACGCAGGACCAGATCTGACTATCGGAAAACAATGCAAACTAGAGAACAATCTATTTGCTTCCATCATTATTTTAACTTTATAGACAGCAAGTCTTCCCGAACTTCCCAAGCCCCTCCAGTGACAGCTGTGGATGCAGAGCCGTGCTCACGCACAGACTCTCAGGACACTAGGGCTTCAATTGAATGCCAGATGTGGGAAGTGAAACACAATTTCCCCGCTTTCAGGGCAAAACAAAACTGCAAGGGGTTTTTTCCCTCTGCCCCTGATCCTCTTTCCACAGACAAATTTCAGTTTGCCTTTGACTTTATTGGATGCTGGTCAGTGTGCTCTCTGTCCTTCTGTGGGAAAGAGAACAACCTCGGGCCTGCGTCCCTGGCCTCCACTGCATCCCTGGCCTCCACTGCGTCCCTGGCCTCCGCTGCGTCGGGCTCGGCCGCGGCGGGGACTCGGCCACATGCTGCCACCCAACTGCTCGGTGGCGCACAGCTACGCGGCGGAGGTGGCCACAGCCTTGCTGCTGCTGCTGGAGTGTGCCCTGGGCACGCTGGGCAACGCCGTGGCGCTCTGGACCTTCTTCTTCCGTCTGAAGGTGTGGAAGCCCTACGCCGTCTACCTGTTCAACCTGGTCCTAGCGGACCTCCTGCTGGCTGCCTGCCTGCCCTTTCACGCCACCTTCTACCTGCGGCACAAGACCTGGGGCCTGGGACGTGCGTCTTGCCAAGGGATGCTCTTCCTGCGGTCCCTGTGCCGCGGGGCGGGTGTGGCCTTCCTCACCGCCGTGGCCCTGGACCGCTACCTCCGGGTGGTCCACTCGCGGCTCAAGGTCAACCTTCTGTCCCTGCGGGCGGCCTGGGGGATCTCGATCCTGGTCTGGCTCATGATGGCAGCCCTCACCCTCACCCACCAAAGCGTGTTCCTCTCTGAGGCCGAGTGCCCCAGTTCCGAGCCCAGGACGGAGTCCTCCTTCAGTCTGATCTGGCAGGAAGCCCTCTTCTTCCTCCAGTTTATCCTTGCCTTCGGCCTCATCCTGTTCTGCAGTGCCGGCCTCATCAGGACTCTCCAGAAGCGGCTCCGAGACCCACACAAGCAGCCCAAGCTGCAGAGGGCCCAGGCGCTGGTGGCCACGGTTGGGGTGCTGTTCACGCTGTGCTTTCTGCCCAGCTTCCTGGCCCGCATCCTACTGGCCATCTTCCGAGGGGCGCTCAGCTGCGGGGTCCTGAGCTCCATGGTCCACGCTGCTGACGTGACCGGCAGCCTCACCTACCTGCAGGGCGTGCTGAACCCGGTGGTGTACTGCTTCTCGAACCCCACCTTCAGACGTTCCTACCGCAAGCTCTTCTACACCCTCACCCTCAGGGGCCGAAAGCAGGAAGCAGAGGCTCCGGGCTGTGAGCTCAGAGACTCTTACTCCTGAGGATGGCCAGCTCCCCACCTCGCGTCCATGACAGCTACCCGGGGGCGCTGAGCAGTCATGATGGTTAGTTAAGATTCCGCACTACAAACTTGAACGCAACTTCAGCTAGTGTCACTGTTGTTTACCAGGATTTCCTTCAGCTATTTTGTGTTGCAGAGCCGTTCATCAAAATGAGCGAGCAGAGCCTCCTTTACGCAATTCCCATGCAGGTTCAATCACTAAATGACTGTGACGCATTTGTAGCTGGAAAAAGATGCTGCGGTGGGCCGGTGACGCAGAAGGTGGTGGAAAGCCGTGTTGCAGACGCGGTCCTGACTCTGTTTGGTGTTGGCAAGTCACTTTATCCTTCTGTGCTTGAATGCAAAAAATGCAAAAACTCTATGCTCTTTTCCTACCTATTGCACAGACTTGTGGTAACTGACATGGGGAAGTGGGGCTTTGGGTCTAAAACAGGTTCTGCAGGGTGTAAGTGTCCTGAGCTCAGTTCCACTTAGCTCACAACTGATTGGTAAACTTGAGCTTCACTTGCACAGATTACACATTACATCCAAGACAACACAGTCAGTGCCCTGGTTTATTATAAGGAATACTTTCCTACTAAACTTCTCAAAATTGCTTCTAGTACCTTTTTTTTTTAAGTTTGAATGTCTAAATGCTTTCAAAACTCAATCTGCTTCCCCTGCTCTAAAAAACTCACTGTACTTTAAGCCTCCTGGGAGAAACACACAGTATGAGATACCAATTTGCATGTGAAATGGTGATTTCCACCCAATGGTAACTCCTGAGGATGGCAGCTAGGGACCAGCCTGGGTGCAAGGCCACTGCAGGGAAGGTGGGCACAGCCCTTGGACACCAGCAACGGCTGCATCTTTTCCTCTCACTCTTCTTAAATTATGTCCTGAATTTGTAGCTCATGCTGGTGACAAAGGATTTAGAAAGTCAGCTTCCTATCTGCCTTATCTCTCACTCTCTGTTCAAGGCGGCTGTGCTCTCTCCCAGAGGGACTCACCAAGATGCCTAGAAGAGGCCTGGGGTCTGTGTGTAATACAGGGTCCCATGCAGCCCACACCGGGCGGCCTCACCTGGAGCTGCACCTGTACTGTCCCCAGGGAGAGACCTCTGCTTTTCCCAGGAGGTGGTCCTATGATCGCTGTAATATTTAAGGTTAAAACTGCTGGCATTAAGCAATAGAAAAGGGCAAATCTACACCCTCTCCCGGAGCTGTTTGCCTCCCAGGTAGGTTCCTTACCAGAACCAGACTTGAAATGCGGGCGTGACCCCACTATTGTGCTTCTGAAGGATGTAGACCCTGTTGACACCGGGAGTATAATGTGCCCAATGGTCCCAGGGGAGCGAGGGTCTCATCAGCAACATTGTGCTATTTTCTCGGGTTTTATTTCCTCCTTAGTGAACAGAATTTCAAAGGGCTTAGAAGGGAAATGTGACCAGATGAGATGCAAAGCGGTCAAATAAAATTCTCTTATGGGAACATTCTATGCTGTGTTTCTTCCTTTTCAAAGAAAAGAAATGTCTCCATTTTTCTTCCTTTGATCTTACTGCATTTAAAATATACAATTTTAAATGCTGCTTTTAAAAAAATCTAACATTTAATATAAATATTTTCCATATTATGATAAATTCCCCATAAGCATTACTGATGACCTAATCATATTCCCAGAAGCTGTTTCTTAACCATTTTCCTGCTGATGACATTTAGATTCTTTACTCCCTACACAAGTAAATTCCACACCCTGAAAGCATGTAGCCGTCTACAGACATCAGGCGCCCTTAGGCGGGGCAAAGCCAGCTCATGTGGTTGTCTGGACAGGCCTGCTGGCGAACACCGGGCACGAATGCTTCCCACGCATGGTCGGTCCTTCCTGGCTCCCTCCACGATGCTACGGCCAGCGGCTCTGCCTGGCGAAACCGGGAGGTCTCCTCACAGCGTTACTGCCTCTCGGGCTCTTGCTGACCTTCTCCTGGACTCGCTGCGGGATCCGGGAGCTTTTGAAACCCCCATGTCTCGGCTAACCCCGGGCGGCCTGACTCGGTTGGTCTGGGAGACACGGGTAGGTTCAAAGTCCCCTCATTAATCCCACTGCTGTGCAGCCGGGGCTGAGGGTCCCTGGGTTACTGGCTGCGGTCAGGGCCTTTGGGTCAGCACCTTGCTCCGTCACTTCCCTGCTTTGTGACCCGGGACGATTCACCGAACCACTCTGAACTTTCCTCTTCCGTAAAATGGGGATAATAACAACAGACCGTACGGGATTATTGTGGAGACAAAATAATACATAAAACTCTGTTGGGCACAGAGCCTGGCACACGACG
Organism: Balaenoptera acutorostrata; assembly: GCF_949987535.1. Taxonomy (NCBI): domain Eukaryota; kingdom Metazoa; phylum Chordata; class Mammalia; order Artiodactyla; family Balaenopteridae; genus Balaenoptera; species Balaenoptera acutorostrata. Next base: position 2,274,649 of record NC_080077.1, read on the forward strand.
ATATTCAGTGGGTGTTACTTTGCTGTTTCCAAGCGATAGGTTTATTCTCTGATCTTTGTTTACGTCTCCAACAGTCTGTGGGCCCTTTGCAGACACAGCTTTTCACCGGTACACCCTCAACCCAGAGCCTCGTGAACTGGGTGTTGAATAGTTCTGCTAAGTCAAAGCTTTATTACTATTCTTTCTTCCTAGTAATTCCCTTCTGCATATTTTCTGAGGATCCTGTGAAAAGGACAGTGTTTTGTAGTGAAGCTTCAGGATCCTCTGAACACCCATCTCTGTGGATGTTGTCACTCTGTCCTGTCTCTCCCGTCCGATGCCAGCTCTGAACTCAGACGGTTGTCTTCTCTAAAGACGTAGAGTAACAAGGTTCTCATCTTCTCCACATTATCTTCTCTGAGAAAGGAAAAGACTCAAAATGAAAGTGTGAGTAAACAGTATATGATGGGCCTCAGAACCACAACAATTTTGCTACCAGTAGCAGATTTTGGTTTCTTTTCCCGTGTGACTCGCTTCTTGTAATACAGCAGGTACCCAGCCTTGGCTGCGAGGCTTGCAAATCTCAGCACTGTCTTAATCCTGACATATTCAGGAGCCCAGATTTTCATTTGAGTGATGCATTTCTTTCCCTATTCGGATAATGCCATCACTGTTTCAAAATCCTGGTCATCTTCGCCTTTCTCTTTCCAAAATCCAGCAGGCCGCTGAGCCCTCCCTCCCTGCACACATCCTGCAGGTGCCGGTGTGCTGTCTGGGACACTCCAGTCTCTGTCCGGGGAACCCCTACCCCCCACTCAGGTCCAGCCTCTGGGACCTACCTCTGACATGCCCCAGCCAGAGCCCAGCATAGCGCGTGACTCACCCCAGCCCAAAGGCCTCCCGTGGGCCTCACGTCTGCTCTCCCCTCTCCGTCAGCTCCTTGCACGGGGCCTGGCACACAGTAGATGCTTAATAAATCTGTGGAATAAATACATAAACAAATCAACCAGATTTAAAGTTAAAATTTTCACTTTATCCACTATTTAATAGGTTTTAAAAAATAAAAAACACTTTGAAAGACTAGATCCAGAGGCAAACTTAAAATTGTAGCTTAAAGAATCTTCTAGGGAAACACTAATACAAAGGAAAATATAATTTTCACATTTATTGGAGAAAGCTTTTCCTCTATATTTTCATAATAACTTCTGCCAAGAATTCAGGCAACGATTTTGATTTATCTAAGGGTCGGGATGGTGAACGGACCCCACGTTTGGCCGTGGCCTTGGCGGGGACTGGGAAATGCATCACGTACCTCTCAGAGGCTTCCCGAGCACAACGCCAGGGCTCACGGGACCCACCCCCCCCAAACAACAGTCACCCTCAAAATGTCTCTTTTATAAAAGAGTAAAAAAAGAGACATTTTTTACTCTTTTTACTCAGAAACGAAGGCATCGTTAAATATACATAAAATGCACGATCTTACCCGTTTTTAAGCACACAGTTCAGCGGCATTAAGTACCTTCACACCATTGTGCAACCATCACCACCATCCATCTCCAGAACGTTTTTATCGTCCCAAACTGACACTCTGTCCCCATTAAACACGAGCTCCCCTGCCCCTCCCCCAGCTCCTCCCTCACCACCCTCCTTTCTGTCCCTATGGATTTGACTCCTCCAGAAACTTCACATACATAGAAGCAGACAGTACTTGGTTTTTTTCTTAATGATTATTTCACTGCACATAACGTCCTCAAATTTCTTCTATGTTGCAGCCTCTGTCAGTCTTTCCTTCCTTTTTAAGGCTGAATAAGAGTCCACTGCACAAATGCACTGCGTTCCGTTTATCCATGGGTGTCAGTGGACACGTGGGTTTCTTCCTCTTCTTGGCTGTTGTGAATAACGCTGCTATGAACATGGGTGTGCAAATATCTCTTCAAGACCCTGGTTTCAGTTCTTTTGAGTCTATACGCAGAAGAGGAATACTGGGTCCTATGATGAGTCTAGTTTTAGTTGTTTGAGGACTCTCCGTACTGCCTCCACAGCGGCTGCACCAGTTTACACTCCCACCAACAGTGCAAGGGCTCCAGTTGCTCCACACCCTCGCCAACACTTGCTGTTTTCTGGTTTTGTTTTTTCTTTGTTTGTTTGTTTCTTAGAGTAGCCATCCTAATGGACGTGAAGTGGAGAAATGCTTCTTTGAAAATCGGGAAATGCTTGATAACGTCAGAGACTAAGAAGAAGACATCCCTGTGCCTGGATCCCGGAACACCAGACCCAGGCCCACCATGAGTTCGTTTGTGGCCACACTGCTCTCTAATCCACCGAAATCTCACACAGTGTCTGTTTCTAAGGCTCTTTTTCACTGAAACCGTAGGCCTGAGGACAAGTGCACCGGGGATTGTCAGAGAAGCCGTCCCCTGGATGCAGAGCCAATCCACCCCTCCCCCGAGCTCAGGCACAGATGTTGGACGTGCCCTCGGCTCTGAAGTCAGGACCAGATAGGCTGCCGTCCAGCTGGGAGTCCTTCGGCCTCAGCTTGGGTTTAGCCCTGCTGCTCTTTGGCCAAGGGACCTCAGACACATCACCTTGTGGAGGTTACGTCTTCATCTGAAAAGTGAGGGTGACGACCCTTTCCTGGAAGGATGGCTGGGAGGACGGCTGACCACCCAGGGCCATGTCCTGACCCAACCACACTCCATGTCACGGGGTCTTCAGTGAAAGGGCCCCTGCAGAACAGCAGTCTGTGGGCTGTGATCAGAAAACAGGAGAACCAGGAGCTGCGAGGCTCCGTCCCTCTTCACACCCTTCCCCTCCCCCCACCTGGTACCCACAGCCCAGTCTCTGCCCGCTTCTCTCTGCTGCACGCGCCAGCCCGGCCCCGTGGCCTCTCCCTCTCACGTGGGGTTACAGACACTCCTCCATGGTCTGGGCTCTCTTATCTTCTCTTCCTCTGTAATCTGACAGGCTTTCCACTGATCAGGCAGGTGGTCTGAGGGTGTAGATGGTCTACACTCGCACACACAGGGTGTGCTGGGCTGCCCGTTGAGTCGTCCAAGTCCAAAACAGTAAAAGGACCAGTAGTTCTTATTTACAAAACCTATGAGGTCAGCAAGGAAAGTACTACCCCATCTGCAAAGGAGCAAACTGACGCTCTGAGGGGTTTGGGGGTCTGGCCACGACCCCGCGGACGCGAGCTGGGTCTCCTGGAGCAAAGAGCCCAGGGCTCCGCACTGGAGCGCCGCTCTCCCAGGTCCTCCTCCTCCCCCTCCTCTCCCTCTGGCCGAGTTTGGCCGGCCAGTACTGGATCCCCTTCCGTGCAGCGTGTGCTGGTACCAGGCTGTCTGGGAAGAGACGACAGCCCTGACGTGCAGGAATCGCGCGGTGTCAACACTCCCGGATGGCTGACTTGAAGCTGTGGCCGACTCACAGCGGCTTCCTGAAGGCTCCCCGACGGGCCTGCAGCTGTGGCCCCCCCTCCCCCGGTCCTGGCCATCAGTCCCCGGGAATGACGCGCATCTCGCTCCCACACCTCGGGTCACCCGACAAGGAGACAAGGACAACACGCAATGCGCTAAGAAGGGAAGAATCTCCCACAGACCTCGGGGCGGAGGGGAGAAGTTCCCACTAAGGGTTGGCGAGGGCGATGCTCGGGAGGGTGTAAGGCGCCCGTGATCCTGAGCCAGCATTTAACCCTGTCAGCCCTGCTCCTTGTCAACCAAAAGTATCACGTGCCCCTTGTGGAGACTTCTGGAAACATCCTGCAAAGAAAGCTTGTCTTAAAGGCCACCAAAAGGCCAGTCAAACGAGGCACCCAGAAGACACCTAGTGGGATGCTTGGAAGCGTGAGCTTTAGTAAGTGGAGGACAACGGGAGATAAGACCTCGGATTTCTGAGGACAACGGAAGATAAGACCTCGGGTTTCTGAGGACAACGGGAGATAAGACCTCGGGTTTCTGAGGATAACGGAAGATAAGACATCGGATTTCTGAAGAACTAACAGGAGGCAATGTGCTGCGGCAGATGGCACGTGAAGAGGTCGGACATTCTCAGGCTGGAATTCCAGCTTCTCCACTTACGGCTTCCGACTGCCCCCCTAGAGCCGCATGGCCACGCTGTTTGCATGTCTGCAGAGAGGAGGTGATGCTAGTGCGTGCCCAGTGAGATTGGTGTGTCCTCTGAGATGCTCGGCGTGATAAAACCTCCTGGTCCCACACGTCTGGACGCACTGAGCTCGGGGCCCTGGCTGGGTCAGGCTCAATCCTCCTTTCCCTAAGGAGTGAATAAAACAGCGTCACATCTACAGACAGAGGGAACTAAGATGATTTTTGGAGAATATCTTAAATGAAAACTTACAAATGCACGTGATATTCACCAAAACCGCTACAAGATTTCCCTTCCACATATTTTATTGGGGAAGTATATAATAACACGGAACTTTTTTTTTAAGTGTTCTAATCAAGAATAGCAGCAGATGGGATGAAGTGAGAGAGTGGCGTGGACATATATACACTACCAAATGTAAAATAGATAGCTAGTGGGAAGCAGCTGCACAGCACAGGGAGATCAGCTCGGTGCTTTGTGACCACCTAGAGGGGTGGGATAGGGAGGGTAGGAAGGAGGGAGACGCAAGAGGGAAGAGATATGGGGACATATGTATATGTATAGCTGATTCACTTTGTTATAAAGCAGAAACTAACACACTATTGTAAAGCAATTATACTCCAATAAAGATGTTAAAAAAAAATAACAGCAGGAATATTGGGCCCCAACTCTACTCTTATTTCCTAAGTTAAACCAACTGACACAACTGGCACAGCGGGAACTGGGGAGGAGGTGGGGTCTCTTCGAGCCATCCTTAGCACGAGGGCGCCGACCTCCTTAGGGCCCCGCCTTCCTTTCTACACCTAGGGGTGCTCTAGTGTCCGTCCTGGTGAGCCCTGGGGGCTGCACTTCCAGACAGCGCCTGCTTCCTGGACGCGGAGATGTCACCAGAAGTCATGCGGGAACGTGCACCTGAGTGTGCCCAAGGGCTGGGTGGAGCTGAGACACCCCGATCCCCCAAAACCCCCCTCCTCCCAGGGCCGCTCCTGGCCCCAGGCTGGGCAGTCAGGGAACACAATGGAATCTTCTATCTGCAGTCCAGCCCCTGACAAGCAGCACAGGATGCTTTCCACATTTTCATTCAAATGGGACGGTTTGCTTAATGGGCCACTTTGAACGGACAAGACAACAGTCTTTGTTCTGTGACATTTTACGTTACATCCTCAGCAGTTTCTTGATCCTGTAAAGGGAGATCACGGCAGGAGGCTGTGTTCCAGAGGATTCCTGTTGATCCTAGATGCCCAGGCAGCCCTGGCAGACGGAGAGTCAGAACGGGGAGGACACAGATCTGTGTGCAGCAGATGGGGGGAGAGAGAGGGAGGAAGAGAGGGGGTCTCGGGCCCAGACCTCAGGGGCCCTGCACAGCCGCTGCCCCCAGTCACCCGGCTGGGCACTGCACCATCTCTGCACCAATCTGACGGCCCTGGGGAGGTGGCTCTCCAGTCTGCTGCTGTGTCTGGATGGTTAAACCATTGTCCGTCTCAGAATTCTTTAACAGCTGCCCAAGGGTTGCGTTCAGCCCACAGAAGGCTTTTGATTGACTCACAAGTTATTTTTAATTACTTTATATTATACGTAGTTAAAAAAAAAAAACCCAAGACTCTACATTTTTAGAAGTTTAGATTTTCAGCTCTTCTTGAAAAGTGGCAGATCCCCCAGCCCTGGGCGCAGACTGCCCCGGCATGGGTGGGGCTGGAGTCCCACTCCTCGGGGGGCTTCGCCTACCAGCCCCTGCGTCTGGGCTGGTGTGTGTCCCTCCTGGTCCCAGCGAGCGTTTACGCCATCGTGGACCCTGATCTACACCTCACTGGGTTTCAAACGCGTTTTCCAGTTTCCCCCCCCGGGTGAGTGTGATGGTTAACTGTCTGTGTCCACTTGGCCAGACAGTGGTGCCCAGTGACTCATCAGACACTAACCCAGTTGTTGCGAGAAGGTGTTTGCGGACGAGGTCAGTGTCGTGAGCAAAGGAGATCCTCCTCCATCACGTGGTGGGCCTCGTCCGATCAGGAGAAGGCCTTAGAGACAGAGCCCCGAGGTTTCCCACAGAAGGAGGGATTCCGCCCCCAGACCGAACACAGAAACCCGCCGGAGCTTGCAGCCCTGTGAGCGTCAGACTTGTCACCCTCACAGGCGTAGGAGTCAATTCCTTTAAAAAAATCCCTATATCTGTGCACACACCTGTGTCTCCTACCTGTTCTGTTCCTCAGGAAGGAGGGCTCTCCTCCACTTTTGCTGTCCGCCTTCCCGTTTACCAGAGGCAGCGATTTCAGTGATGGCTGTCAGTGCAGATCTTCAAAGGATTTGCTTTTATCACTTTATTTCTGTTTCCATCACCCCCAGTCTCTCTCACTCACATCTCTTCATGCTCTTAATTTCAGGCTTCACCTGGGCCTCTGTCCCCTTCTCATCCAGAGTGTCCTTCTGTCCTTTGACGCCCTCATTCCTCCCCGTACACTCTTCAGACCCCTGCCTCTGCCTTTTCTCTACAATCTTCTTGTGCCTGCGCTGGGGACAGTGCAGAGTCCCCAAAGCTCGTGCATTTGGTTCCTGTTCAACATGAAACTGAACAGTTCTCGGTTAGATTCAGCCTGTATCGGATCCGGCTGTATGTTTGTACAGCCCTGTTAAACATGAAAGTTCAGCGCAGAAGGTAGGTTTGTTTCTGACCTCTGGACAAAAGCACAAACTGCTCTGTTATCTATACATTCGTATGACACCTTTTTTCATTTAGCAAGAAAAAAGCAGCCAAATCTCACCAAAATCCTAACCCCATCCAACACCTGCATGAAACGCAATCACCAGCTCTGAACTACAAGTTTTTGTCAGTTAAAACTCAACAAAGGTATATTTAATAATAGCAATTATTCCCAAATTAAAAATACAGGCAAAAGAAACCTTCTTTAATCCTGAACAGGAAACTGGGGTGTGAACACACTGGCCATTCTAGAGAAAATAAATGTGTTTTAGGGAAATAATTCCTCCAGGCGGCCACGAGCTCGGCTCGGGGGAGACTCAGATGCACTGTTTTTGTTTCTAAACGTGAATTTCAATGTCGAGTAGGAGAAGTTCCCAAAGTCTTTAATGACTCACTTTTCTCATTTTTACTAGAACTCTGATGCAATCATACTTCTGTTATTTGAGACCCCAGTCCAGCTGCGTAATAACAAGCCTGTTATTCTTATTAACAAGCCTGGGACTCTCCTGTGATTATATTATTTTACCCACAACACATTAAAAGCAATTACAGCTTTAATTTATGCTAAAACATTTAGTTTGATTCCCAACGCCAGCACCCTAAAATTTTAAGAGCGGCTGCCTAGACAAATGCATTGGCTATTACTTTTGCCAATACAAAGGCAGACACTGTTAAGATAAAGGAAGAAAACAATAAAAACGAGGTAGCAAAATTACCTGGAAAGTTACCATAGTTACCTGGAAACCATGGTAACTCAGCAGTCGCATTACTTGAAGATTAAATTCCCAGCCTGACATTTAAGGGGGGTGGGGGGGTGTGTGTGTATGATGGGAGGAGACTGAGAAAAGTGAACAGATTCACCAGCAGAGAAGCAGACAAAGGGGCTCTGTGTCCTCGGTGGGCACGAGATGGAAGGGGGCGTCCAGTGGCTTCTGATCCGAGGACTCACAGGCTCTTTGCCCTTTCACACTGGACAGCAACTTGAGTGTCTGCAGGTGGGAAGGGGCTTCCTGGGCGCTGGTGACAGGCGGATGCTCCCCTCCTGGTCCTGCCCAGCTGCCTGGTAGCCACGGTAACCGTCACCAGCCTGGAGAGACCTCGGGGCCGAAGTTCCTGGCGAGTGTCCGGCCGGTGTCTCTTCCTCAGTTGTGAGACATCGACAGGTTCCTTCAGCCCCGAGGGTGGGCGCACAGGGTATGAAAGCCACCAGGTGAGGGTGCAGGAAGCCCAGCTGTGACTTAACAGGAGGGGCGTCATAATTCCCACACAGAGGGCTCTGCGTCTGCTCCTCTGGGTCCCCTGTCCCACCTCCACACTCCGCCTGGGTTCTCACAGGGCCTGCGACTTGCACCCTCTTGCCCAGACAAATCGGAACAGCAATGCTGGCATTTCAGGTGGGACCAAAGTATTTATGGAGAGCAAAGCTAGGAACCAAGGGCCGATGACAGGTCAGGCTTTCTAGGCACAGGGTGCGGACTTGAAAACATGGCCCCCTGACCACAGGGCCACCCCTGGGGACCTTCTGCCATTTGAACAGAAGAATGTGTGCTTTTGACACAGTGCAGTGGAATCAGAGCTGCAGCCCAGCCCCAGAGATCAGGGAGAGTCGGGCAGAAAAGGTACTTGAGGATGAAAGTGTTAAGATCTGTGTCTTCCTCGGTGTGTTAATTAGACAAACACGCTTTGGGGTGTGGAACCATGTGCTAGACACTGGCCGTCACTGGTGAGACAGACACGATCCTGCCCTAACGCTGGCTCATCTGGAGTTGGGCACAGACTCTAAGAGGTGAAATACATAGAACAAACGGAGGAAGGAATGTGTGAGAGGCTAGGAGGCCACCAAGAGGATGCAGAGTTACAAGAGAGCGTGGGGACCCACCTGGGTCAGGGAGAGACGTCAGGGAGGCCTCGCCGAGAAGGGCACCTTCCAAGGAAACCTGGCAGGATGAGCAAGCATGATCCGTGCCCACAGAGGAGCGTCCAGGCGGAGAGGACAGTGCAAGGAGGGAAGGCATGGCCTTGGGAGGAAGGGGGCCAAGCTCTGGCTGGGAGCCTGGGCGTGAGAGGGGCCTGAGGTGGGTAGGGGGCAATGGGGCCCAGGATGCCAGGCCTAGCGGGGGGCAGTCAGGATTGTCTTCTACCTGCAAGGTCAGTGACTGAAATGGGTTAAGCAGGAGAGGGAGAGGATGCACTTCGGGTTTACAGATCCACTCTGGCTGCAGTGTGAAGGCAGAAGGGGGGGGGGGTGAGAAGACAGGCCGTGGCGCTACTGCAATGGTCTGTGTGAAAGAAGATGCGGTGGGGTCCCCGGTACGCAGAGATGTGCTTAGAGACAGAACCGACGGGCCTGGGGACAGCCTGGAACACTGGGGGGACAGCCTGGGGGCTCTCCAGGGAGTGGGCTTGGTAAACGCGGTGGACAGAGGCAACAGTCATCAAAAAGAGAAAGACCGGGGTAAATCAGCTCTCTGGGAAAGACGGAGCGCTCATCAAGTTCAGTGCGGAACTCGAGGCCCGGTGGAGGTATCTGGCGGGCGCGTCCAACAGACAGGTCTGTCTGCGAGCCCAGAACCTTGGGGAAAGCTCCAGACTCGTCATCAGCATGTGGAGGGGGGTCCAGAAATCCAGGGACGGGAGGCGGCCTGGGTGGGGGGGCACGTGGGGAGGGGAGAGAGTCCAGTCGGAGCAGCTCCGCCTCGGGGGGCAGGCAGAGCAGGGGGGGCCCACGGCAACACAGAGGAGGAGCCCCAGGAGAGAAAGCCCCCAGCCAGGACACGTTTGCAGATGCCGCTGAGAGGCAGGTGGCCCCTGGGTCTGAGGAGATGGCCACCAAGGTCATGAACATCTCCAGAACTGCCACCCCGCAGCCCCTGCTCCCCAGATCCGGTGGGTCAGTGGAGGGTCTCTGCGTGGTGGCAGAGACCTGACCTTGGAAGTCAGGCCTGCGGGTGACCGAGGGCAGCTCGTTGGGAAGGCTTTCCCCAAAGGCGAGGCTGTCAGCTGCCTTTGATGGGGGTCTCCAGTGCGGCCACCCCTCCTCACCCATCACAGCGGCAGACCAGATGCAGGGACATCTCACCTGGAGCCCCTGTGACCGCAGCCTGCGTCCAGCAGGTGGCGGCAGCGCCCCGTCCAGGAGGCCAGTGGGCTGCACATCTCTGGTGAAGTAAGGACCCTTGTAAGGACCCCTTTACAGCATCTCATAGATGCACTTGTTCACTGCTAGCGTGGAGAGATGTGCTGGGTCATCGCCTACATGCTCGGTTCAGAAAAAGGACCCCCAGATGTCCTTTGTAAATTCAAATTCTTGAATTCAAGGAGCCAGTTAATCTTTCAAAATGAGGCAGAGAAATAAAACTTTCTCATTAAAATATTAACCCTGATTCCAAACACAGTACTTGGACAATTTAGACTGACCAGCTCCGGATGCTGCGGTGTTGGTTATCACGAAGGTGGGGAGGGAGGCCGCTCCTGGGCGGAGGGGGCTGGACCCACCCTCTTCTCAGAGACCCTGGCCAAGACCATCCCCGCTTCTTGTGCTCTGTTCTTTCTACTGCAACTTGAACATTTCTTTAAAATTTGCAACCTTTGCTCTTTTTTTTGAAGTGAGCGGTACAGCTGCCCTTCCTTCCCTTGAAGTTCTTTTTCCCACTGTCTCCTCTGCCCTCCCACAGAGTAACAGTCCAGGGTGACAGAACTGTGGGGTATTCACTGTTATTACACGTGTGTGGACACGTGGCCGCCCAGCGGGAGACATTTCTCCAACTTTCTTTCACCTTGTTGTAACCACATGACTAAGTTGAGGCCAATAGGTTGGGAGAAGTGATTCCCACAACTTTCAGATCGTGCCCTTAAGGAAGAGGCCACCTGCCTCCGCCTTCTCCTCTTTCTGTTGCCTGGGGTGAAAATGTGAAAGAGGAAACTAGAGCAGCCCCCTTGCACCATGAAGACAGACTGAAGCTGAGGACAACAGCTTCCTGCTAGCCGCCCTGGATTGTCTGCCTGGACTCTAATACAAGAGAGAAATAAACCAAGGGATCAGAAAAGATGCAGCTCCTACTGCTAGCTCCCTTGTAGATTTACCTAAATAAAACATCAGGAAAATTAGTATATTAGCAAATGCAACTCAAGGAAGAACGTAAGAAAGCAATCTGGCAATTTGCAGTGAGTGTGGCGGGCGTATGATTCATACTGAATCATAAAATGTGAAAATAAGTCACAGCTGCTCGTTCTGAGCTCTGGTTCCCGTGTAAAGTCCCTGAGCACAAAGACAGCATGTACCTCTGGCTCCCGCAGGGCAATGAGCTCCGCATCCGAGGACCTGAACTCCGTGAGGGCTGCAGCGATTCGAACGGTCTTCCCGCAGTTGCGAGGGAGGATACGGGCTGCTCTCGGAATCGGATGAGATAACAGAAGCCTCTGAAGTCTCAAGCCAGGAGTGCCCTACTTATACAAATGGGTGGGTGAAGGGGGTCCCACCCCCCCCCCGGCACCGTCACAGCTGCCTTCCACGGCCACAGCTGCTGCCCACCTCCCTGAGGCCCCCGAGAGAAGAGGGCGCTCTCTACATCAAGTACAGAAGTGGCCCAAGTTTGGGGAAGTTCCCACCGCACTGAAGAGCTGGACGGCGAGGCGGGGAGGCGGGAGGAGCCCCCTCCCCCAAGGGGGGATGGAGGGCGGCAGACCAGCCAGTAGAGATCCTCAGGGAGGGCCATCCGCGGTGGGAGTACATCCGCGCTCAGTGACCATGCGGGCTGAACCGGCAGGTGTGGCTGACCAGCACCACGGTGTCCGCTGTCATCCTCATTTTATGGGGAAAATGCACCTGAAAACCGAAAACCTGAACTAGGAATGACTACCTGGAACCCACCTTACCAGAAAGGGGGACACACCTGGAAGTGAATTCTCACGTGTCTGAAATTAACTCGAATATGAAAAGCTGCTCTGCCTTTAGAAACCTAGTTGTTATGGGCTAGTTGGACTTGTGTCCCCCCAAATTAACACGTTGGTGTCCTGACCCCTATTCCTCAGAACAGGACTGTATTTGGAGAGAGGGCCTTAAAGAGTTGATAAGTTAAAACGATACCATCAGGGTGGGCCCTAACCACATGTGACTGGTGTCCCTATAAGAAGGGGAGGTCAGGACACACACTCTCCCCCCAAGAGGGACGACCGTGTGAGGACACAGGGAGAAGACGGCCGTCTGCAAGCCAAGGGGAGAGGCCTCGGGCGAAACCAGCCCTGCCCACACCTGGATCTCAGACGGGGAGATAGAAATGTCTGTTGTTTGAGCAGCCTGGTCTGTGATATTTTGTTACGGCAGGCCTCCCAAAGTGATGCACCAGTAGACTCTAAGCATACACACTGTATTCATTCAGACCAGATTCTGTGTCCTCATACCTCCCGAACGCCTAGAATTTGCACACACTATCAGAATCTTAAAAGGATTTAAAAATATTGTACTTTCCTGGCTTCACTTAAAAGCTAGGCTATCTGTCCTCAGAAGCAAACCAACATACAATTTGCAAGATAATACCTCCGTGCCTGAATTTTCACCTTTGCTGAGATATACATATAGTAAAATCTCAGTTATCTAGAAATAATTGATCAAGACCGCGTCTCAACTACTTTGTGACAGGAACCAAGAAAAATTATCTTCTGGTCAGCACATAGATGTGATTATACATAAACACACACCCATGCATATGCAATAAATTACACATGTGCATATGATTAATGTATTAATAACAGCCTGGCAGGCACGAACCCACTCTCCCTATTAATACACAGTCCTGACAAGTGTAGACAGATGATCCCCAAACACAGTGGAACAATGTTTGCAAAGAGTCAGAGGAGGGACGAAAGGCACACACTTAAGGTCCAGCCAGAGCCTGACAGTGAGAGAAGATATGAGAAATAGATGAAAAGAAGACCTGGGAACCATTAAAGAACAGTCCGGAGCCCTTTAATGTAGGAGCAGAGACCCCAGTAGCCCCGGGTCTCCGGGGGTGTCGGCCTCTGCAGCACCAAACGGCTGTTGATGCACCTGTTCTGACACCCAAGGCAGCACGAAAAAACGATGCCATTTAATGAAATAAAATATGTAGCACATTTTAGAAACACCTTTATTCATTATGGCTGAAATCTGAAAAGAGTTATTGCATAAAGAAGCAAGTTTCACTCCTCTGGAGACAGAGATGCAGAAGACCTTGATTCCAGCTTCGCTGAGTCAGCATGATGTTTCTGTGCCTGTTTTGAAACACACTTTCACAGATCTCATCAGTGCTCTGGTCAAACCGAAAAAAGCATCTGAGTAACGTCTCCTCTGCTTTGATTTCTGAAGTCACACGCTAACAGATTTGAAGGGCGTGGGACCCCTGAACACCAGGGTCTCCCAGTCGGAGCCCTGAGACTGGAAGACAATTCCTACTTCACCCACAGAACAGCTTTATTTTGCAAAGCCAAAACCATGTTTTAAAAATACAGGCTTTGGATCTTAAGAGATCATGTTGAATTTCATGTAGAGATGTAGCTGAAGCTTGTAAGAACAAGAGAAAGTTTCAAATAACACATTAAAAACACATCAGTATCTTTGCAGTTCATGTCAGGAGTTTTCTAATACGCATTTGTGGGGTTTTTTGGTTTTTTGTTTGTTTGTTTTGTTTTGTTTGGCCACACCTCAAGGCTTGTGGGATCTTAGTTCCCCGACCAGGGATCGAATCTGGGCCCTCAGCAGTGAAAGCACGGAGTCCTAACCACTGGACCGCCAGGGAATTCCTTTTTTTTTGTTTTTGTAAGATGTGTTGATGCTTTTCCACTTAGGTTCATATATTTACAAAGCACTTTCAAAACTTGAGTTCTATGAACTTTTGACGCAGTCAAAGAGATTTGTTAAAAACTGATTCCATAGTTAAGCTCAGACTTTAGGTAAAACCACTTTACTGCAGCAGAAGCCAACGTGATCCAAGCTCTCTGAGAAGCTAATCTGAAGCTCGTCACGACCAGAGCCCTCTCCACACATCTTTCTTCAACTCCATGATGGAAATGAACAAAAGTTCTTTCATTATTGTCTCAGTAAAGACTCCTGGTTCTTTTTTAAAAAGTACTCTATTTATTAAAAAAAAATATTTAAACGACTAACTCTTTAAACTGCACTATAAGCTCCAATTTTATTACGTTTTGTTAAACAAGTAATTATTAAGCCCCTTCTGTATGCTAAATGCATGCAGTCTAATGGATTTTTAGAGGAGAATTTCCAATAACAGAGGGAAATGAAGCAAACTTACACTTCCTGACGGCTTGTTACAACCTCAACTGCCTTACCCACCGTGACAAGTGTCACCAGTACTTACGCAGCCACCTCTTCTGTCTCTGAGCTTGCTTTTCTTCTGCTTTTTTATGAGCTCATGCTTGAGAAATGAGAAAAAGCTCACACTTTGTCACAGGGAAATGAGATAAAGCTCAAGCCAGCCCATTTTGCTATTACGATTACCAACAGTAACCATCGCGATGGAAAAATGTTTAACCTTTTGCCTAAAATGAGTTACACGAGGGCTTTCGTTTCTTTTTTCCATTTTGGTTTTTTAAGCCACGGGATGTTTTGCGATGACCAGAAGACATCGTGGTCTGGGGCTTCTCCGTGAATATTCCTGAAAGAGCTCACGTTTGTCAGCAGTTCGTTTTCATTCAGCATTTCCCGAAGCCTGCTTTGCAGAACGCCAGCCGTCAGGGACCGGGGCACAGAGCCTCCCCGTCGAGCGAGTTTGGGGGACGCTGCCCATGAGTGCCTGCCAGCACCCCGAGCACGGGCAGCCCTGATCCTGCAGGAAAGACCCGCTCGCTTCTGCTTCACGTCCACATTGCCCGTGCATTTCTGTCCCGTCTGGTCGCCCGTCCGCGCCGAGCCCGGGGGGCGTCACATGGTGAAGGAGGACGGGTTGTCATTATCCGCGGTCTCGCTGTTCTGCCGGGAGATGAAGTTGTCCGAGTGCAGCCGGGAGCAGGAGAAGCCCGGCGACTTCTGCTTCCTCCTCACACACCACAGGTCCTTCATGATCTTCAGAAAGTAGCTCCTAAACTTCTGACCGACAAAGGCATAGAGCACCGGGTTGAGGCAGCAGTGCAGGAAAGCCAGGACCTCGGTGACGTTCCTGGTGTAGCCCAGCAGCCTCTCGCTGCTGCATGAGCGGTCTGTCCTGCCCAGGTTGACGGCGGTCACAAGAAGCACCATGTTATGCGGGATCTGGCAAGCCAGGAAGACAAGGACCACGGCTATGATCACGCGGATGGCTCTGTGCCTTTTAGAATTCTGAGCTTGAATTAAGGTCTTGACGATAAACATGTAGCAAAATATCATAAACACCAGCGGGATGAAGAAGCCGAAGAGCAGCTGAAGTCCCAGCACCAGCAGCTTCCAGCGGATTGGCTCGGAGACGGTGTGGTACCTGGGCTCGCAGACGTCGCTGCCTTGTAGCTTGTATTTCTGGTTGAACAAGAAGGTCGAGCTGGAGATGAGGATCGACACCACCCACACGACCAAACAGATCACTTTGTGGTGAGCCAAGGTTCTGGACCGGAGCCGGAAGGACTTGGTGGCCTGCACGATGGCGATGTAGCGGTCCAGGCTGATACAGGTCAGGAGCAGCATCCCGCAGTTAAAGTTGATGGCGTAGATGCCCCGGGTCAGTTTGCACATGATGTTGCTGAAAATCCACTCGCCAGTAGCATGGTTGACTGCCCAGAACGGGAGGGTAAGGACAAAGAGTATGTCTGCGACAGCCATGTTCAAGAGATAAACGTCTGTCATAGACTTGGCTTTCTTATAAAAAGCAAAGGTGACCACCACCAAAATATTGCCCAGGAGGCCAGAGACACATATCAAGGAGTAAGCGAGTGGCACAAATAGCCCAGAGAACTTTCTGACCTCTTGCAAGGAACACAGAAAGCTATCAACATCGAGTGAATAATCTGAACTATTAGCCAACCCAAAATAATCCTCATTTGCGTCGTAGATGTTGGTGGAATTCATGGGTTCCTGGAAAGTGAACAAAGACAGAGTTAGCAGTAGTGTAATTTTCAAGGAGCACAATTGACCGAAATTATACTCCCAACCAAAATAAAAAAGCCGCTCACCACGCTCATGGTGGTGCTTGACCTGGGCGGAAAGTCCGGGCCTGGAATGGAAGGGGAGTGGACTTTCAAGTCCTCTGGCTCACAGTGGAGAGAACAGGAGAGAAGTGAATCTAAGGGGGAACGAAAGCAAAATGCATTACAGTCAAGTATTCTCAGAGAGCCAGAGAATTAAGGAAATGGGTTTCTTCCCATTTCAACACAGACAGTGCACAGCATACTATTTTACACAGAAATATTCATTTAGAGCTGGTGTCAGCAACCTCTTTCTGTAAAAGGCCAGGTGGTACATATTTTAGGATCTTCAGGTCATATAGTCTCCGACACAGCTACTCAAATCTGCGGGTACAGCGTGAAAGCAGCTACAGACAACTACACAAATGGGTGGGCGGACCAGACATGGTGTCACGGGCTGTGATTTGCCGACCCCTGATCTAGAGCATAAAAAACGGGGATATCAGCAAAACCACGGATTTGATCTGCAGAAAAGTCTTCTGCAAAATTCAAATTAATTACATTCACAAGACTCCACTGAACAAAACCTATCGAAGTGTAGATGTTGCTAGGATACTTATAATTCATAGTCCTAGCCCAATATTATTATATATAATATTAAAGGCTGGGTATATATTTATGGTTTTACATATATAATCCTTAAAAGCCACAGATATGTCCAATGGTCAGTCTAGCTAACAACCACTAATCTGCTGGGGCAAGCACATCATAACCCTCAGAAACCAGAGTTTGGGAAGGAAGGTGCAGGTTGGCGTGGTTAGGGAAGGCTCTGTGGACAGGCCCGCTCTGGGTCCTTGGAGAACAGGTCACCTGCAGGTGATCGCTCTGGCTGAAAAGGCATACTGAGCGCTGCATGTTTGCGAAACGGTGTGACCAGCCTGGCCGGGTCAGCCTGACTACTACCAAACAACCTTGATGGAGCATGTGACATGCTGGGAATGCCAAGAGGGGTGACACGGGGTCCAGGCTCAAGAAATTCACCAGGAGACTAAGAAAGGATGAAGCTGGAGTCTCAGCACGCAGGACTCTGAAATCCAGCATTTGAAGCAAACAGGAAGGAAAGAAGGATTCTTTGCTCTTCCCATACTCACTCATCCTTCTTTACTTGGTGTTGTTCATCCTCCTGCTTTATTATCCAGCCCCACCCCCGACAAAATCCCTGTCCTGGAATCCTGATACTCCTGTGAAATGCGCATTCACTCTCCTCCTTTAGCTCCCCCCTTGCCATGTGGCCCAGCAAGGTCAAGAAGACGGAGGAACAACAGGAATGCGGGCCTCAGAGGCTCAGACAAGAAGGAGAAATGTGTCCCATAACCCATCTACCTGCGCCAAGTCAGTCCCCACCTCCAGAGTCAACACTGACATCTGGGGGAAGGATTCGGTAGATCACAGAGGTCACCCTGAAGGATTTTCTGAACGTACTTCTGGTATCATTTGATTCTCCTGTTGTTGCTTCCCAAACACAGATCAGGTGGCCTGAACCCACTCCTTCCCTGATGCCTGGAGACTGAGTCTTTGCTGCCGCTCCGGTCCCTGCTCTGGACACAGGACTGCAGGGAGGCTGGGCTCCCCTCTGCACTTTTGCAATTGCCTGCAAGTGTAGAGTTCTAACGGGCACTTCAGAGCATGCAGAAGACGCATAATACAGAGCTTCTGTGCTGCAAAAGCATGTTGAGGAAGTAGACACGTCGATCAGATTATCAGATTAAACATATCAATCAAAACTCAAGACTTGTGCTTCCAGCCATGATGGATTAACAGAGACCAAATGCACCTTACCGCATTAAACAACCAAAAAAGCCTATAAAATGCATTAAATCACAGTTTTCAGACATTAGATGACAGACATCACAGGACTATGGTCCCCGACAGGAGACCAGTGAAGTGGGCAATGGTCTGAGCTCTGCGAAGCCCCCAGCTGTCAAGGGGAGCAGTTCCCAAGTGCAGAGCAGGGGGTAACCCAGAGAATGGCCCTCTTGTGGAGTGGAGGAGACAGGGACCAGAATTCAGGGAGGCCGGGCGGCTGAGAGAGGAGGCCCTACACACAGAAAAATGAGGAGACCAGCAGAGTGGTGTCCCTAAGAGGAAGTGACACACGACTGGGGAAAGAGCCACCAGAAAGGATGGGCAGCAGGGTTCACGGAGCTCTCCCAGGCTGGAATTAGCTCTCCCACGGCCAGATAGCTGTTGCAACAGAAATTGGTTGATAGCCTCCATCATGTTAAACTTTATTCTTTTAGCCCATCCGGCCACTCTCTCCCACAGATTTTTTTTTTTTCTTCTTTTTCTTCTTGCTTAACTGCTGTTTGAAAATGATTGTTTTCTGGTTAGAACTGAACTATGCACCTGGTGTTTACTTCTTGGAGAAAACACTCCCTAACAACCCCTCCCTTTGTGAGCCTTCTTCATTCCAGAAAGAAGGTCATGGCACGATAGCCTCAAGGACCACCAGAGCCCATCCTGGGACCACCTGACGCCAGCTTTGATGGTTTTGAAACTTTCCTGAAGTCAAGAAGAATGTGCCACTCGCACCCTTGTCTGCTGCCCGATTTCCCGCCCCTAGACTGTAAGAGCCTTTCCTACTCTCAAGGGACGGCACATCTTGCGGGCACTAGCCCGCTGTGCCCCCTTCGCCTGGCAAAGCAGTAAAAGCTACTCTTTTCTACTTCACCCCAAACTCTGTCTCCGCATTTCTATTCGGCAGCAGTAAAGAGAGGCGGGGTTTCGGCATCCGCGGCAACCATGACCTGCCACACCCCAGGGCCCTGGGAGCATCCTCAGAAGGGTTCCATTCCAGGAGTAATGGGGTTAAAATAATTTGACCTAAATGCTGCTCTGGACCTGCCGTCCAGAGCAAAGCCTGAGAGGAAGTCTCAAATGATCCATCTGATTCCAATAATACAACTACATTCCAGAACAAAGCCCAAAATTATTTAAAGAAATAAACAAAATTCAGCCTTCAACATGTAAAATTCATAATGTCAGGCACCCAAACAAAAATTTCCAGACCATGGTAGATTGAATGTTTGCAGCTCCCCAAAATTTGTATGCTGAAGCTGAATCCCCAGTGTGATGGCAGGCGGAGATGGGGCCTCCCCCCATGATGGGATTCGTGCCCTTACAAGAAGAGACACAACAGGGCTTGCTTCCTCTCTCTGCTCTGCACCTTGTGGGGACACAGTGAGAAGACTGCAGATCAGGAAGCAAGCTTTCATCAGACCTGGATCCTCTGGGGCCTTGATCTTGGATTCCCCAACCCCTAGAACGTGAGAAATAAAATGTTTGTTGTTTCAGCAACAAACAACAATTTGTGGTAATTTGTTATAGTAGCTCAAACTGACTAAAGCACAGACATTTAAAACAACAGAAAAGTGTGACCCATGATCTACACAAAGAAACAGAAAAATGACAGAGATGATAGAATTAGCAGAAAAAGATGCTCCAACAGCTACTGTAAATATACTCCATATGATCAAGAAGGTAGAGGAAGGCATAAACATGATGAGGAGTGTCGTGAAAGATATAAAAAGACCTAAAGAAAGATCCTATAGGTGAAATACACAATATGTAAAATGAAAATACATTGATTGGGGGACTTCCCTGGCAGTCCAGTGGTTAAGAATCCACACTTCCACTGCAGGGGGCACGGGTTCGATCCCTGGTTGGGGAACTAAGATCCCACATGCCTCACGGTTCAGAAAAAAAAAATAATAATACACTGATTAAGATTAACATCAGACTGGACACCGATGATGGACACAAATCAATTGTAATTCTATGCCCCAGCAACATTTGGAAATTGAAACTGAAAAAAAAATCATAATAGCATCAGAAAACATGAAATGAAATACTTACGAATACATCCACCAAAATGTATACATATCCTGAAAACTACAAAACGTTGCTGAGAGAAATTAAATAATCTAAATTAATGGAAAGATATGTCATATGTAGATTAAACAATTCAATATTGTTAAAATATCAGTTCTCTCCAAACTGATCTACAGATACAACAAAACCCAAATCAAAATTGTGGCAAGGGTTTTTGTAGAAATTGACAAGGTAAATCTAAAGTTTATTAAGAAATTCAAGGGATTTAGAACAGCCAAAACAACTTTGAAAAAGAGAACAAAATTGTAGGACTCACAATACCTGATTTCAAGACTTACTATGAAGCTACAGCAATTATGACAGTGTGGTATTGGCAAGAGGATAGATTCATAAATCAATAGAACAGAATAAATACAGATTTTTAACTAAACTACCAAGGTAATTCAGTGGGAAAAACAGTCTTTTCAGTAAATGGTGCCAGAACAACTGGATATTCATGTATAAAAGTTGACCCATACCCCTTATATCATACCATAGGCAAAAAAAATAATTCAGAATAGGTTATAGATCTGTATGTGAGAGTTAAAACCATAAAACATCTAGAAGAAAACATAGGAGAAAATCTTCACGCCCTCGGGAATGAAAGAGATTTCTTGTATAAATTGCTCAAGGCATGAACTGTTATAAAATTGATAAATTGTAACTGATCAGAATTTAAAACTTCTGCCCTTCGAAAGGCTTCAGAAAATGAAAAAGACAATTGAATGGGGAAAAAATTGTATATTTATATCTGATCATTGTAGCCAGCATATTCAAAGCATTCTTACAACTCAATGTCAAGAAGACAAACAACTCAAGAAGAATCAGGCGAACATTTTCAGTCAATTCACCAAAGAAAATACATAGATGTATTTATAAGC
Source organism: Balaenoptera acutorostrata (assembly GCF_949987535.1). Lineage (NCBI taxonomy): Eukaryota > Metazoa > Chordata > Mammalia > Artiodactyla > Balaenopteridae > Balaenoptera > Balaenoptera acutorostrata. Next base: position 2,295,319 of record NC_080077.1, read on the forward strand.
ACAAGAAAAGGCACTCCATGTCATTAATTATTAGGAAAATGCAAATTAAAACTGCAATAAGAAGTCGTTTCATGCTCACCAGACTGGCTGAAATCCAAAAGGCAAACAAGACTGTGGAAGAAGATGCGGAGCTTCGTGTTCTCACCGAAGTGGTGGGGGTGCGGCACAGAGACCCGCTCTGAGAGAACAAGTCAAAGTCTCTCTTCGGTTAAACACACACTTAGCACGTGGACCACAAGTGACCCCTGCGTGTTCACCCGGGAGAATGAAAATGAAAGACTTGTACTCAAAGGTTTATTCTTAACAGCCCCAAACTGGAAAGAACCCCAGTGCCCATCAGCTGGGGAACAGATGTGTAAATTGCACCCCATCCACGCGCTAGAACGCAGTCGGAAGATGAAAAGTGGCTACTGATGCCCGCTCCACACGTGTGAATTACAAAAGCATTTTTCTGGGTAAAGAAGTCAAACATGTAAGACCCATGCACCGCATTATTCCATTTATATGAAATTCTAGAGAAGGCAAAACAATAGTGGCAGAAACCAAGTCGGTGATTGCCGTGGGTGAGGGATAGGAAGAAGAGGCCGGCTGGACCAGGCTCGGGGACTTCTCGTGGTGCTGGAGATGCTCCCTGTCAGGATGGTGACTGTTGTCAAAACCCACTGAAGGGTGTACTTCAAATTGGTGACATTTATTGTTATAAATTATGCCTCAAAACGCTAATAAAAATAACGTGCACACAGCTTCACACAAATGCGCTGATGCGGGGGGCTTGTCCTCACTTGGGTCTGAGCAGGTTGTGGAAGGTGTGTGGGAAGAAGGACTTTCCAGGACTCCAGAAGGAGGAAAAGGTACAGACTGAGGGAGGGGCGGGGTACAGGTGCGTGGGAAGGGGGCTGGGAGCAGAGCAGGAGGGGATGCCGCGGAAGCGGGGACACAGGGTTGCCGTGGAGACCGCGCTGCTGGGGAGCCGTGCAGGGACCGAGCCCAGACGGAGTCCAGACCTGGGGAGGCGACACGGGTGCTGGTGAGACGCAGCTGCGGGGTGCTGGGGTGTCAGGCCTTCATACCATATGGAGGTGGGGTTGGCAACGGTGGGAACGGCAGCCCAGTTAAAATGTGGTAAGGGATGACCCAGCATGCTCGGCCCAGCTGGAACCCCACTTAGGGGAGATATTTTTTAACCACACTGTGGTAGATGATGTTTCCTGAATTCAAATTGAATTCAGTTCAACCAATGTTTATGAGTATCTACTGAGGAGAGACACAGAGGATGCAAAGATGCATTGAACATAAGCTCCAGCTTCAAGAAGCTGCCAGGTAAACAAACCATTATAAAACTGTGCAATACTAGCAACAATAGTGGGGTGTACAGAAAAACAAGGGGTTCCCTCTGGTAAGGAGAAGGACAGGGTCAGGAAAGGCTTTGTCATGAATGTCGGCAGGAGGGTCTAAACTGGCACCGCAAGAAACCGGATATTCAGGCCATGCTGCCGGGGGGGTGCACTCCAAAGCAGAGACCTTAGAAGTTTGGTCTGAATTATGTCTATTCCTGAGACATTATTTTAATTTCCTTTGATGTACTCTTATTTCTGATTAGAATGGCAGAATAAATCACAACCCAAATTTGTAAGTTCTGCATCTTCCAGGGATCGTGTTACATAACTGTTGGGTGTCAACAATATAGAAATCTGGATGACGACAAACGTAATGCTATTGTGGTTGAGAATCAGTGTTCTCAAAACGGACTGCTATCAGGTTGACACGTGTGCGAGGCACTCGCAGTCACTGGAAATAATTCACCCTGCCCCAGACCACCATTTTCATTACAAAAATCATGTGAGTTGTTGGGAGGAAATTGTGTTGGTGACAGGTTGGCACCTGGGGCACCACAACGTGGAAAGAACCTTTTTTTTTCCTCAAGTAAATTACCTCAAATCTTGAGCAGCAATAGTCAGCTTTTTGGAGAAAGAATCTGCGGACTTTCTGTTACAAAAATTGTGATATTAAGACATTTTAAAAATAGATATTTCATACCTTCTCGAATGAACTGAGAGTTAAATATATGTGTGGTAATTTGTTATGGAAGCAATAGAAAACTAAAATAATGCTCAATAAACGTAGCCTGTTAAAAGTAATTGATGTTTTATTTTTAGGCCAAATTATTGCAAGGCTTAGAATGAGGTACGTGATAGTTTCATCAAGTCTACACTTACATAGTAATTTTGAGTTGAGCTACGGAAAAAATGGCCAGCTGGAATCAACTGAAGCCAAGCGGCTATGGTGCAGCAAAAAAAATGGTGAAGAGAGACCCCCATGTGTCAGAACTGGAGATGTTCCACCTGAAAGGAGGGAGGGCCAGGTAGGAATGAGGTCATCAACTACCTGCAAGGCTGTCATTTGAAAGAGGGTCTAGGCTTACACGTCCCCGCACAGGGTAAGAATGTGCCCAGGGAGTGGAGACGGTATCCACAGGTTTGACTGAACATTAGAAAGAACATTTGAACCGTTTAGTAAGAATGGCATGCGCTGCCTTGGGGGATGGCAAACTCTCTGGCAGGTAGACTGGTGAGTCCTTACAGAACACGAGTTGGGTGTGAGGTGGGTCAGACCTGCTGAATCAGAGCCTCTGGTGATGAGCTGTTTGGTGAGGAAAGGGTTGAAGCAGGTGCAACTCTCCCTTCCAGCTGGAGACACGGGGGCAGGACTAACCTTGACCGGCCTCCTTGGAACCATGCTAAGTGCATTTGCCTGTGGAGTCCCTGACGGAGAAGCTGTGAGGCAGACAACACCGTTGTGCCTGGATGTGGAGCGTGGGGGCCGCTGGAGCCCGGTCCACGGGAGGGTGCGGGGCACGGGAAAGAGGCAGCCTCCAGCTGTGCGGTGAGCGGGTAAAACCTGCGAAGCCCTGGGAGCAGCGTTTTCACATGTACTGCTCATAACACTTCGTACTGATCTGAAACCAAAACCCATGTTCAGTAAGCTGTATCTGATGGTTCGGGGCCCCTCCAGGAAAGCGATGTCACCCCGTGCCTATGCTTGCCTGTGTCTTCTGAGTCATCAGTAAAGTTGGGGGTGAGGTAAGCTCTGGAGTCCTGTGCATGTCCACTGTGATCATGGACCATCTCCTTTCACACTGTCTCCGGGTTACTCTAATGCACATTTGTGTGTGAGAACTGTGGCTTCACCGGGAATTCCAGCATCCAGCAACTTAGATCACTGAAATTTAGATCAGCACTTAAAAGTGAGTTCCCGGGAGATGCTCTGGGTACAAAGAAGAGCGGGAGAGAGGGAGAGAGGAAGAGCAGGGGAAAGATTGCTCTGGGGTTGAGTAGGATTGGGCAGCGCTACCACCTGCATCCTCCTCTTGGATATTTATGTCACCGTTTATTACCACGGCTCAGAGCCTTGCTGACCAATCACACCTTCCCAACCTGCTCACCCACAGGAACTTTAGAGTCGGTGTTCTTTGGAAAACACTTTGGAAAAAGCTGACCTAGAGGAGCTATCCCTCCCTCCCTCCCTCCCTCCCTTCCTTCCTTCCTTCCTTCCTTCCTTCCAAGACAAGTATAAATGCCAGGCCCACATGCCGCCCGGTGGCCAGCAGCTCCAGGCTCTGTCCAGCGCTGGCACTGCCTGCCAGGGCGAGCTGGTGAGGGATATCACTAAGGCGAACAGATCCCCTATCTTTAGGCAGCAAGCTGGTCTCCACGCTGGCCTCCAACTAGGAGTGTATCCACCACTCAGAAATTGCATGAAAGGAAAAGTACACAGGCCTTGCACTAACTCCTGATGGATTCTTTTCTCATCGTGGACATACTTAGAAGTCATCTATTATTAAAAGATATATCTTTGAATGGCTTTTCTTCTGTTCATAGAGACACACAGTGATAAGTTGAACCTTCATATGACATTTGCATTTAAGATTTGAAACCACAAATACATTACTCTTTTAAATGAAAAGTAAATGTGCTAAAGTCCCAAGATTCAATGTATGCCTATGGTGAGAGCCTCTGCCTCTCAATTGTCACATTTCAAAGATTTTGTTACCACCCAGGAAAAAAAAGTGTTACTTCAAGGAAAACTTAATGTTACTTAATTAGATTAACATTTTTAACATAGTGTTTTAAATGCTAATTTACTTTTTTTTTTTTTGCAATTAAACAGTATGGCTTCCTAGTACCATTTTCATTAGGTACAATATGCAAAAGAAGGTATCTCAGAAACTAACAGCTAATTGACTACTTCATTCAAAAATGAAAAGAATGCCCAATAATACATGTCCTAAAAATCAGAATGGGCCCCACGAGCGAGAGGCAAGGGTCACAGCCCACACCAGGCAGTTTAAGAAACTCCAGGCAGGGGGCTTCCCTGGTGGCACAGTGATTAAGAATCCGCCTGCCAATGCAGGGGACATGGGTTCGAGCCCTGGTCCAGGAAGATCCCACATGCCGCGGAGCAGCTAAGCCCGTGCACCACAACTACTGAGCTTGCGCTCTAGAGCCCGCAAGCCACAACTACTGAGCCCGCGAGCCACAACTACTGAAGCCCACGTGCCTGGATCCCGTGCTCCACAAGAGAAGCCACCGCAATGAGAAGCCCCTGCACTGCAACGAAGAGTAGCCCCCGCTCACTGCAACTAGAGAAAGCCCGCGCACAGCAACGAAGACCCAATGCAGCCAAAAGTAAATAAATTTTAAAAATTAATTAAAACAAAAAAAATATTAAAAAAAAAAAAAAGAAACTCCAGGCAGTGGCCCTTCTCCCTACTCAACTGCTCTCAAATCCACCAGAGGCCGCCCCTGGGCCTCCACTTCACAGAAGCCACTCCTCTGTTCTTTGAGGGCTTTGGAAGCCCTCTGGTCACATGCAGAGGACCAGGGACAGGCAGAAAACAGCTTAGGTCATTAGCAGCCAGCGTCTTCACTGGTATCAGTTGACCAAGGACAGCCTCTCAGGGTCTGTCTGTCAATTACTGGTCTGCCCTCTGTTCGGACCAGGAGTGGGTGGCAGCAAAAAGGAAGTAAGATCCCCAAGAGAAGAGAAGAGGTGGCTGAAAAAGCAGAAGGGGGCGGGTAACAGACCAACTTCAACCTTTTTGTCCATTTGGCCAAAGGCAGAATCCACCCAACAAAATTAAATACAGGGAAAACATGAATAATTTTAACAAAATATTATCAGCAAGGAAACTGTGTTAACATTTTGATTTAAACAAATTTAATAACAAGTTTAACAGTTTGTTAAAGTTAAAGCAGAATATTTTAAATCTGTGTTTATTTTCATAAATAGTGATGGCCCACAAGACAAGGAACAAGAACTAAATGTGTATGTGTGTGTGTACATATGTTGAGTATATGTATGCACATGCATACATGTGTGTATGTAATGTGTATGCATGTATGTATGTTACACTGTGTGTATAGGCATATGTATGTATGTCGTGTTATGCATTGCATGCATGTGTGCATGTGATGTGTGTGATGTGTGTGCATGTATATATGTTGTGTGCACACATAGTCATATGTATGTATATTATATACGGGTGTATGCATTGCATGCATGTGTGTATGCATGTGTATGTTTGTTGAGTGTGTGGAAAGTGGGTGTGCACGCTTTAAATTAAGTTCTAATTACATACTGGGTATTGGGATCACTGCTTTACATCTATTATCCCTTTTAGCCTCACAAAAACCCTCTAAGGTAGACTTATACCCATTGATAGATGGGAAGACTGCAGTTCCTCTAGGGCTGTGAATTAGAGACCTAATTCACCTTGTCTCCAGCAGGTCTTACTGAAGGGCTACAAAATTCCCACAAGATCTTAAATAATATGTTTATTTTAAAACGATATGTATATCAGAATCTCACATACTACAAAAGTAAGTATTCAATAAATGTAGGTTCTCTCAATTCATTTGAACCACGGGTGTTTTATCCTTTTTTAGATGAACATCAGTGGAGCTGAAACTCTAGTCTGGCTTCCTTCTGCTTTTGAATAAGAGTGGTTAAGAAAGAAGCCAGAAGGTTTTTTCCAGTGATTGGTATATAGGTTTGTATTTTTTTTCTTTTGGTTCCTTTTGCTTCTTTAAAAGCTCACTTTTACGTTTTCTTTTTCATTACAGAAATCATATTTCATATCTCTAATCATTTCCAGAATTAGTGATTAATTAATTCAGACCTTGCATTTGTTTCTTTACTGATCTCTGCAATAGCTATTTTCTGCAACTCCATAGGCTTTGGATGGAACCTACGGCAGACTCTTTTAAAGACCACTGCGCATTCTTTTATGGTCATGAGACACTCACTCCACAATCATTGTGGCATTTGCAGCCATTATCAGAGCTTTTCCTGTATTTCACTGAGTCTCATAAAAATTTCCACCCAATCAATTTCTCTTAAATGACTGCCTGAAAAGCTCCTTTGCAATCAATCTCCAGCTATTCGAGATTCTCACTCATCATCTTTCAGTGCATAAATCACCTATTGCATGGCTGCCAAAACATTATTTTAGCTCAGGTTTTAGCTCTGCAAACTCTTTATGTACTTATTTAAATAAAGAATTGCTCTCCAGACAGGTGCCCCCCAGACTTTTCCCCTATGAAGCAATGCCCGAACCATCACCCAAGCTCCAATTCGAGGCAATTAGAATGAAATCACTTCCAGTACATTTAGAGGGAAAGCGAGCTTCTTGAACACACAGTACTATTCCTAAAACTATTAGGACACTGTATGTGTGAAAGTGAGAATGTTTTACTAAGTGTAAACACAGGCAACATGCCAGCATTCTGGAATTCTTAAGAGTAAAGCAGTTCCATGTCTAATATTCCTTAGATGTGGGTATCAGAGAAGAAAATAATACACTTTTAAAAGGAGTCGAGGGGGCTTAGCAGGGCTCACCTTGAGAAACGCCGTGATCCAAAGTGCCCAGTTCGGTTACACGCCCCTCATGACACCCCAGGAACGCACAGCACCAGTGTGATTCTCTTAACCAGATGCACTTTCTAATGATCATTAAGAAAAAAGCAGTGAGAGACCAGAATTAACCAAAAGCAAATCGCTGAATTACCACTTCCTATGTAAAAGGAACGCCTATTTGCCCAAATACAGATGGTTAGCCATCTATATCCTGTAGGTTATAAAATAATCATATGACTCCCTGGAGCTGGTGGTAAAGTTGCTGAGAGGGGAGGGACCTGGGTGCCGTTATCTCCCAGAAGAAGGACTCTGAGCTGCCCTTCAAGGTGTGGCCACGAGTCTGTGCTGCAACACTCACTCCGTCTCCTGGTCAGTTACCTCTGGGAGCAAGGGCACTTTGTGGGCTGCCTGGAAAGACTTAGAAGTATTTAGAAAGGGCCGTGTGAGCATTGTGGTTAGCGATGCAGCCTCTGGAGCCCCCTGCCTCTGTTCACCCTGAAAGCTGTGCACCACAGGGAGGTACTGACCTTCTGCACCCCTCATTCCCTCCTCTGTACAATAAAGACCATGACGGGGCAGCCTCAGAGTGTCACGGAGGACAGCAGCCTCAGTTCATGTGACGCTGGTAGGACAGCGCCTGGAGTGGGGTAGCTACTCAACAAACACTAGTTTTTTGGGGGGATAAAAAACACAAGTATTACTATTGTATCACTTGGGATCAAAAACACCATGCGTGGTGATGGATATTAACTAGACTTGTTCATTTCACAATACATGTAAATATCCAATCATTATGTTGTACACTTGAAACCAATATAATGTTATATGTCAATTATCTCTCAACTTAAAAAAAAGAAAAGTGTGAGACGCTAAAAAGCTGGGCACTTGATCTTTATGAGATGGCAGGTGACAGATCTAACAAGTCCCCTGTCATTAGGTATAGCAGTTGATGGAAGGAAAAGTAATTGATGGGTCATTTGCAGACCTCATTTTTGGGTGCAAGTGATTTAAAAAAAAAAATGACAGAAAAATAAAAGAAAAAGAATTCTGGAATCATAAAAGTGTTCACCATGATGTAGTGTGTTGTTGTGATTCAAGTCTCAGGAAATAGTTTTTTTTATTTATTTTTTTTCTTATAAATTTATTTATTCATTTTTGACTGTGTTGGGTCTTCGTCACTGCGCACGGGCTTTCTCTGCTTGCGGCAAGCGGGGGCTACTCTTCATTGTGGTGTGCGGGCTTCTCATTGTGGTGGCTTCTCTTGTTGCAGAGCACGGGCTCTAGGCGCTCGGGCTTCAGTAGTTGTGGTGCGCGGGCTCAATAGTTGTGGCTTGCGGGCTCTAGAGCACAGGCTCAGTAGTTGTGGCTCACAGGCTCAGTTGCTCTGTGGCATGTGGGATCTTCCCGGACCAGGGCTCGAACCTGTGTCCCCTGCATTGGCAGGTGGATTCTTAACCACTGCACCACCAGGGAAGTCCCAGGAAATAGTTTTATAAAAAGATTTATAGCAAAGTTTTAAGCAAAGGTCAATTAAAAGCAAGACCAGGTTGACTGACATGTTCCCTCCTCCTTTCTCTTTAGCTTCCTTTCTCTTCCTGGGTTGAGCAAGCTGCCCACGGCCCACCCTCTGCTTTGTCTTGACTAAGAGTTAGTCAGGGGTCTCTCCTTCCTACAGACCCCAGAACGTGGCTTGTCCCCAAGTCTGAGCAGCACTGAAATGCGGACCTGTCCCCTGGTCAGCTTCTCTGGGGAATCGTCAGAGCACGGCGGGACCCTCTTCCTGGCCACTGTGGGTCATTTCCCTGCAAAGTTTCTGTTCATCCCTGTCTCCTTCCCCGACCCTACAGAAGAAAAGCCTTTTTCTGTCTGACTTTGAGATGCTTGCCGACCTCTGATCCCAGGGTCCCGATGTTGCAATAGTCCCATTCCCTCCCTCACAATGATCCTTTTGAATGTCATTCGCTTCTTTCCAAGTCCTGACTTGTTTTTCTCGGATGGAGCTTACGATTCTGCATTGACACGGGTGTCCCATCCCCTCCTCTGTTTGAAAAGAGCCCCCCACGTGACATCCCTCGGGGTGCCTGACCTGGGCCGCTGATCTCTGGATGGAGAGCTAGAGAGTGTATCTTTTCTGCCCTTTCCACTGCTGCCCGTCACATCCCCTGCTCCCCATCACCGCCCACCCCCTCCTCCGAGGTCCTGCTTCTTGCTTTGGGTGGAAGCTGCTGGAAGGGCTGCCTACCAGGCCCCAGGCTCCTGGCAGAGGAAAACACGGGCCACCTCGGGAGCTGGGGGCACGGGTGTCACGCACACACCTTTTCTGCCCGTTCCTTCTGAAATCCCCTTTGATGGTCTTGTTTAGCAAGAAGGTGGGACTTTTGCAGCTCATTATCACCTTAGAACTGGCCTGCCTAAAGCAAGAAAAACAGATGCTTGACTTCGTTGAGGACCAAGGCAGAACAGTGAGTAGAATTCAGCCTGCTGAGGAAAGCGACGCTGTGAGGCCACAGGACGGGCCAGGAGGCTCCATCGTTGCTCCCTTCCTGGATCCACGCGCTTCGGCACCAACGCTGGCCCGCCTGCCAGAAGAGGGCAGAGGCCGGAGCGGGAGACGGCCCCAGGAGGGACCACCGCCCCTCACACGACTTCTCTGCCCCCCGAGGGAGGAGAATCCGCAGAGGATTTGGCCCTGGCCTCTGAGCAGCTCCAGCCCTGGGCCTCTGGCCTTCCCACCCGGTCCCCGCGGCTGCTCCTCTGTGGGACTCGGGGCCTGTGTGGTCCTCAGACGTCCTTTGCCCCAGTGCTCCTTCTGTACTTCAAAGTAAAATCCAAACTGTATGTCATCCTCGGGAAGCTCAGACCCATTTTGTTTTCTCTCTCTAGGAAATGTCCCATGTTAAAGGTCCTGGGAGCTCTCACCCCATTTAGATAAGACGCTGCTGATTTGAATGACACTGTGAGGGATGCAAAAAGCAAGAAGTACACAATACGGGGATGCATTTTATATAAACAGTTTCCAGTCTGAAAGTCTGACCGTAGGCGCGAAAAATTCATTCAGAACAAAGTCCAGGGACAGTTTGGCAAATTAATATCCCGGCCAAGTCGGAAGTGCTTTACACTTTGCGGTGAGGCTGGCTGTGATACTCGTGTGTAGTTCTGGGCTTCCCGGGGACCCCTCATCTTAACTGCCGGGGTTCACCCCTGGGGTGTGGAAAGGCACCTCTTCCAGCTGCAGGTCCCTGTTTAATTAGAAGGAAAGGGAGTCTTGGGCACACAAGCACAGCAGAGAATACAAGTGGGTTCCCCTAAGAAGGAAGAAGAATTTAAAAGGAAAAATAGGAACTTGAGAAATGTGTGTACATTATGAACAAACACATGTTTTCATTATAAAAGTTAAAGTGATTTTAGGCAACAATTTCATAAAGTTCTTCAATCAAATGGACTTCCTCACAGATGATATTGAATGTTCCTTTAAGGGACAACAAGGTTTTTTTTTTTAATTCTTTATTTATTTATTTTAATTAATTTATTTTATTTTTGGCTGTGTTGGGTCTTCATTGCTGTGCGTGGGCTTTCTCTAGTTGCGGCAAGCGGGGGCTACTCTTTGTTGCGGTGCGTGGGCTTCTCATTGCGGTGGCTTCTCTTATTGTGGAACACGGGCTCTAGGCACGTGGGCTCAGTAGCTGTGGCGCACGGGCTTAGTTGCTCCGCGGCATGTGGGATCTTCCCGGACCAGGGCTCGAACCCGCATCCCCTGCATTGGCAGGTGGATTCTTGACCACTGCGCGACCAGGGAAGGCCCATAACAAGGATTTCATACATTTTCAACTTTGTGGATAATTTCCAAAGATGCATGACAGCCGGATGACCAGTATCTGCTGATGGGCTTGTGGCGGATAAAGCTGATTGCCTTTAGCATTTCAGAGGACCTCAGCCCTCACTGATTAACAGTTCCTGTGTCTGATATTTGCCGGCCACTGTGCAGGCCCAGCAGATGGTGGTTTGCAGGGTTTCTGAGGGACACACTTGAGTCTTGGTTTGGTGGCTGGAGTGTTGGGATCTCGGGGACCTGGAAAATGAACCCAGCTGATGTCGGTGTTACCTGTATCTTAACGAGATGTCCATTTCGTGTGCTAGATAGTCTGGAGACCGCCAGCTTCAATGCCTTTTCTTCTAAAACAAGCATGCGGCTCACGTGTCAAGAGGTAAAATCTATTTCCCTCTTCTTCGGTCCGGATTGGCCTTGCTGACTTGCTTGACCAATAGTTATGTCAGAAGCAGTGATCCGGGATTCCTGAGGCTGGGTCACAGGAGCCCTGCAGCTCCCCACTGGGCTGTGCCTCCTTTGGAACCCAGCCTCTGTGCTGGGCTGAGAAGCCCAAGCTCTGCAGAGAGGCCACGTGTGGGCAGCGTGCGGACAGCTCCTGCTGAGACCCCAGACAACAGCCAGCCCCACGGCGCCTTCCGACCACTCGGGTCCCAGCCACCCTCCGACTGTAGCTGCATGACAGGCCCCTCCTGAGAACCACTCAGCTGAGCCCCGCCAACCCCAGAGCCTTGAGCGGGGATAGTAAATTGTTGTTTTGAGCCACCACAGTTGGAGGTCGTTTGCTGAGCAGCAATGAGTAACGGGCGCCATTCTCTCCTCTTCAGCTTGAGCTCTAATCCTCTTCTGAAGTAGCGAGATGTGTGACAAATAACAAAAATCAAAACTAAAACGGACTTTGTTTAAAAAATATCCTCCCCAAGAAAGCCAACAGTTAGAAGAGGTGCTAGAAGTGGGGGGGATAAGAAATCTAAGCCAGCGATGCTGTTGGAGAGATGAAGCCGGGCAACTTTAAAAACAGAATATCTCATCCAGCAGCGGCTTAGGTCTGAGCCTTGTGGTTTGGCTTGGTAGCTTTTCCTCCATATAGAAATACGGAAACGCTATTCATCAAATTCTGCCAGCAAATTCCCCAGTAGGGACAAAAGTGCATTTTACAGAGGGAATTATCAACCATGCTGACCCCCTGTATTTTGGAACTGACAAAGATTTCGGGTTGCACAGCCTTCGTGTTCAGGGCACATGCTGTAGCTTTGGGCCTGCACAGCTTGATACTCTTTTCCACTCTACGCACTGAACGATCCAGCCTGAACATTGTACTGCTAGAGAGTCAGGGGCACACCCATCTCCTTTCCCTGCTGTAACTTAAACTTTCAGATAGCTACCCTGTGCTCTACACTACATACAGAGACGTGTTAAAGTATGTGATTTATTTCCTACCTTTAAGGGACTTCCACAGTTGCAAAGGTGAGGCACAAACACATGACATTTCAGGCAGTGAGTGCAAGGCTGTGAGTGGTGCTTCACGGTACTGAGAATGGGAACAGCTTAAGGAGGCATAGAGCGCGGTGCCTGTGGGGAAGGGGCCAGAGCTCAGCCGGGAGAGCTGACCCACTGGCCAGGTAGGGAGGGGGCGGGGGGCAAGCAGCAGGGCAAAGGCGTGGTGGCAGGAAAGCCCCGTCCTGGACCAGCCTGGGGAGCAGTGGAGGGGCTGAGCTGCAGTGGGAGGTCGAGGAAGGCTGGCCGAAGAGCTGGGACTTGGTCTCAGTGACAGCGCAAAGATGTGGGCGTTCTGTGAGCTGTGGAGTGACGGGGGGCAAGTTCCCAGCACTGACGTAGACAGGGAGCCGTCCAGGAGGGAGGCAGCCCAGAGCCCAAGAGCGACTGGCAGGGCTGACGGCTCACAGCCAGGCAGCCCAGAGCCCAAGAGCGACTGGCAGGGCTGACGGCTCACAGCCAGGCAGCCCAGAGCCCAAGAGCGACTGGCAGGGCTGACGGCTCACAGCCAGGCAGCCCAGAGCCCAAGAGCGACTGGCAGGGCTGACGGCTCACAGCCAGGCAGCCCAGAGCCCAAGAGCGACTGGCAGGGCTGACGGCTCACAGCCAGGCAGCCCAGAGCCCAAGAGCGACTGGCAGGGCTGACGGCTCACAGCCAGGCAGCCCAGAGCCCAAGAGCGACTGGCAGGGCTGACGGCTCACAGCCAGGCGTCTCGGCGTTCCCCTCGCCCTGCTCTGTTCATCTGCACGAGAAGCCTAGAGGGTGCTGGTGCTGTCAAACCGAAACTCAGAAATAGAGCAACTTCCTCAAGTTCACGCATCTCATAACTTGAGGAGCCAAGACGCAAAGCCATGTCATCTGACCCTGAAGTTTATGCGTTGCTGGGATAAACGTGAAGAAGAAATGATGTTTTGAAAAATCAGTAAAAAGCAAGAGGAAGAAGGAATTAAAATGATGTCAGATTTTCCACCTCAACAGAAATAGGGAAATCAGAACTGGAAACTTATTTCTAAGTTTCTAACATAGTTCTAACCAGAGAAGGTATAGAAGCTGACATAAGGGGAAGGAAATGAGATTCATTTAAGGTACATGGAGTGTGAGGGGACTGAACTACTGTGTAACTGGAGAGTCTTGACTTTAGATCTGGGTCAGCCACGTGTTGGCCATTTTTGAAATTAATCCCTGGGTGTCCGTCTCCTCATCAATAAAATGAAGCGGAGAGATTTGTGAAGGCTTCAGGTGAAGATTAGAGACATGGGAAGTGCAGGTCTCCCGCATGTTTGGTACACACCCCCACAGCTGGCCTCTCCCCCCTCCTTCCCCTCCCCTCCAACCCCTCCCCCCCGCCCCTCCTCCTTCTCCTTCTGTCCTAAAGAGGAGCTCTAGCATGAGATGCAGGGAGAGTTATGCCCAGGAGGCTGTAACTGAACTCAGAGATGCAGATGAAAGCTCTGGGAGCCTGCACTTAAGCACAGGAAGCAGGAGAACAGATTGAAGTGAGGAAAAAAGACAGAAAAGAAGTGGCCAGAAGAATAGGTCACTTGAAATTAATACAGTGTTATTGGAGCGAGGGAGAAAAGTGCTTGAAGAAAAACCTGCGGAGTAGAGACTCTGAGGGCTGAAACTGACCTTTGGATTTAATCGCTAGTATTTACAGTGCTCTTGGAAGATAAGCTTTCAGTATGAATGTTCAAGTGAAAGCTTTACCATAAGGATCTAAGACGATAGTGTGGTCTCAGGAAATAGAGACCACAGATGTAGGAAAAAAAACTTTTTAATTGGCAGTGGTAAACAACAAGTTCCTACTGTATAGCACAGGGATCTATATTCAGTATCTTGTAATAAACCATAATAGAAAACAATATAAAAAAGAATATATACGTATAACTGAATCACTTTGCTGTACAGCAGAAACTAACACAACATTGTAAATCACCTAGACTTCAATTTAAAAATGCATAAATAAAAACTAAAACTAAAACAAAAACAAAAACCTGGAAGTAAGACTCAAAGAAGTAGAATGGCGTTATGGAGGGCAGCACGCACAAGTGAGGTTTTATTTTTTGAGCCCTGGGAGCGAGCAGACACCACTGCTGACCCCCACTCCACACCCCCGGCCCACACCCGGTTTTAGCTGTGATGTGGGAGCAGAGACTGCCTCCTGCACAGTCCCCATCGCAACCCCCAAAGCGCCGGTCTCCTGACTCCAGGCTTTGCCGCTCACGCTCAGGCACAGCCCAGGAGGACAGAGGCGCTGGTGGCCCCCGATGGACCAGCACGGGGAGGGGGAGTCAGCCCTCACGCCCCAGAGACGGGAGTCAACGCTTCACGCCAGCATCAACCGCCCAGCCCCCCTCCTCGTGGGCTGCCAGGATTAGGGTGGCCAACCGTCCTGGTCTCCCAGAATGCGGAAACCTCAGGGCTCAGACCACGGCTGTCCTGGGCAGACCAGGATCTAATAGAAGTCACGGCACTGAGGACGGGGGGCGAGGAGCCCTTCTACTCGGCCATGGTGAGGGCAGAGCGTGAGTAGGGAGGTGAAGGGACCTGGAACCAGCACACGCCAGGAAGGAGGGGGTCGAGAGGGGACCTCAGGGAAGATGCCGCCTTCAGTGTGTGAAGAAAGCCAGCAAGGAAAAGGAACGGCCTTATTCTCCACTGTGCCAAAAGGAGGATGTGGGTCAAAAGGAGGATGTGGGCCAAAAGACATGAGGGTGGAAGGAGGTGGTTTCAGCCAGGAGGAAGGAGGGATTTTGAGATACCCAGGCTGCCCAGCCATGCAGTGTGTGCCCTCCTCCCGCTGATCTCCCCAGACATGCTGTGGAGAGAAAGGTTCTGTTACCTCGTGTGCCAGAGGAAAGGGGGTTAAACAAAAAAGATTAACCCGATCTAAAAAAGGAAGCTCTGGGAGGTGGTGGAAGGAGGGAAAAGCTGGGAGGAAGGAGTGATGGGGTGTGGGGGAGACTGTGTGGGGGAAGGGTGTGGGGAGCGGTGTGGGAAGAAATATATTGAAATGATAACTATGGTTGCTTGGGGGGGGGCTAGAAATATAAGAAATATAATTTTGTTTCTAAGTCTTTGTGCTCTCCATGTGTTTAATAATGAGATACATTGGTTGTACAATGAAACAATCTCTGAGAACTGTAAAAAGACTAATTGTAGTAACTGTTGCAGATATCACTAATGTTCACTTCTGGAAAAATTACACCTTCTAGATATTTCCTGATAATCTTCATTGTCTCACTGCTCCCATATTCACAACTTTTTCCATCAGTTTCCAGAACAGTGAACATGCTATTTTGCTTCAAATCAGTTACAGTAAATGGTGAAAGGAATTGTTGGACACGACTCCTGGTTCAGAACAGGAAAACCAGAGTGACATTATTACAGTCAATGAAAGAGCTCTAAGTAGCATTAAAACTAA
Source organism: Balaenoptera acutorostrata (assembly GCF_949987535.1). Lineage (NCBI taxonomy): Eukaryota > Metazoa > Chordata > Mammalia > Artiodactyla > Balaenopteridae > Balaenoptera > Balaenoptera acutorostrata. The sequence continues at coordinate 2,310,982 of NC_080077.1, forward strand.
CTTCCAGTGGGACTGGCTTTTCTCAGACTTACTTTAAAAATATCACAAAACTCTTCAACGAGGGCATGACTAATTTTACCAGAATAGACAGGATTAGATCACAGAGTGGGGACAGCAGAAAGGCCCCCTTTCCACCTGTTCTACCAAATCAGGAAGGAGGACAGGAAGGGCACTGGGGCCGGTCCCCGGCAGACACCCCATAGGAGACCAGCAAGTCCCTCCACCTCAGGTCTGGAGAGAGGACGCCCACCCCTAACCAGAACACATGAGAGGAGTTATGCAAATCACTTCAGCCTATTTTACAGAATCTGAAAAGGCTAAAAGTGACAAAAAAGCCAAAGAAGACTAAGCTATTTTATTGCATTTTCATTTAATTTTACATACAAGACAGTGGCTTTTAGTTTCCTGAAACCTCTGTTTATCGGCCAGAAACAAATCTGAAGGTCACACATCCTTTTATGTTGGGGACCTCCAATCAAATAATTTTGATGTTAGATAAACCCACAAGTAAAATCTATAGCCTCCTTCCCTGAACCCGTAAAGACATCTCTGCCCCAGTCCCCAACGGTGCTCTCTGTGCATGGGAGGCAGGGCAGCCAAGCAAAGGGCCTGGGGCCTCCACGGATTCACTGCATGCCTCAGTGACCCAGATTCGGGCCTCTGTTTTCATTCTGTCTAACGGGAACAGCCAGGCTGACTTATAAAGGTGCTACAGAAATGAGAAAGGACGAGGTCATGACAACGTGACAGCAGCCCCGCTGCTTTCCTGGCCGTCACATCAGCAGCCGCTAAGATGGCTGGGGAGAGAAACGTAACAACACAACAGCGGGAGCCGCCGCCACCGCCTCTGAAACAGTAACCAGCCTTTGGATTGAGGATTCCTCTGCCTAGATGGGGCAGGGGAGGGGTTCCGAGTGAGCAGACAGAGTGAGGGTCTGAAGCCCCTCTCCAGACTCTGAGCGAGCGGGCCTGCAGTTCTGAACACCCCTGGGGCAGCTGCTGCCCAGGAGGCCACGTGTGAGCAGGAAAGACCGGGGGGTGCGCTAACTTGGGGCTCTCCTCCCTTCACCCCCAGAATTTCAGGTGGCCGGTATGATGAGGAGGGAGACAGAGCACAGGGAGGACGAAGTCCTTACAACTCCACCCGGAAGGAGGCTGAGGAGGGAAGTGCAGAGGCCTGGCCGCACCCCAGTCCTAGCGGCCCCCCGCCAAGGGCTGAGGGCGAGCCCTGCTCCTGGGCGGCGGCGCCTCCCCCTCGGCGGCCTTGCGCACCGTCTTAGCACTTCCCCTTCATTTCACTCCTTACCTTCTGCTCAGACCGCCCCCTCCTTCACAGCTTCATCCTTTCCTTGTTCCCTTTTCTCTTTTTTCATGCATCCAACTCCTCACTCTACGCCCCAAACAGAAGAAGTTGTGCAAAGTAAAATGGAGTGCATTTCACAGATATCAGTCTTCTCTGATATGGAGTCCTCTTTAGATCCTAAGACCTCGCCCGGCCATCATGAAGAGCTCGCTGGATGCTGAGTGTACTTGACAGAGGAACTTGGCAATGTCTAATTCACCTTGTCCTGGGGGAAGGTAATTCTGAATTAACTTTCAACTGAGGTTGATTGTCTGCAGTTTTAAGTATTTTAAAATTTGAGACCTGGTTGATGAAATTCTGGCTCAAACGCATCTTCTAATAAAATCGCCGTTGTCCAGCCCTGCCTTTGATGCCTTTGTGGTCACTACCACAGACGTGAGCTTTTCTCCTCTGCAGGAAAGCACCAAATTCCAAGCAGAAGTCACTCAAATACTGAGGGCTATTTGCTTGTGCGTTACATGGCCCCAGACTGAGATATACCGAGTTGTCCTCTCTGTATTTTGGGGTGTTCCCATCCCACCCCGTCCTCTTTCCTGCCTCGTTCCTCCCGGCGTCTGATTCCAGGAGTGACCTTCCCACTTGAAACTTTTTGCTTCTATAAGCTCTGGGCTGGGAAACCAAACAGCCCTACTTATCAGAACCTCACCTAAAATAAGAGTCGGTACATCTGAATGTGCACCTGAGGGTCTCCCCTGGGAGAGGGGATGGGCTTTGCGGTATCTATTTTGGCTGCAAGAGTCTCTTTTTGTGTTCATTTCCTCTTTCTCAAGTTGTCTTAGAGGGTTGATGTTGACCTCCAGGTAAGCGAGGGCTCAGGAGGCTTAGGATGTTTAGTAAGAGAAGACACAATGCAAGATTAAAGCAAATGCCTCCAGTATTGGCATATTAATGGAATAACAGTATTTTTTAAATGGCATACATACATGAACCCACAACACAGTGAAACTCATTGCCACCCATTTGTCACTTTCACTTGAAAGATGATTTTATCATGAGAACTTCTTCCCGTGAAAGCAGCCTCGTCCATTCTCCCGAACCAGACCCGGGAGTACGTCCACGTGTGGATGTGCGTCCACACGTGGATCTGTACCTTCTGCTGAGCCGGCCCCAGGCTGCCCCAGCCCTTCCTCCCAGCCCATCGCCCCCATCTGTCAGCGCCCTGTGGCTCTCCTCTTCGTCTACGTGGGACTCGCTCCTGCCCTGTCCTCCTCACCTAGCGCACCGCCCTGCTCTCCAGGTCAGTTCCTATCCCCCTTCACACAGCCGCTCACCTCCCCCCACAACCCCCCCCCCCGCCATGCTTCATCCACATTTAGATCCACTAGCACCTCTCATTCCGTACACGGGGGCACAGGGGTGCAGCCCAGCATGTTCACAAATGGTAAGTTAAGGAGACTGCCCGGTTTTGGTTTGTAGAGTGTGCGTTTCTTCTTCACAGTCATGGCTCACGTGCGTGATGGCTCTTTCAAAGGCAGCTGTGGTTTATCAGGTTCTTTGCCACTGTTCCAACAGTCCTTTCACAAGTGCCAGTCACCATCAGCAGGGCACAGGCGACTTGAAGGGACTCGATTCCCTCCACATTACCCACGGATGGTGTAACTTCATGTCTCTAACTCTTTAACCACAGCTGCTCTCAGGACTGCGGTTGGAATTACGTAACATAACATAACATAAGATTACTTAGAATTACATAACATAACATAACATAACATAAGATTACTTAGAATTACTTAGAATGACATAAGATTACTTACGTCACCTGTCATTACTTAGACAGGTGATGTCTCTAGAACAGTGAACAGCACATCACGGACTCAGCAAAAGTTAGTGTCTCCCCTTCTCTCCCCGCGGCGTGGCTAAGTGGTCTAAGTGACAATCAGTGTCTGGCTTGATACCATAAATGTTTGCAATTTTCTTTTATCTTCAAAGCATTAAACAGTTAAGACAACAGGGATACAATGTTTCCTAAATCCCAGGATGAAATAAAAACTTACCAATAAAGAAGTAGCTTCTTGTTCCACAAATGAACAGCCACGGGAGTCTTCTTTCTTGAATGTCAGGTTTCTTTAGTCTTTAGACTTCTCTTCACCAGCGTAAGGCCACTGGCCTTCCTACGGATTAAAGCGGTTCGGATGCTGAGTGCTCAGCGCCTGCGCCTGGCGTGTGCCTGTGCTCGTGTTCTGACTTTGCCCACACTGGGTGGTGTGGTGAACATCTCACCACAAGCTTCACTCTTCCAGCTCGCACCTCAGATCGTAGAAAGGTAAAAAATAAGATGGAGGAAGGAAGACAAGCTGATGCAACTAGGTCACTTAATAATTTCAATTTTAGAGACAATTTTTTTTCTTGTTTCAGAATTATTAGTCTGTGGAATATTTTTTAGTCTTCCTGGAAATTACAAATTAATCAGAATGATTATAAAGTTCTCTGAAAAGCTCCACATAATACCTAATGAACTTTATAGTCATCTACCCACATTCTGGCTTAAAAGAACAAAAGGCCTAAAAAAACACATGACTTACCCTTTAAAAGTAAAGATATGATAAATAGAGAATCTGCACGTCACAAATAATGTAGGTCAATGATCAGCTCCAAAAGAAGGCATAACCCAGTTGTAAAGGAGAAATATCACCCTCAAAAGATTCACGTTGCCTTCTCCACCATTTTCTGCAATGTGTGGCCATTATGTTATAACTTGACCTGTGCAGGGACAGCAGGAACCTGACTGTCTATATCCCCAGAGCAACTATTCAGTTTGGAAATAGTCCTGTAATTTGAGGGGGAATCTGGGTTACGTTCTCTGAAATCTAAAATAGAATTAGTCAAGCCACAAATCCCCCTATGGAAAGTTCTAAATTGGCCCTTGGTAGAAAACACCAGTGACTCTGCTGGGCAAGAAGTGAGAATGTTCATCCCTGGTTTGTCTAACTGTCTCCTTTCTTTTTTATATGATTATAAATAGTATTGTTAATGTTAACACATCTAATAAAATTAGAAAGAACTTTCATATTTATCATTTCACTGAATCCTGACAAACTATTTTGGTAAAACATTTTACAGATGGAAAGTTACTAGCACATAAAGATGTTAAGTAATTTTCTCAAGAGTCTATAAACCAGGAGTAGTGGATTCAAAAAAATAAGGCCTGGGTCTTCCAAATCCTCTTTACACCAAACCACAATTCATTTATTCTTTCAGGAAACACTTATTGAGCTTCTATTATGTGCCGGGAACTTTTCTAGGCTAAAGTGTTGCAGCAGTGAGTGAAACAGACAAATTCCTTGACTTCATGGGATTTACATTCCAGTCACGGGAGCTGGGCCATAAACAAAATAAAGAAAAAGATCTACAACATGGTAGAAAGTAATGAGTGCCATGGAGAAAAATCAAGCAGGGAGGACAGATAGGGATTACCGAGGCAATTTTAAGTCGAGTGGACAGGGAAGGTGTCACTGAGAGGTGACACTTAAGTGGAGCCCTGAGACAGGTGTGGGAGTGTGTCATGTGCTTATATGGGGGAGGGGCATTTCAGGACAAAGGAACAGCAAGGCACTGTCCCTGATGCAGACATCTGTCTGACATGCTCAGGGGAAACCAAGGAGGGCAGTGTGACTAGAGTGAGCCCAGGAAGCGTGGGGAGAGCTGAGGTCAAAGAGGTGAGAGGGGCCAGGTTGGGGGTCTTGCAGTCCATTGTAATGACTTTACCTTCTCCTTAGGGTGAGATGGGAAGCTACTGGAAGGTTTTGGCTGACATTACATTTTAAGTACTATCTGACTTACATTTTAAGAAGATTACTCTGGTGGCAATGTGAAACAGAGATTACAGGGAACCCAGGTGGAATTAGGAAGAACATCCCAGTAAGATATGATGGGTCTGTTTTGGAGACAAAGTCAACAAGATTTGCCAACAGACTGGATATTGGATTTGAGAGAAAGAGAAGCACAAAACATGACTCTAAGGTGTTTGACCTGAACAGTAGCAGGATCAGTTGATTAAATAAAATGGGAATATTGCAGAAGCAGTAGGTTGAGGGTGGAGGTGGAAGAGGATATCAGGAATTTAGCTAGGAACTTGAGATGTTAGAGATACCTATTAGAATATCCCAGTGGAGATACCAATACAATAAATAATTGCTTATCTGAATATGAAGCTCAGAGGACAGTGTTGGGCTGGCGATGTAAATTTAGGAGTCATGAGCTTATGGGTGGATGAGATCACCAAGGGATTGGGCATAGATGGATAAGAGAAGAGGTTCAGTGTCTGAGATCTGGAGGCCAAGCACAAAAGTATTTCAAGAAGGGGAGAATAATCAACTATGTCAATGCTGCTAGCAGATCAAGCAACACAAAACTGAAAAAATAAATGACCATTAGATTTAGCAGCATGCAATCATTGCAACCCTGACAGTTTTTGTTGAGTGGCATGGGGAAACCTAGCTGGAAGGGGGCTGGAAATAGGAGAGGATACAAACACTTATTTCAGAGAGTTTACACGAGAGGAAATAGAGAAATGGTGAGGAACTAGAGATGATGCTGGAGTCCAAAAATCTGTCGTTAAGATGGTAGAAATGAGAGATGTTTACACACTGGTGGGAATGACCCAGTAAGGAGGAAAATGTTGACTATGCAAGAAGAGAAGGGAGAAGCACTCGGTCCCATCCCCAAGTGGACCGAGGAGGCTGGGAGACTGTGCACCAGCAAGAGACTTCCTCAGTTGTAGGCAAGGCAGCAGTGTCCACGGGCACAGTACACAGGTGGATGTGGTGGTGAGTGTTTATGCAGGTTCTTTTCTGATTGTTCCTTTGTTCACAGTGAAAAAGGAAACCAGGTCATCGGCTGAGAGTGAAGATGGAAAAAGAGGCATCAGAGCTTTGACAAGAGAGGAAAAGGAATGCAACAGCCATCTAGGGGAGAGGGCGAATGAAAGGGGTACAGAATTACATAACTGCCAGGCAACATCGGTAAGCAACCATGAATTTAAAGCAAGACCAGTCACGACGATTGTTTGTTATCTTTTTCTAGACACATTCATTATGTAGACACAAGAGTCAGGGAGTAGGAGAGTTGAACCCAACAAGAGCTGTGGTTTAGCCAGCTGAGTAAGACAGACAGAGGGCCAGTGGGTTGTGCAATAAAAGTATAACATGGCCTTCTAACCATCCAAGGATCACTCCACCCCACGATAGTCTAGTGATGGCCCACAGATAGATTCTTCAAAAAGAAGCATAATGATCACCATCTAGATTCAGAAACGGGGTCTGTCCAGCTCACGGTTGACATTGGTCTCTGCATTGACAATGTCTCTGACATTGGTACCAAGGAATACATTCTGATGGGATATAGTTGTCCTCTTTGATGTCAGGTACAAATGTAACAATATTGCTAGTAATGTTAGTAATCTTGGTGTTATCTGTCCTTATTGATTAGGAATATTTGCTAATGGTGCTTTGGACAAACAAATGTAGGTCCAGACACCAATCTGGGCTAGGGTTTGGGAGACATCACTTATGCATAATAAAATAACATGAGCAGAAATTTCTAATATTTGATTTTAGGTTTTCCTGGCCTTTTCCATGATGTAACCAGCACTCCAATATCCCCAAATGTTAAGTAAAATTCTGTTGCATACACTAGACATATGCTAGAGGTGCTTTCCAAGAATGAAGAAAAGAGATGGTCTTCAGAATCAGGCACCCACATTGAAAAGAGAAGCGTGCCTAGGGGTTGAGAGGAGGTGTTAGCAGAGAAAGTGGCTGCCCAGGTCGTCGGAAATCCCCGAGCATCCCCAAGAGAGGCCTTGCAGCGATCCACGTGACCCTGCAAGCTTTCAACACACTACAAATAAGCATGAAATTGGAAGGTGATCCTGAGTTCCTCTCCATCAGGTTGCTTACTTGACTCTTTACCTTCTGGACTAATTTAGTCATCTGAGCACATGGAAGTGAATAGAACTGGTCAAGGCATAGCACCTCAGACAGCACACTGGTTCACTACATTGGTGCCTTCATGGCCGAGAAGACCCAGAAGCAGAAAGTCGTATTGCTTGGAAAAGACACGCATGGGTCATAGGGTAGGAGATAAGTCTTCTGACATCAAAAGAGCCTGTGTTCTCGAGGATACTCCTGGGGACCCAGGCATCTGGATTGAAATTCATTACCACAAGGAAGGTCCCAATCTATCTGTCCTCTTTGGGGTTTGACGTGACATATGAGACTATCTTATCCTAAACCATTTACTGGATGACCTGAAAAGATGCCAGCTCTCCGTGGGTCCAAGAACAAGATAGGACTTCCCAGGGTGGTCCAGGCTGGAGTGTTTGCTGCCACTCCCATGCTGGCCTCGAGAGAGGGCTTTTGCTCCCTCTTCTTTATTACCCTCAGGCATGGACTGAGCCCTGATCTTTATTCCCACAGCATGCTAAAGACTAGTTCTTAAACAAGATCTCACTGAAGGTTGAGGATTAATAAAAGGAAGCCCCGATCCACGTGGGAACTTAGGTTGCTGTTAGAAGTGACTTCATATTTCCAGAGCCGTCCTCAGGGGACCCTCAGACGCCCTCTTTGCTTGGCTCCTGGGTGGTCACCTCACTGCCATTGCACTGGGCAAGGCACTAGCCACTCCCACTGGAAAGGCAGTCAGTCAGCCTCAGAGCCCAAGCCCCAGCAGCGGAGGCGCTGGGCAGGGAGACGTCCCCCTGTGCTCCCATGGCCCTGGTCCCTCATTCCAAGATCTCTTTCTCAGGATGATTAAGGGTGGGAATTTCTAGCGCCTTCAGGAGCCATGGGCATCACTGCCCCATCCGGCCGCCCCCGGGAACCTGCCCCAACCCTTCCCAGCAGAGCAGCTGCCTCACAGTATTAGGTCCAGCTCACCGGAGTCACACATCGCTCTCAAACATTACACCCCCTGGAAGACCTCGCCCATCCAGCCCAGGCGGCTGCCCCAGGCCCCACCCAGTGTCTGGCACAAACTCCTCCAGCTCCAGGTGAAGGTCACACCTGCTCTCCTGAAAACTCTCCTCAAAGAATCGATAAACCACCCCCAAGAAAGCAAGCCAGGTGTCCTACCGGGATCGCCTGCAAGCTCACATGTTCCTCCAAGGAAGCAACCAGCTCTGCAGAGGCAGTGCTGTGACACGCATCTCATCTACATAACTCCGGAGGCTCATGGCGTTCAGAAGTTCCTGCGTTCACACGGCCTCATTTCCTTCCAAAATAACGACCTTGGTTCACTGATAAGCTCGCTGACGGGGAGACTGTCTGTTTCAATGGGTGTTCAAGTCTTCATCCCTTTGAAACCAAAATTCACTCAAACTTTGAAATTTGTCATCAGGGTAAATAATGCACGTTAAAATTGGGACAGCCTGCTAAGGGGGTAACCTGGTCATCAATGGAGCACGTGCTGTGTGCACACATGTTATACTTTGTCTCTAATGCTCACAATAGCCTGTGAGGTCCTCAGTATTGGGCTCACTTACTGGTGAGGACACAATAGCTCAGAAAAAAATAGACACTTTGTTCTGATTCCCACTCCCCCCCAAGAGGGTTGAGAATTGTGCAGAGTATGAATATTCCTTCCAAGAAGGTTTAAAGTCATCTTTCATTATCATAAACATGGAAGTTAGCTTTTGACAATATTTGCCATTGCTGAAAAAAAATTAGTAAGAGCCAAAGAAGACATTCAGCTTGAAAGAAAGCAGCAAAAATTGGTAAGTTTATGCATTACATTTTCATCACCAATAAGACATTCATTCGACCAGAGTATGGAGAGATGCTGTAGCGACACGATTTTTTCCACATTCGTTTATCCAGACGTCTTAGTTAACACTTACTGTTTCTACATAATTGAAAGTGATTTTCAAGCAGATATCGTGGGTGCCCTTCATGTGCCCTCAGGCCTCGACCTTCTGGTCCAGCGGCCAGCCTTCCTCCCTCTGTGCCCGGACTCCCTGTGAAACGAGAGCCTGCTGACCCAAGCATGGCAGACAGGAAGCGCTGGAGAACCAGCACCCACAGGAGCGGCCCCACTCCGTGTCTGGTGGGCCAGAGTTTCCCAGGGGAATCAAGCCAGTTACTCACAATGGGTCCTTGCTGCGCGGGGCCTCGCAGGACGGCACTGCTCTCATTGGCTGCCCCTCTCCCCCTGCCCTCAGTCGCTCTCCAGGGTCCTGGACTACCCACCAGCTTGTAAAATACTTCCATGAGAATCCAGGTTCTGCTTCTAGCAAACCCCAAACTATGCAGAACTTATGAAACATGTAAACACTGTCAGAGTTTCATCCTGGGATAAATGTGTCCTTCCATTTTAATACATACGTTTTTTCAATACGTACAAAACATATTTTACAATTGAATGTTTTGGCTTTGTTTATTGAAATACCCAATTACAAGGATGCCAATGGGACCCTAGCAGAGTAAACAAAATAGCCATTTGGAAGTAAAGTTTTTCATGTTTGCTGAAGAAACCAGTGCTAATCACAAAATTCATTAATTCTGAAAGAATAAAATAGGTCCACATTCTGCCTCCTATAGAGCAAAAGAACAATGTTGTGGATGATTTTTAAATAAGAACCATCAACTACTAAAAAAAAACCCTGAATTGTGAAGATCTGAGAATGCGCTACCACATGCAAGGAATTTGGAGATTCTGTGTGAATATAATTAATGAAGATTTATTCATTCTAATCCTCAATGAAATTCTTTTAATATACATATTAAGATGTAATTATTTAGAAATATTGCCTGCTGGCATCTAATCGTGTGTATTGGATTGCCATAATTATTAATGAAAAGCCAAGTTTCAATGATTAGAGCAAAAAGGCTCAATCTTTCATCTGCTTGCTTTCCCTCCCAGCTCTCCTAAGAAAAGGCACCAGTGTGAAGCCTTCAACTCTGAATAATGTGAACATAGCCATTACCATTCCCAAGCGTAACCTTATTATTTCTTAGAATTAAATTTCCAAGCAGCTGTCACATTAGGGCATTCAGGTAGGAGCTGCCAAGGGCAAGGTTTTCATTGGTTTTGCCTGTTTCCATAGGTTGGTGCTTCAGAACCAACATATGGTCAAATTTTAAAATTTTTAGTAAATAAAAATAAAAAGTTAATCAAAGCACCAAATGTCTGATGCTAAAAGGACAGTGATGATACAAACAAAATATTGATTCCACTGGCTGAACCATTCAACCAATGAACATATTTCTCTCATTTCTTACTCTCCACTAAATAATTTCTTCCAAATCCTCTTTTATGTTTCTCTCCTTTACTGACACCATATTTTTCTATTTTCCTTACCATCATCATGCCTTACATCTCTAAGTGGGCAGACAATGTAAAAGAAACTTTTTGTGGCCAATTTGTATTTTGCACTCTTAGGAAGTAGAGCTGAGGATTTGTTGAGATGCCGAGGCAGGAAGAATTAGCTCCTGTGCACTTTGCACAGATCCACGCCCCGCATCTAGTCCTTGGAGACCCTTCAAGTTTCACCACTTGTCCCATTAAAGTCATTCAGAGCAAAAGGATCCGACCTAGAATCACACATTGTGCTTAGTTCTCAAAGTCTCCTTCACAATCGGTTTCTTAGTCTTCCCCTGGCCTCACAACCTTGACACCTCAGACAATTGTAGAATAGTCCTCGGTTTGGCTTTGTCTCGCGTATCCTTACGTCTAGATACAGGATACACATTTCTGGCAGAAATGTCACAGAGTTGATGCTGTGCTCTTCCCAGTGGGCCCTGACAGGTGCCTCGTCCCTCGGCTTGTACTAACTGTGATCACGTGATGAACGTGGTATCTGCCAGACTTCCCCACTGTGAAGTCATTCTTTTCCCTTTGTCATGAGTACGTATTTTATGAGGGGAAGCTTTGAGACTGTAAATAAGCCCTGCCCTCATCAGACCTTCACTGCCGGTTCTAGCACACCTGGCTATTTCTTGGATTGCTTATTGTTACGAGGGTACCCGGTGGCGATGCTGCCATCCACCTGTCCTTCCACACTGAAAGGCGGGCGTTCTGCTACCAAAAGCTTTCTCCGCTCCCGATTTATTTATGTCAGAACAGGATCACGGATTCCTATTTTGTTCAGTAGGTTACTGAATAACCCATTATTACTTTCATTCATAATAACATCATTATTTATTTTGATGTAAAAGTCTCTCCAGATTTGACCAAAATATCCTTTTGACATCCTATCACTGTTTGAGCATTTCCTTACTTCCCGTTTTCAGCCCATCTTGCAATTTCCCAGTCCCACCCAGCCCTGGGATCTGCCATTTCTCCAAGTCTTGTTTTTTTTTCTGTGGAGAATGGTACATAGAATCTAATAGCTGGGCTCTAGCGTGTTCATTGCTACAGGGGTGTCTGCTCCCAGCCAGTTTTGGTGGAAAAATCTAAAGAGTGTATTTATGTTTACATATACACACATGCACACATACATACAGTAGTGCAAACACATACATAACACATGTATGATACATCTATATTTACACCTACATCTATGTACATATATTGAAACGCCGACTCTCACCAATACCTCCAATTTGAAATCAGCACTGTAGGATTCATTCTAGTCTTTCCACATTTATAATTTCCTTCTTTGACCATGAGAAACATGGCTTCCACTAATCCTCAGGATATTTACCAATTTGATCAATCCTCCCTCTATGTAACGACTCTCCCATCACCACCGCTGCCCTCCTGAGCAGCTACCCTCTCACTTTGCTTTGTTCTGATCTCCAGTCTGGGTTGCCATCCACACCCCACGTAGACACCTTCCTTAACCCACTTGGGTTCCGTGTCCACATCACAGCTCGCCAGGGCTCTTGAATGTTAATGTAAACATAAGGACTGCTGTTCACCGTTACACGGGGCGTGCACCGCACAACTCCAGGGGGCACAGTCTGTGTTTTTCAACCTGCCACCTTGGACCATAGTTTCCTTTCCAGCCTCCTTGACATTCTTCAGATATTTACTAACCTAACAGCACTTATGAAAAGATATCTAAAATAGTGAACTCATGAGCTGTGTTTCTTTCCAACCATCTGATAAAACTTGTAAATAATAAAATTGTCCTCAAATATTTTTCTTTCACTTACTTGGCCAATACTTACCAAGTGTCTGCTTTGTGCTAAAATCCGAAACTTTTCATTAAGATTTATGAGGATTTTTCCAAGTCCAGACTTCCATTCTTCAGTCATTCCCTGGAATCAGGATGTCTTCCAGGCCATGACCTTCAGTTTCTGGGACATTTCCTGGGACGAACAAAAGTGAGAGAAATGACATGTCCGTGACTAATCGTTCTAGCTGTTACCAGTAAAAGTCATTAGTTACATACTTTAAGCAGCCTGTAAACAAAGCCTGTTTCTCTTGTTCCCAAAAGTTTTTGTCGCTTATTTTGCTCCCCATGTCACCCCATTCACTTCCTGGGGGGTCGTGGTTTTAACCAAGCAAACCCTGGGTGTGCTAGTTACCATCATTGACAGGAGGGCCCTGCACCACATGCACTTTCTGTGTCACCCTCCTCTGGGGCCGGCTTCCTCTTCCCCCACTGCTCTTGGTGGCAGGCACTGAGCCCTGCCCAGCTCCTGGGGTCTCAGTTGTGCCTGCCCCATTTGTAGGACAAATCTAGGATGGTAACAGCTTTTCCTCCCTGTGTCATGAGATTCCAGCCATTCACACGTTCATCTTCCGATTCTGAACTGGCTGAACCTGCGTCTTTTGTAGGAAGAATGGAAACAACATGGTTGCACTGGGCTCAGGGAAGGTGGTGCGGTCACAGCATCGCATCTGAACCAGCAAAAGCCCATGGAACAAGCACCCGAAACTTCCTGATTGTTTTGTCTTCAGGCCCATGGGTGATCCTGTATAAAGGATCCTGTGTAAAGTATAAAGGACATCTTTGCTCCTTTAAGACATGAATATGTGAAGATTGTAAAGGTGGGTGCTGTAGTAGGGACCAATTTCCCCCAATTTCGGTTCTCTCCTTCTTGCACAGTAATAGAATTTTGCCTGGACACACAGGCACCTTGAAAAAAGGCCCCAAGTCTGCACACGAGCCTCCCTGGTATCTTGGAGCGGCCATGTGGTGAAGTGCTGGCTGTGAGATGTGGGTGCCCTTTGCCCCTCGTCTTTGTCTGTCTGTCCGTCCTCCTGGCTGGAACAAGGATGCCACCTTCTTTGAGAGTTTGGGGCCACACCCTAGCGACAGGGGATGGCTGAGCAGGAGGAGTTGGGTCGCCTGAGGGCTGGCGGAGCAGAGCTGGCCCCGCCGTCCTGGACAGCTCGTCCCCATCGTTCCATGCGACGGAAGACCCCAATCCCAGCCTGCGGAAGGCTCGACTGCCTTCAGGTTCCTGCTCTGTGCAGGACCACTCAGTGTTACCTGACACACAAAAGATACAAGATAGCATAAACCAACCACCAGCGGGCTTCCTGGGGGTGTGAAACAGTACAGATACCCGGGCTAGAGTTGGGAGAAGGAGCCCTGAAGCCAGGTGTGCAAGGAGATGGTGTCAGCAACAGGACCCCTGGGCAGGAAAGGGGATCCCTGGGCAGCAGCCCGACCCCTGAGCAGGCCGTCCCTGAGAATGAATGGTGGGAGCCAAGGGACGGAGGGAGGTCCCTCTGGGCGGCTTGGGGACGGTGCAGAGACTGGCCGGTCCTGGAAAGGAGACAGGATAAGGAGGTTTGACGTGGGCTTTTCGAGCAGTGTTTGATGTGGGGGGACCATTGTGTTCGTCCATATTAGGAAACTCACTTCGAGGGGTTAAAACAATAAACGGCCGACGCCTTACCTGCCCGTGAACCTCCTGCCCAGAGCAGCGTCGAGGAGATCTGGGGTTTAGGGACAGGAATAGGATGAATGAGAGGGAGAGAATTCTGTCCTGTATGGTACTGGGCGATTGTTCAAGGGTGGAGACTCAGTCAGTGGGGTTCTGTGCCATGTCAAAATGTCTTGGGTTGTATTGGTCCCATGAGAATAACTTCCCAGAGCATCTTTAAAAACCCACCTCTGTCGATGGACACTTAGGTTGCTTCCATGTCTTGGCTATTGTGAATAGTGCTGCAATGAACATTGGGGTGTATGTATCCTTTTGAACCATGGTTTTCTCTGGATAGATGCCTAGGAGTGGGATTGCTGGATCATACAGTAGCTCTATTTTTAGTTTTTTAAGGATTGACATATACACACTGCTCTATTTAAAACAGATAACCAACAAGGACCTACTGTATAGCACAGGGAACTCTACTCAATATTCTGTAATAACCTAAATGGGAAAAGAACTTGAAAAAGAATAGATACATGTATATGTATAACTGGATCACTTTGCTGTATACCTGAAACTAACACAAAGTTGTTAGTCAAATACATTCCAATATAAAATAAAAATTTGTTTAAAAACAGATTTAAAAAAAACTAGTGAAACAATAAATGTTTTATACCAAAAAAAAAACAAAACCCCAAAAACCATACATAACAACACACAGCCAGTGGTGCTGAATAGCCAGCCAACACGCCGCAGAGGTGGGGACAGAAGGAAGGCCTGGTGGGCCCAGCTGTGGATGAGGAGACGGCCTGCGTCAGGAATCTGACCGCTACCTGGAGGCCAGCAGGCTGAGCGCCGCCGTGCGCGGGGACGTCCTTCTGACAGAGGCTGGTGATCAGCTGGGTTGGGAGAAACGGATGCAGGGAGAAAAGTTAGGTTCAACAGGCTCGTGTGTTGGTCTGGACTTGTGGGCGAGGGGTGAGGGACATGCCCTCCAAATGTGCCTCTTTGCTGTATGGATTATTTTGAGCTAAAGGCTCTTGAGTACCAGCAGACACAGGATAAGCTCTAAAACTACGGCAGAAGTTCTCCTTTTGTAAAGGAAATTTCCATTTGTAACAGGTCTCCCTCTGCCGTAGGGGGAAGAAGAGCCCTCTTAACGATTCTCATTGAAGAGGAAGCTGGGACTTGGATCTGCGGTGAACCTCACTACACAGGCCCTGTTGACACCCCTCCCCGCCCAAGCCCAAGCCCCCTTCCTCAGCTGAGCCCAAGATGGTGCACAGGCCCCTGTTCCAACCACGCCTGTGAGTAACTCATCTCTGGGTGTGCCGTGTGTAGGTGTGATGCCACGTCACCGCACGTCTGTCTGTCTCTCTCTCGGTGGCCTGTCTGCGGTCGGTCCAGTTTGCAGGGTCCCGGCAGGAGAACCAGGAGGGTAGCGGGGCGGGGGGAGGAGAAGGTCTTCCCCCCTACACAGGCCATGGGGGGAAGGAAAGAGAAAAAGGGAAACATAGGAGAAGCATTCTGAAGGAAGAATTAGCAGAAGTGACCACTGAACTTAGAACCTGAGGGGCAAAGAGGGCGCACAGTGTCGCGTGGGTAGACGCCAGCCCCCGCTGGGGGAGCGCGAAGGCCGAGCCCCCATGCGACGGCGGTGACCAGAGACGCAGTCCCGGCCCTAACGGGCCGGCGGACCAGCTGGAAGACGGTAACGCGCAGCCCACACGCAGGTCACTCAGCCCACCGCGGAAGGTCTGGAGAAGCAAGGGTTCTTCAAGAGCATCTAAAGGTTGCACTCGGATGGGGATCAGACAGCTTCCTTGAGTTGGGAGCTGGAGGATGAGGAAGAATTTCCCACCGAGGTGTGTGAGGAGAGAGCCCAGTACTCCAGGCCTCGGGGTCGGGGGGCAGAGGGATGGGAGCAGGGCCCCCCCAGTTATCCCCGGCCAGGGCCTGCAGAGCCCTAATCTTGTACGAGGCGCTCTGGGCCCAACAGGGGAGCTGTGGAGACCCTAGTAAAAATCTGTCACATGTCCTTTATATATAAGAACATCTCATATATGAGAAAAATCAAATAGAAGGTATTAGCAAAGGTATTGAACTGTATCAAACTTCCAAGTGAAACTTTTTCCACTTTTTAAGTGAAAAACTGAGCTTGCTTCCATGAACATAACTTATAAAAATTTTTTTTCTTTTTCTTCTTTTTTTAAAATTGAAGTATAGTTGATTTACAACGCTTCAGGTGTACAGCAAAGTGATTCAGTTATATGTATGTGTGTGTGTATATATTCTTTTTCAGATTCTTTTCCATGATAGGTTATTACAAGGTATTGAGTAGAGTTCCCTGTGCTAGACAGTAGGTCCTTGTTGGTTATCTATTTTAAATATAGTAGTGTGTATCTGTTAATCTCAAATTCCCAATTGATCCCACCCCGCCCTTTCCCCTTTGGTAACCATAAGTTTGTTTTCTATGTCTGTGAGTCTCTTTCTGTTTTGTAAATAGGTTCATTTGTACCATTTTTTAGGTTCCACATATGTGATATCATGTGATATTTGTCTTTCAGTGTCTGACTTACTTCATTTAGTATGATCATCTCTAGGCCCATCCATGTTGCTGCAAATGGCATGATTTCATTCTTTTTTATGGCTGAGTAATATTCCATTGTGTACATATACCACATCTTTTTTATCCATTAATCTGTTGATGGACATTTAGTTTGCTTCTATGACTTAGTTATTGTAAATAGTGCTGTGATGAACATTGGGGTGCATCTATCTTTCAAATTAGAGTTTTCATCTTTTCCAGATATACTCCCAGGAGTGGGATTGCTGGGTCATATGGTAGCTCTATTTTTAGTTTTTAAGGAACCTCCATACTGTTCTTCATAGTGACTGCACCAGTTTATATTCCCACCAACAGTGTAGGAGGGTTCCCTTTTCTCCACACCCTCTCCAGCATTTATTGTTTGTAGACTTTTTGTTGAGGGCCATTCTGACTGGTGTGAGGTGGTACCTCATTGTAGTTTTGATTTTGAACATAACTTTTTATTTTAGGCTAGGAATGGATACACAGAATTCCCTTGATTAAGACATTTCAGTGATGATTCTTCAGATTCTGCATGGTCTGAGTGAGTTTCGTGCAGAGGCTCATGGCCTCTAACACCTGAGAAGGATGGAGAGGGGGAAGGATGCCCATGGAACTGCAGATGACCAGTGTCCTGATGCCCAAAAAGGAAGGGGTGGGGAAGCGGGGGGAAAAAAATCACTAAAGACTAGACTTGGCACCCCAGAAATATTTTAGAACATATTGCTTCATAAATATTTCTGTGAGCATTTAGAAGAGTGTGGTAAACACTATGAGCACATCATCACAAAGCAACTTCATTTCTTTTATTTTTTCCAGCTTTATTGAGGTGTGATAGACAAATGAAATTGTAAGATATTTAAAGTGTGCAATGAGATGATCTGGCATATGTATACATATGAAAGGATTTCCCCCTCATTGAGTTAATTAATGCATCCATCATCTCACATAATTAACTTTTGTGTGTGTGAGAGAACATTTAAGTTCTACTCTCTTAGCAAATTTCAATTATACATACAGTGGTATCAACTATAATCACCATGTTATACATTAGATCCTCAGACATTAGTCATCTTAAGACTGAAAGTTTGCAACCTTTACCAGCCTCTCCCTATTTTCCCCACCCTCAGCCCTGGCAGCCACTTTTCTACTCTCTGTTTCTATGAGTTTGACTTTTTTTTTCTTTTAGATTCCACATATAAGTGATACCATGTGGTACTTGTCTTTTTCTGTGCGGATTATGTCACTTAGCATAATGCCTTCCAGGTTCATCCATGTTGCTGCAAATGATAAGACTTCCTTTTTACGGCTGAGCAAGACTCTATTGTATATAAGGTGCCACATCTTCTTCATCCATCTGTCGATAGACCCTTAAGTTGTTTCCATATCTTGACTATTGTCAATAATGCTGCTATGAACATGGGAGGAGAGATATCTCTTCGAGATAGTGACTTAGTTTCCTTTGGATATATACCCAAAAGTAGGATTCTTAATCATACGGTAGTTCTATTTTTAGTTACTTGAGGAAACTCCACATTGATTTCCATAGTGGCTGTACCAGTTGACATTCCAACAGCGGGCAAGGGTCCTTTATCTCCACATCCTCACTGGCATTTATCTCTTGTCTTTTTGATAGCAGACATCCTAACAAGTGTGAGGTGATAGCTCATTGAGAATTTGATTTGCATTTCCCTGATGATTAGTAATGTTGAGCACATTTTTATGTACCTGTTGGCCATTTATATGTCTTCTTTGGAAAAACATCTATTTATGTCCTTTGTCCATTTTTAATTGGGTTTGTTTGTTTGCTTATTGCTATTGAGTTGTACGAGTTCCCTGTATATTTTGGCTATTAGCCCCTTATCAGATATATGGTTTGCAAATATTTTCTCCCACTCAGTAGATTGCCTTTTCATTTTGTTAATGGTTTCCTTTGCTGTGCAGAAGCTTGTTAGTTTAATGTAGTTCTCTTGCTTATTTTTGCTTTCGTTGTCTTTACGTTTGACGCCAAATGCAAAAAATCATCACCAAGACCAATGTCAAGAAGTCTACTGCCTATATTTTCTTCTAGGAATTTTACAGTTTTAGGTCTTATGTTCAAGTCTTTAATCAATTTTGAGTTGATTTTTGTGTAAGGTGTACGATAGGGGTCCAGTGTCATTCTTTTGCAAGTGGCTGTCCAGTTTTTCCAACATAATTTATTAAAGAGGATGTCCGTTCCCCATTATATATTCTTGGCTCTTTTGTGGAAAATGAATTGACCATATATGTGTGTTTATTCTGGGCTCTCTATTCTGTTTTATTGATCTATGTGGTTGTTTTTATGCCAATACCATGCTGTTTTGATGAGCAGAGCTTTGTAATAGAGTTTGAAATCAGGAAGCATGATGCCTCTAGCTTTGTTCTTCTTTCTCAAGATTGCTTTGATTCCTTTGAGTCCCTAGTGGTTCTGTACAAATTTTAGGATTATTTTTTCTATTTCTGTGAATATTGCCACTGGAATTTTGACAGAAACTATATTGAATCTGAAGATCTCTTTGGATAAATGAATATTTTAACAATATTAATTCTTCCAGTCCATGAGCACAGAATATCTTTCCATTTATTTGTATCCTCTTTGATTTCTTTCATCAATGTTTTATGGTTTTCAGTGCACAGATATTTCACCTCCTTGGTTAAATTTATTCCTAAGTATTTTATTCTTTTTGATGGAATTGTTTTCCCAATTTTTTGTTCTGATCATTAATTGTGGGGTATAAAAATGCAATTGATTTTTTTATATTGATTTTGTATCCTGCAACTGTACTGAAATAATTTTTAGTTCCAACCTTTTTTTTTTTTTTTCTGTAGAGCCTTGTAGGTTGTCTATGTATAATACCATGTCATCTGCAAATAGAAACAATTTTACTTCTTTTCCGATTTGGATGTCTTTATTTCTTTTTCTTGCCTAATTGCTCTAACTAGGGCTTCCAGTACTGTGTTGAATAAAAATGGTGAGAACAGACATCCTTGTCTTGTTCCTGATCTTGAGATAAAACTTTCAGTGTTTCACCATTGAGTATGATGTTAGCTGTAAGCTTTTCATACCTGGACTTTATTATGTTTAGATACATTCCCTCTATACCCAGTTTGTTGAGAAGTTTTGTCATAAAAGAATGCTGAATTTTGCCAGAGTTTTTCTACATCTATTGAGATGATGATACAATTTTTATCATTCATTTTTATAATGTGGTGAATCACATTAATTAACCTGTCCATGTTGAGCCATTGTTGCCCTGCTGGAAAAATCCCACTTGATCCTGGTGTGTAATCCATTCAATGTATTGTTTAAATTAGTTTGCTTACGTTTTATTGAGGATTTTTGCCTATATGTTCATCAGAGATACTGGACTGTAATTTCTTTTCTTGTAATGCTTTTTTCTGGTTTTGGTATCAGGGTAATGCTGTCCTCATAAAATCAGTTTGGAAGTATTTCCTCCTGCTCTATTTTTTGGAAGAGTTTGAGGGGGATTGGTATTAATTCTTCTTTGAACGTTTGGTAGAATTCATCATTGAAGCCATCTGGTCCTGGGCTTTTGTTTTTTGGGAGATTTTTGATTATTGGTTCAATCTCCTTACTAGTAATTGATTTAGTCAGATTTTCTATTTCTTCAGGATTCAGTCTTGGTAGGTTGTATGCTTCTAGGAATTTATCAACTTCTTTCAGGTAGTCCAGTGTTTTTGGTGTAGAATTATTCATAGTAGTATCTTATGATCTTTTGTATTTCTGTGGTATCAGTTGTGATGTGTTCTCTTTCTAATTTTATTTGAGAGCTGTCTCTCTTTTTCTTGGTAAGTCTAGCTAAAGATTTTTCTATTGGGTTTATCTTTTCAAAAACCCAGCTCTTAGTTTCATTGACCTTTCCTATTGTCTTTGTAGTCTCTATTTAATTTGGGTCTGCTCTGACCTTTGTTATTTCCTTCCTTCTACTAAATTTGGGCTAAGTTTATTCTGCTTTTTCAAGTTCCTTGAGGTGTAAAGTTCTTTGAGGTGTAAAGTTAGTTGTTCATTTGAGATCTTTCTTTTTTCTTAATGTACATGTTTATTGCTATAAACTTCCCTCTTTGAACTACTTTTGCTGCATCACAGAAGTTTTAGAATGTTGTGTTTTCAGAGGGAACTGCTCCCTGTGTGGCTGTGTATCTGGCATGTCTCTGAGAGCACGGGAGCTCAGGAGCCTCCGAAGTCACCACCTTTATTGGCTCCTGCCTTGTTGTCCTTCTTGACATGTTAGTATGCTGGTGCATCAGGAAACACCTCCCACACTGAAGACTTTGACTTTACCTCCTGCACATCTTGATTTTGTCAAATATACCTTGATTTTAGAAAAACGTTTAAAATTCCTTCTGAATAAACTGGTAAAATGTAGGCTGAATGACATTACTCTTAGGCAGATTCTTAGCAGACTGAATTACAACCAGAAATGGTAAATCATTTTTTCAGTATGGAAATAATTCATTGGTGAAATGCTATGGGGTTATATTGATCTTGTGGTCATCAGAATTATTTTAAATCAATGACTTGGATACAAGTAGGAAAAGAATGCTTATCAAATTTGCTGAATTATAAGATTTGAGATGGATAACTAATAGTATAGATAATGCTCAAGAGTCTATATTATTTCATGTGGTTGGAATTCTGAGGTGAAAGCAATAAGACACAGAGATAAGAAAATTATAAACGTGGCCTAGAAGGACACTGTCTTGAATGGCGCCCAGCAGAGACATGATGTGAGTCACATATGTAATTTAAATTTTTCTAGTAGTCACATTTAAAAAGGTCAAAACAAACTGGGAAAAGCAATCTTCAAAAATTTTAACTCAGTGTATCCAAAATATAATCATTTCAATATGTAATCAGTATAAAAAATATCCATGGGATATTTTACCATTTTTGTACTAAGTCTTCAAAATCAGATGTGCGTGTGATATTTAGAGCACATCTCAATTCACACTCACCACACTTCAAATGTTCCACTGCCACACGTGGCTGGTAGCCACCATATTGAACAGCACAGGTCAAGAAACTGACATATGGGGCTTCCCTGGTGGCGCAGTGGTTAAGAATCCGCCTGCCAATGCGGGGGACATGGGTTTGAGCCCTGGTCCAGGAATATCCCACATGCCGCGGAGCAACTAAGCCCGTGCGCCACAACTACTGCGCCTGCGCTCTAGAGCCCGCGAGCCACAGCTACTGAGCCCGAGAGCCACAACAACTGAAGCCCAACATGCCTAGAGCCCATGCTCCGCAACAAGAGAAGCCACTGTAATGAGAAGCCGGCGCACCGCAACGAAGAGTAGCCCCCGCTCACCGCAACTAGAGAAAGCCCGTGCGCAGCAACGAAGACCCAACGCAGCCAAAAATTAATTAATTAATTAATTAATTAATTTTTTAAAAAAGAAACTGATATATGTAAAAATTATCAGATAAAGGTAACTGATCACAAGTTTGATGTAAGCCACTACAATAGATAATCCAATCTTGGGTGGCACTAGTTATATGATGTATCAATTATCTATTGCCAAAATAACACTGCATGAAAAACAACCCTGAGACCTTAATGGGATGCAACACTAACCCTTTATTATTGCTCACGAGCCTACAGGTAAGCTAAGTGGTTATACTGATTGGGCCAGACAGCCGATGTGACTGGCCTGCTCGTGCACCTGTGCTCAGCCAAGAGGTCAGTCACCACTGGCCGGTCTGTGCCCCATGTGTTCTCTCATCCTTCCCAGGGTAGCCCAAGCCTCTCCTGTGATGAGGGGGATTTCTAAGAGGAGGTAAGAAAATTGTAAACATGTGGACTAGACTCAGAGCTGGACTCCATCCCTTTGCCGCATCCTGCTGACCAAAGCAGGTCTCAGGCCAAGGCAGGTTCACTGGCTGGGAAGCTGAGTCTGCCTTCTGATGGGAGATCTGTGAGACCCCGTCGCAGAGGATGGGGTGCGGGAGCCCGTTGGGGCCACTGGTGCCATCAAGCCAGCTCAGGTGGTGCACTGCAGGCGTCTGTGCTGAGCAGACAAATGGATCATTCCTTCCAGGCCTGGGTACCACATCTTAGAAGTGATGGGAGCTGCACTCAGGAATGCAGCCTGGACGGCCGAGCACTTGGGGCTGTGCCCCTTTGCGAAGAATTACAGGAACTATATGTGTTTGCTTCCAGAATGAGCCGATCAGGGACGACCTGAGAGCTATCTTCAAATGGTCAAGAGCAGGCCTGCGGAAGGAAGAGTCTTGTTCTCAGTTCCCCTAATAATTTCTGAAGGTTAATTCTATGTCAGGAACTGTGCTACATGCAAAGACGGAAGTAGAATAAGGGAAGTTTCAGTAGATACCGGCTCCCCCAAAGGAGAACTTTCTAACAGATGAAAAGAATTTTTACTGTCTGACACCTCACCAGCCTCAAGTGAGCTCTGAAGCTGGAGGCCACGTAAAGAGAATCCCTCCCCTGTGTGGGCTCCGGAGCTGCCGTCCGAGGGGTCTTCAGCTCCCAGTTCTAGAAGCCGGCTGTACGGTCGTGGCTGTTTGATTTGTGGGGATGCGTCTGAGCGTGCTTTGTGCTCACAGACACACTCAGACTCACAAAGCGCTCCAACCAGAGACCGACGACTGGTGTCAAAAGCAGCCCCGAGCTACGAGGTGTCCAGGACACCGTTTTGTGATACAGAAGGGTGACAAAGTACAGATGCTCAAGTGACTTAGGTCACGTGAGACCACAGAGAAACTGGAAGTGAGACAGGCTGCGGCTACCGACCCGTGCAGCTCACACGGTCCCCGGACCGTCTGACCGCAGCCCCCGAGGCAACGCCCTTGCGTGCTGGGGTCCTGGGAGACCCGTCGTCCTCCCGTGGCTGGTGTAGGGGTCTGTGTCAGGAGAAAGCGCATCGCACTGAATTGTTGCCGTTTCTTTACAGACACGAGATAATCGTGAACCTTGGAGGAATTCACGGTGGGAGCTGCTGTGGAGACACAGGTGACAACAGCGGCTATGCTGGAGGAGCTTTCACCTCAAGGGGGACAGTCTCCGTTCTTCCTCAGCAGAAACAGTAGGAAGCCCTGGAACAGACCTCCTTGGTTCTCGGAAGCTGTTACGTAACTGTGGACGGCGCAGGCCGCAGCGGCCAGCTGCCGTGAGACCCTCTGCGGCCGGCTCCGCAAGGCTGCCTTGGACTCTGAGTGTGCAAAACTGTGAAGCTCTGGGGGGAAGGTGCACGAAGCCGCCTCAGGGCCGGGGCGCCTCTAGCAGAAAAGAAATACCTTTCCTGCTTAGGTTCAGCAGTACTAAAATTTCCGATGATGGGGGTGGTCTCAGCTGAAGTCCACTGGCCAGAAGAGCATCCAGAGCTCCTGGGGAAAGAAGCCGTGAAGAAAGGAGGCGTTGCCTGGTGACCGGGACCCAACGCGCCTCCACAAGATGGGTCCGAGGCTCCTCTGTCCCCGCAGCGGGGAGCTGAGCGCACCGGGAATAAAGTCAAGCCTGCGCGAGCTCAGAAGGCACCCGCGCTCAGCGGTGCTGGGGCAACCCCTCTGGCCTGTGCCACGCGCTAGACCTAGCACAGCAGGGGAGCACTCGCCCCCCGCCACGATGCCTGCTCTCCGAGTCGCGGAAGCTGCGACAACGGAAAACGCCCCCCGCCTGCTCCGGCGAGGGGACGCCTCAGAGGTCCCACTCCTCCCTCAGCCGTGCCTCTGCGAGCGGGACAGGCCCTCAAGGACAAGCCCTCAGGATTCTTGGGGGATTGAGGCGGGAGCAGGGCCAGGAGACGGGAGCAGCGTAGATGCTGGGTTTCCTGCCAACGTGGCCGAACGGTGATCAGGAAGTAACTCTGTGAACAGACAGGACGGTGGTGGACTCGTAGATGTTTATCAGCTGGCTCCCCAGGAGAGGAGGAGCCCTGACGGGCAGGCCTGCCAATTCCTGTGGAGCAAATGCTGCCCCCCCTCTGGCCGACGTCCAGCAACCAAGCTGATGTCACTGAACGCAGGACTGGGAAGAGACACGCCAGCGCCTCCAGGCCCAGGACACCCTGGATGCCAGGGCGCCCACGGGAGACTCGGGGAGCAGCAGGCCCCCCAGAGGAGGACCCCCTGCGTGACGCCATGACAGGGATCTAGGGGGAAACAGCTAATGTACAGGGACAGAAAAGCCATCAGCGTCGCGTGGAGCAGGGAGGGGCAGAGACTGACAGGAGAGGAGCCCAGGGAACCTTCGAGGGTGGTGGAGATATTTCCTGTTTTGACTGTGGTTGTACTTGCACTGGTATAAATTTGTGGAAACTCATTGAAACAATCCTGAAAATGAACTTTTTTTGTTGTATGTAAATTATATCTCAATAAAGTTGACTTTTTAAAACACGTGACACCCCTCCCAAGCAGGTAAAGATGCACGTAGGCTGATTTCCAGGACTGGGCCCAGGGGTAGGAGTGAGATTCAACACCTGTCAGCTCAGCACAGCCTCATTCCCGTAGCAGGAGCCTCTGCCAGAGCGACTTTGCAGACTTGCCCCCAGTCTCGCCCTTTTGTTTTCCACTATTACTAGTTCTAAATTCTGTTGGAATGATGAAAGAAAAGAGATTCGTCAGGCTCCTCTGTTGGGCCCTCCTCACTTTCTCTCCCTGGCCATCAGGCTTCCCTGGGCCGGGCCCTCTGCCACCTCACCTGGACCTCACTTCAACACTGTCTCTACCCTGAGACCCTGTATTAGTTTCCTGGGGATGTTTTCACAAAGTTCCACAAAGCTGATGGCTTAAAACAACAGGACTGTAACCTCTCACGGTTGCGGAGGCCAGAGGTCCAGGGTCAGGGCTGGTCCCTCCTGAAAGTCTGACGGAGAGACCACCCCGGGGCCCCTCCTGGCTGTGGGAGGGGCCTGCAACCCGTGGGGCTCCTTGCTCTGCAGACGCATCACTCCCGGCCCTGCCCGACCTTCACATCCCCTTCCTCTCCGCGTCTCTGTGTCCCCTCCCTTAGCTTAGCTTAATTACATCTGCAGAGACTATTTCCAGATCAGGTCACATTCTGAGGTTCCAGGTGTACATGAATCTGGGGGAGACACTACTCAACTGACTACAACCCCCAAACTGTGTCTATAGTCCAGACCCCTCTCTGGAACTCCAGACATCAGGATCCCTACTCAGAACGTTCAGAAGAATCTCAAATATCTCCTGTCTAAAACCAAATTCAGCTTTCCTTCCCTAAACTTGCTTGTCCACAAGCTCATTTCAGCAACAGGCAACCAAACCCCTTCAACCCCGGTGGCGCAGGCTGTGTGGCCTTGGGGGCGCCCAAATTCTCTCTTGCTCCCCACCAAGCACATCAGCCAATCCCCTTGGCTGTCTCCTCGGGATGTAACATAAATCCTGTACCCCAAACCCCTCAGCTTCTCAGTCCTTCCCTGCCAACCACCTGGACCGGCGCTTTCATCTTCCAAGTGGTCCCCTGCCCACTCCTAACCTCTGCGCTCTGTTCTCCACGTGACAGACCTGTGGGACTTTTACAGTTATTCAAGTCATGTCTGTATTCTGTTCGAAATTCTCCAGGGTGCCCCCAGTACACGTCTGCACCCTAACCATGACCTACAGGGCACCCTAACACAGGACCCCCACCCCACACTCTCGCCCTCCCTGCTTTATCTCCCACCCCCTCCATTGTTAACGCCCGGGACCCTGGCATCCGGGCTTTTCCTTGAGTTTGCTCAGCACATTCCTGATTCAGGGCCTTCGTCCTTGGGATTTCTCTGCGGAGAACGCCTCCCCCAGACAACCTTGGGGGGCCCCTCCCTTCCTTAGGTGTCTGCTCCAAGGCTCCTCCCTCCCTGACCACTGGCGGGCAGTCGCTCGGCTCCAGCCCCATTCCTGGCTTCTGCTTCACTGTCCCACCAGTCGTTCCCTTGTCTGCAGCCACTACTGTGCATGCCCCAGAGAGAAGGAGCCCGCTGTTTGGCTCCTGGAACAGGGCCTCACCACCGGCAGGGGCTCCAGAAAGATTTGCTGAGTGAATGAATGAGTGAAGTATGATCGGCATGGAAAAATTAAAGAGTGTGGGTTTTTCAAAAGCTTATCTCAAAAGTACAAAAAAAAAAAATCTTATCTCGTTTTTGCAGCAATCTTGAGACCTGATCAGGTATCCACCTCTCGCTGATGCGTAGATGGGGGAGCTCACCACAATCTGGGGCAAGCCGGTTTTGTGATTTGTCATCTCAAAAGGGGAAGAGGTTTTAACCTGAAGAGAAATAAAAGTAGGCGGCCTTCATGTGGGACACGTACTCAAAGCTCAGTGGGGCCAGGCAACTTCCCTTCCAGCTTCTCCTCACTCTCGAGCCCTCGCTTGCCACCTTACCTGAGGCCACAGAGATGCTATAACCATCTCATCAGATGAAGCTCCTCAGTTTGACAGAATACACGAAGACTGGCCATTGGACCAACGCATCTCAGGGAAACAGATGCAATCCCACACTGGGCTACATTACTTTTGGATTTCCTTTTAAACTTAAAAGTCCCCCTTGGTTAAACAAAGATTACAGGCCTAGGACATGAAAGTAAATAACCAATAGGACACTGGAGGACGTGACTGGAGTGGGAGGGTTACCGGGGTAGATGTACCAAGACAGAGGTCCTGACTGGACCAGGATGTAATACAGCTCAACAGACCTTGGAATTAGATCGGCCTCTGAAGCTTGGCTCTGTTGCTTATTAACCGGGAGGTCTGTGTAAGTTACGTCATCTCTCCGGGCCTCTGCTTCCTCGTGTGTGACATAGGGGGGTGTAGCCACCTCATGGGGAAGCGTCTGACAGGTAGTGGATGTTACAAAGAGAAGAGCTAAGAGGGGGAGGAAGAGACAGGTGATGCCCAAGTCATCGTAAGAGATGAATGACACAGACCTAATTTTATGTTGGTCCAACTTGTCAGAAGATTGTGAAAGACTTCCACTGAACAGCTAAACTACAGCTCCAGACCTGAGGCTGATAATGCCCTTTGGGAACCATCTCTTTAGAAGGTTAGTAGGAAAATTACTCATTCAGGTGTGAGGTTTGCAGATACAACCATTGTGTCAGCCAGTGCTTTACACAGAGGAACCCCCAAAGCGGAGGAAGTGGGTATGGAGGAACAAGAAAGAAGGGAAAAACAAAACAGCCACAAGAGGTGGGGTGGCCGTTCCTCTTCCTCCCACCTGGCGGAAATCAAGGCTAATTAAGGGGACGCCAGAGTTTCCATTAATTTGATTGTTTAGCAGAGCCTAAAAACTTCCCCTTCTGAAGTGGAAAAAAGAAAATCCTTCACCTGCTATTCAGTGGAAGGAAGGGGACAAATCCAGTTCCCGCTTCCATCTGAGGTCCTCCAGTGAAGGAATCGCCCACTCTGTCCTGCCCACGCAGCACGTTCCAAGGAGCCCAGCCTTGATGCAGCTCTTCCTGTATGAGAATTCCTCCCCGCCAACCCCATTTCTCCACTCATCGGCTGATCCCTATTCTTGGTGATCTGGCCCAACGCCAATGGCTACTTCTGCTCTCATCTTCACCTCCAGACCAAAGCCATGGTGGATTCAGGAACTCATGGCAACCTTGTCTGCCCAACCCTGGCCCCAAGGAATATGCCGCACACATGACCCAAAGCCAACCTGGGTCCCAAAAGAGACACTGCTGATCTGTGACCTCTGTCTGGAGGAAAAGAGGGCAGTGGGATCTCACCATGACCCAGAGCCTCGTATTCTGAACCACACGTTGGCCCACACCAAGAGGCTGCTGTGGTCGACCACACTTGGCCCGCAGTTTCCATGGTCCCCAAGTTCCTAGATTCATCAAGGACGCCCAGTTGTTCCCAGGGATCCTGATTTCTCCACGCTGACCACTGCAAGATACGACTCCTTGTTAGAAGGAGGGGGTTTTCTTGACGTTAGCCCAGGCTGCAGTCGCTCAGCAGCTGGAACGTCCGTTTACCCCCGAGTCTGGCCTACCTGACTCGGCTCCACAACCAAGGACGCAGCGCCTCTTCCCCTGAGGGTCGGCACCACGCGCTACGGGAGGACACGTTAGGAGCGTCCACGTGAAACAGGAGGCCTTGCCTCGGGGAGATCTGCAGCACCGGGCCCAGCAGGTTCCAGTTTTAAACCAACTCTTCCACATGATTCTGATGTTGGCTGAACTGAAGAACCACTGAACTAAATGATAACAAGTTTTTTTTTTTTGTTTCCTTCAAAATTTAGGTCTCAGATTGACCCTTGTACCTTATACTTTTCCATGTACAACAATGTTCATTGATACTGGCGACTGATCTGGAATTACTACTTTAAGCCTACATATTTTGTTTTGAAAATTTCAAAATATCGTATCTATGTGCTCCCTGGTGGTCTAGTGGTTAGGATTCGGCGCTCTCTCAAAATATCGTATCTTAGTAGTTTGCATTTACAACCTTATACTTGCAACTCCTCCCCCTCCCATCATCTGTGCAACTATTTTCATATATTCTACTTCTACATATGTTATAAACCCCATTTACTATTTTTGCTTTAGTCAACAATCTTTTAAAAAGCTGTAAGAAAAAATACTTTAAATATTTATTGTTATTGTTGCTGGTGCTCTCCATTTCTCTGTATAGATCCAAATTTCCATCTGGTGTAATTTTCTACAGCCTGAAGAACTTCCTGCAACATCTCTTGCAGCACAGGTCTGTTCACACAGTTATCTCAGCTTGTTTGCCTGAAGAAGTTTAATTTTTGCCTTCAGTTTTGAAAACTATTTTGACTGGGTACAGAAGTCTGGGTTAATAGATTGTTTTTTCCTTTGGGTACTTTAAAGGTGCCACACTATTACCTTCTAGTTTGCTGACCATCTGACAAGAAATCCATTGTAATTGTTTTTCTTCTTCTTTTTGTAATGTTCCCCAACCCCATCCCCACGCCTGGATGCATTCCATATTTTCTCCATGTCTTTGGTTTTTAACAGTTTAGTTATGATATGTTTAGGCAGATTTTTGTGCTTTTTGGGTTTAGGAGTCCACTTATTTATTTTTGTATTTCTACCGTCAGGGTTCTCTGAACTTCATGGATCTGGAGTTTGTTATCTTGCACTATTTTTCGAAAATTCTTAGCCATTATCTCTTTAAATGTTTCTTCTGCTCTATTCTTTCCCTTTTATTTATTATACTGGGACTCCAACTGAATGTGTTAGATTATTTGATATTGTCCCAGAGCTCTTGTTGGCCCTGTTATAGTTTTTTTTTTCAGTCTTTTATTCTTTTTTGTGTATCACCTTTTACAATTTCTGTTGACCTATCTGCAAGTTCATTCACCTTTCCTCAGCTGAGACTAGTCTACTGATAAGCCTGCCAAAAGAATTCTTTGTTTTATATCATTTCTTTTTAATTTGTAGCATTCCTATTTGTCTCTTATAGTATCTCTCTGTTGAAATTTCCCATCTGTTCATGCATACTATATATATTTTTCTCTGGATAATTTAACATATTTATCATGGTTATCTTATTTTTATTTATTTATTTATTTTTTGGCTGCACTGTGCAGCTTGTGGGATCTTAGTTCCCCGACCAGGGATCAAACCTGGGCCCACGGCAGTGAAAGTGCCGAGTCCTAACTGCTGGACTAACCAGGGAATTCCCTATCATGGTTATTTTAAAGTCCCTATCTTAGACTGCCAACATCTGGGTCATCACTAGTTCTGGTTCCGTTGGTTGCTTTATCTGTTGGCAATGATTTGGTTTGGTTTGGTTTTGCTTTGCTTTTTAAAGTATCAACTTTGGATTGACTGCTGAAAATCATGCATGAAGAAACAGTAGAGACCAAAGTAAGTAGTTCTAATGCTCATAAAAAATCATTTTATGTGTGGTTCCGGGGTGAGGAGGTTGTCTGTCTAGTCAGCAGCTGGGCTGGGCTTGAGATTTTCTGGTCTTTAATCACTACTTTCAGTGCACACAGGCTGCCTTACCTTACAGTGGGTAACGTGCTTGTGGGTTTTCCTCAGTGTTCCTGCTCCATCTCCTCCTCGCAGCCATTCCTGGATCCCTGTGCCAGACCGAGGTTCTCTCTCCTGCTCCTGCCCCTCCTGCAGAATAGACGGCTACTGTTTACGATTCGTGCTCAGCTCCAGGTGGTAGAAAGAGGGATTTTCTGTTGTCCTGAGTCTTAGGTAAGCCCTATGAATCTGGGCCTTGACATAAGGCAGGGGTCCCCAACCCCGGGGCCACCGACTGGTACCGGTCCGTGGCCTGTTAGGAACCAAGTTGCACAGCAGGAGGTGAGTGGCGGGTGAGCGAGGGAAGCTTCATCTGTATTTACAGCCGCTCCCCATTGCTTGCATTACCGCCTGAGCTCTGCCTCCTGTCAGATCAGTGGCATTAGATTCTCATAGGAGCACAAATCGTACTGCAAACTGCACATTCGAGGGATCTAGGTTGCGTGCTCCTTATTAGAATCTAATGCCTAGTGATCTGAGGTGGAGTTGAGGCGGTGACGCTAGCGCTGGGGAGAGGCTGCAAATACAGATTATCATCAGCAGAGAAGCAGAGACCATAATAAATCAGTTGCTTGCAGACTCATATTAAACCCTATCAGTGAGTGGCAAGTGAAAACAAGCCCAGGGTTCCCACTGATTCTGCATTATGGTGAGTTGTATAATTATTTCATTACATATTACAATGTAATAATAATAGAAATAAAGTACATAATAAATGTGATGCGCTTGAATCATCCCGAAACCACCCCCCACCCCCGGTCTGTGGAAAAATTGTCTTCCACGAAACTGGCCCCTGGTGCCAAACAGGTTGGGGACGGAGCGCTGGCATAAGGCTTTCAAAGCATTCCTGCCCCTCCTTCCCGTGGAAGCTCCACTCTGCCTGTATTTGTGGCTGGTCTGGGGTGGGAGAAAGTTTCCTGTCCTGCCCCCAGCAGCAACAGATCATTGTCTGTCCTTGGATGAGAGATTTTTTTTTTTTTAATTTATTTATGGCTGTGTTGGGTCTTCGTTTCTGTGCGAGGGCTTTCTCCAGTTGCAGCAAGCGGGGGCCACTCTTCATCGCGGCGCGCGGGCCTCTCACTGTCGCGGCCTCTCTTGTTGCAGAGCACAGGCTCCAGACGCGCAGGCTCAGTAATTGTGGCTCACGGGCCTATCTGCTCCGCGGCATGTGGGATCTTCCCAGACCAGGGCTCGAACCCGTGTCCCCTGCATTGGCAGGCAGATTCTCAACCACTGCGCCACCAGGGAAGCCCAGGATGAGAGATTTAACAGGTCATCTCTCAGTGGCTCAAGGCTTTTGCTTCCTGGCAGAAAAGGGTAACGGGGAAAGGACAGAGTTTTGTGTCTGTTTCCCAGGAGCCTGAAGTCCTCGTGGGAAACCGTGCCACTGAGTAGGCTCTCTCCAGGGTCCTGCCCCCAAGCACTCCTGTGATCACCTGGGGAGGCTGCAGAAAAGCGCCTGCAAGCAAGTATGAACGTCCCTGTGTCCCAGGCCTCGCTGTCTGAACCTGATCTTCCAGCCCATCTCTGGCCTTTAAGGGTCCTTTGCAATCAGCTGCTCTCTCTGCCGTGGTAAGACAGCCAGCTCTCTCTCCTCCCCGTGCCAAGCCTGGGATGCTTTATGCATCTCAGCTCTCCTCTACGGGGCTCTCCCTCTGTTCGGAATTCGGCCCACATCGCTGTCTTGCACCTGAAGCTCTCTGAAAGGCTTAACAAATGCTGTGATTTGACAGATGACCTGGAGTCTCCTTGTTGTTAGCATGGGAACAAGTCTCTCCCGAGGCTTCCTACGTCATAAGAGGAGGTGGACATCTAACATCCAGCATTTAATACTAAGCACTTGCATGATTCCAGGGGCTGCAACAAATTCAGCCCCTTCACAGAAGAAGTTCACATTTTAACATGTGTCCAATTTCCCACATCCTGGAGTCTAGGTAAACTCCAGAAGGGCCCTGAGCAGGCTGAGGAGATGATGCACCAGGGTCAAAGCTTAGTGGGGCTGGGAGGCACCTGGAGTCACCTGGCGAGAGTGAGCAGGGGCTGCAACCCAGGACGGGCAGAAGGTGAAACCAGGGGCTGACTCTCCGGAGCGGGGCCAGAAACACGAGAAGCAGCGATGAAAGCTATGAATCAAAGAAAGGAGATGTGGTACATATATACAGTGGAATACTACTCAGTCATAAAAAAGAGTGAAACCCTGCCAGCTGCAGGAACATGGATGGACATGGAGGGTATTATGCTAAATGAAATAAGTCAGAAAGAGAAAGACAAATATTGTACGATATCACTTATATGTGGAATCTAAAAAATACAACAAACTTGTGAATATAACAAAAAAGAAGCAGACTCACCGATACAGAGAACTAATGGTCACCAGTGGGGAGAGGGAAGGGCGGAGGGGCAAAATAGGGGGAGGGGAGTAAGAGGTAAAAACTGTTATGTACAAAATAAGCTACAAGGGTATACTGTACACCATGGGGAATACAGTCAATATTTTATAACTATAAATGGAGTAAATAACCTTTAAAAACTGTGGATCATTATATTGTACACCTGTAACATATAATATCACAACTACACTTCAGTTAAAAAATTAGCTTAATGCATAAGATGAAAGAAACAACAGAAAACAAAGCAAGCCCCCAAGCAGATAGTTAAAAGACTGTCCACGTCCTAAGATGGAAGCCCCCTCTTACGCGTGCTGCTTCAAGAGGGCATGCTGTCCTCAGCTGGCTTACTTAGAGTGCTGCAAGGGCTGATATGAAGTCAAGATAGAGCCAGGGGGGCCGGAGAGGACGGGGCCTATGGACCCACCTAAGCAGCAGAGGCGAGAACATTCTCACACGGTTGTCCTCCGGTCATCTGTCACGGGCTGAGCTGTGTGTCATCTCTCTGTTCCGTGAGGAGCCCCTAGTGTGGTCATTAGAGATCAAAGTGTGGAAGAAGACAGAAGACATTTCTCCTACCAGAAATTTAAAATTCGGGGCTTGTGAAGCAGCCATCTCTGATTAGCTGTGCAACAGCCCGTTCTTAAATGAGAACCCAGAAAACCATCATTTCTAGTTCTGAGAGTCTAGGGCTTCTCAAACTTTAAGGAGCACATAAGTTCCCTGAAATCTTGTGAACGCACGGACACTGGGACCACAGCCCTGGGGTGGGCCCGAGAGCCTGCATTTCTAACAAGCTCGGGGTGACGCAGTGCTGATACAGTGCAGGGACCACTCGCTGGGCAGCAAGTTTCCAGAACACAGACCAGGCGCTGATCTAGGACCCACCAAGCGCTCCTAGAAGGTCTGCAGCCCTCCCAGCTCTCCCACCACTAAATATGCCCTGGGAGGGGCAAGAATGTGTAATTAGAAACTCTGCAAGTTGACTAAAAGGATGTCTCAACTTGAGGACCTGAAACTGAGGCTTCTTTGAAGGGCCTCGCTGTAGCAACCGGGACTTCCCCAGGTTTCCAGGACAGAGCTAACACACAGCAAAGGCACTGATGGAGTCCCATTAAAGCAACTATCAAGCACCCACTCTGAGCCAGACACTAAGCACTTTTAGGTACGTTGCCACCCCCGTGTTCATTATTTACTGACTTTTCCACACTAATACACTCTACAAATGAATGTATTACCATAAGCCTGGGACAAAATACAAGCCTATTGTTCATCAATTTCAGTTTGTTTTGTCTGCACATTTCTAATCCTTCCCCTAACCCCTGGAATCTACCCTCCCAGCAGAAGGAAGTACCCTTGTCACTCCATTACTCACAATCCCTGAGTGTTTCTGCTGTGTGTTCTTCTACATTAAGTGACATCTCAATCAGTGGACACAGTTTATGCTAAAGCCAACTAGACATCTGCTGCTACCGGTGAGATCTTCTAAAGTTACCACTTACTTGAAGATGTGTACACTGGGCACACATCTTAAGAAAGACCAGTTCCCAACGTAACACAGAACTCGTGGGCTCTTATTTAATAACAGATCTGTCGGCATGAAAGTTGTCACCAAAAAAAAAGGTCCTGCTGACACTTTAAATGGGAATATGGTCCATATGAACCCGTTGTCTTTTCCTTAGAGGTTCTGTTATCAGCCTCTCAGTGGCAAAAATTATTGAACACTTAATTTCTATTAGGAGCAATGATATTCAGCTTGTCACATTAGATAAAATCACGGTTCCAGGCTCCAAGTCTCTAGGTCCCAAATCCATCTTTACCTGATCGTTAGTTCCTCGAAAAAGCTATTCCTAAAAATCACTGTAAATTCAACTGTGAAATGGTGGGTCTTGTTTGGAGTTTTCCTCTGGGAATCAAAGAGGACCACGCACCCTGCCATCCCCCAGTGCAGCGTTCCAGAAATGCAGAGTCCCTTCACGGGCGAGGTGGAATTGGTGTGCTCAAACGCCCTGCTGCTGTATTCATGTCCGTACACGTGCACAGGGCAGATTCCAGCTCCCCACCGAGCTGGTTTCCTTGGCGAACACATCGAGACTGGAGGAGATCCCTCGCACTTTCAGGCAAGCTTGCCTCCCTGAGGGAGGGCGGTGTGGGGCAGGCCTGGGAGGGACACGGATCTGGGCGAGACATGAGGCTGCCACCGTAGCAGAATCTAGCCTACCCTGAGTGACCTGGTTGGTTTATCATAAATGACAGGTTTGGAAAACTCACAAGGTAAACACAGATCTCCCTAAAGAGAAATGATCTAAAATTTTCTTAACTTCTTAGAACACTTCTTCAAGAGGCGTACTTCAACGGCTCTAAAGCAGGGTTATTTTAGTCCTTTCTTGCCCTTTGAAGAGAGTGGGCTCCTCTTCCTAGAGGGTATTAGAAAAGCTGCACTCAATTCTGGATGCCATGCCTGGGTCCCTCCCTCTGCACCCAGCAGTGTGCTAATAAGCACTTTGCATGGGTCATCTGCTGTTTCCTCCACACACCTACGAGGAGGAAACATTACAACTGAGAGCAGAGAGGAAACGTGCCCACAGTCACATGGCCAGGAAGCAATGAAACCAGGATCGGACCCCAGGACTCCCTGATGTTCTTAGTAAATGGAGTACTTACAACATACTGACTTATCTCTATACCCACACCCTATGTACAGAAGACATACCATCTGGAGATGCTGACTTTATACTGGTGGCCCCATAGATCTTTGTTAAAATCCACACATACTGCTTAGGAATAATAAGTCTTAGAAAACAGAGGTGAGGAGGAAGACGATGAATTAATATTGAGAACCCGCTGTGTGCTGGATGCGGCTTTCTTGCTTAGTATTCACAACCTTTATGCCAATGAGGTGCTATCTCCATTTTACAGATGCACAAACTGAGGCTTGGAGGGAGATTAAATAACTTGGCCCTAATACATGTACTGCATATCAGAATTAGATTTCAATCCAAAATCTGTCCTTTATGTGGCCCATGCTCTCCCCGCACGTGAGGTGCAAGGTGTTTCAGAAGTGGGTTACAAGAAAGCCAAGTTTTTCGGGAGGTTGCTAGAAAGATCCGGTGCCTGGCCAGCTGCATCATGAGGAATAAGACCATGGGACACACCAGGGAAGAGAAACGCTGTAAAGGGAGCTGATGAAAGCTCGTCTGCTTCGTCTTTCCATCCCACGGCCAGGCCCAGGCCAGAGCAGAGCTGCTTTGTCTCCCTCTCCGATCTGACAGAAATCAGAGTACTTTTAAGGGGAGTACTCAAATCGGGTACTCTTAAGGAGAAATCAGAAATTTAACTGCTTTTTTGATAAACTGATGAAGTTTTATTTTAGACAGAAAAAGGCAATTTAACTGATGGCCAGTTTTCCCACCAATTCTATTCTCCCCTTCTTTCTGGACACAAGGCACTCAGCTGGGGAACAAACTTTCAAAAACTGGAGAATCAAACTTGATTTCTATCATGGTTACTTTTAACTACGAGTCAAGAAATCATTTAGTTTAGACAAAAACTATCCAAATTTGATGTTAAGAAATCTATTAACTGGGATTTATACATGTCTAAATTATTCCACTCTGAAACAGTTTAGCAGATAAAAGCACTATAGGTAAATTGCCAGGTTTAAAAAAACAAAAAAAGAGGGAAGATGAAAAAAAGGGTCATGGAGTTTCACTTCCCCTTCAGGAACCAACTTAGAATCTTTTTTTTTTTAATGTATTTATTTATTTTATTTTTGGCCGCGTGGGTCTTCATTGCTGTGTGTGGGTCTTCATTGCTGTGCGCAGCTTTCTCTAGTTGTGGAGAGCTGCGGTGGCTTCTCTTGTTGCAGAGCACGGGCTCCAGGCGCGCAGGCTTCTTCAGTAGTTGTGGCTCACAGGCTCTAGAGCACGGGCTCAGGAGTTGTGGCGCACGGGCTTAGTTGCTCTGCGGCATGTGGGACCTTCCCGGACCAGGGCTTGAACCCATGTCCCCTGCATTGGCAGGCGGATTCTTAACCACTGCGCCACCAGGGAAGTCCCTATAGCATGGTTTCTAATGAGAAATCTCCATTCATTTGAATCTTTGTTCCTCTATAAGTAATGCATTGTTTGACTGCTCTAAAGACTTTGTCGAGTTTTCAGTAGTTTGATCATGATGTGTCTGTCTAGAATATGGATTTGGTGGAGGCGGGTGGTTATCCTGTTTGGAGGTTGCTGAGGTTCTTGAATCTGTTAGTTTATGTGTTTTGCCACACTTGAAAGTTTTTAGCCGTTATTTCTTCAAATATTTTTTCTGTACACTCTTTCTCATCTCCTTCTGGTATTCCAGTGATATAAATGTTAGCATTTTTGGTAATATCCCAATGTTCCCTCTGTTCTTTGTTTTTTTCAGGGTCTTTTCTCTGTTGTTCAAATCAGGTAATTTTCTAGACCTGTTTTAAAGTTCACTGACTCCCTCCTCTGTTATCCTTGTTCTGCTACTGAACCCATCCAGTGAGTATTTTGTTTCCTTTTTTGAAATTTTCAGTGGTTTTTTTTCTTTTTTTTTTAACATCTTTATTGGAGTATAATTGCTTTACAATGGTGTGTTAGTTTCTGCTTAATAACAAAGTGAATCAGCTATACATATACATATGTCCCCATATCTCTTCCCTCTTGCATCTCCCTCCCTCCCACCCTCCCTATCCCACCCCTCTAGGTGGTCACAAAGCACCGAGCTGATCTCCCTGTGCTATGCGGCTGCTTCCCACTAGCTAGCTATTTTACATTTGGTAGTGTATATATGTCCATGCCACTCTCTCACTTTGTCCCAGCTTACCCTTCCCCCTCCCCGTATCCTCAAGTCCATTCTCTAGTAGGTCTGTGTCTTTATTCCCGTCTTGCCCCTAGGTTCTTCTGACCATTTTTTTGTCTTTTTTTTTTTTTTTAGATTCCATATATATGCGTTAGCATACAGTATTTGTTTTTCTCTTTCTGACTTACTTCACTCTGTATGACAGTCTCTAGGTCCATCCACCTCACTACAAATAACTGAATTTCGTTTCTTTTTATGGCTGAGTAATATTCCATTGTACATATGTGCCACATCTTCTTTATCCATTCGTCTGTCGATGGACACTTAGGTTGCTTCCATGTCCTGGCTATTGTAAATAGAGCTGCAATGAACATTTTGGTACATGACTCTTTTTGAATTATGGTTTTCTCAGGGTATATGCCCAGTAGTGGGATTGCTGGGTCGTATGGTTGTTCTATTTTTAGTTTTCTAACAACAATAAATGCTGGACAGGGTGTGGAGAAAAGGGAACCCTCTTGCACTGTTGGTGGGAATGTAAATTGATACAGCCACTATGGAGAACAGTATGGAGGTTCCTTAAAAAACTAGAAATTTTCAGTTCTAATTTCCATTTAGTTCTTCTTGATGCTTCTCTTTCTTTGCTAATAATTTCTATCTTTCCATTCAAGAAGCATTATTGGGTTGGGATAGGGAGGGTGGGAGGGAGGGAGACACAAGCTGGAAGAGATATGGGGATATATGTATATGTATAGCTGATTCACTTTGTTATAAAGCAAAAACTAACACACCATTGTAAAGCAATTATACTCCAATAAAGATGCTAAAAAAAAATAATTCCAATTAGGTTAAAAGCTGAAGCAGTATAAAATATTTTTCTGTTAATCACAGCTTCATTGTTTTGGTAGGACTACATTTCACTTTAACTGATGAAAATCCAAATTGAAAGATGCTCTAAGTGTAAAATACATACCAGATTTCAAAGACAGTATTTAAAATATGTAAAATAGGCTTCCCTGGTGGCGCAGTGGTTGAGAATCTGCCTGCCAATGCAGGGGACACGGGTTCGAGCCCTGGTCTGGGAGGATCCCACATGCCGCGGCGCAACTAGGCCCGTGAGCCACAACTGCTGAGCCTGTGCGTCTGGAGCCTGTGCTCCGCAACAAGAGAGGCCGTGATAGTGAGAGGCCCGCGCACCGCGATGAAGAGTGGCCCCCGCTCACCGCAACTAGAGAAAGCCCTCGCACAGAAACGAAGACCCAACACACCCAAAAATAAATAAATTATTAATTAATTTAAAAAAATATATATGTAAAATAGCTTATTAATATTTTTATACTTTTTGCATGATGAAGTATATTGGGTTACATAAATATGTTTTTGCATGTTGGATCTGTTGTGTTTGAGAAAATCTGTTATTAAAATTAGTTTTACCTGAAAAAAAAAAAGCATTATTATAGTAGCTACTTTGACGTCTTAGTCTGAACATGAAGATTATTAATGAATGGATTTGCATTTTAAACATTTTCTATGTTAAAGTTTCCAAATCTTTTATTTAAAGGTAAAATTTAATGAACGAGAGCACGCCACCTATGAGTCATCTTACTAAGCAGGGCTTTACCTCACACAAGCACGGCTGAATAAAGGCTGACGGACAAGCACACCTACAGTACGGTTGCTATTATATAACAGAACGCGCACGTAGCACATAAATTATTTCTAAAACCACAGAGGCCAAACCACAGTGGAAAATTCAGCTACTCTGGAGAGAAATAGCAAGATTATCTTCTGCAAAGTTTCCTATTCAGGTATGCATTCTAAGGTGGCCTATATTTCTAATGCTTCTTAAAGCCCACACAATGAGTTAGTCTCTATGAAAAAAAATGTGTATTTTTGGAGAGTTTGCCTCTTTGGCCCTGTATTCAATCTCACAGACAGGCTTTAAATATTGGGAGATATTTAAAATATTTCACAGCACTATAGATTTCACTCCTTTTTCAACATGCAAAGATAGACCTCAGAGAATTCTGAGGATGTTTTTATCAACTCGTTTTTTGAGAATTACTTAAGGAGTAGACATCACCTATAAAAACAGCCTGATATATATACCTCCCTCCCTGCCTTTTGGATTCTAGTTACCTCAGAACTGGACTAGGGAAAATCTGCTGGATTTTATATCTTGAAGCAAGTAATTTAGTAGATTATTTTGTCCACACCACAGCAGTTGAGAATATTTCTTCCCAGGAAGTTTCTGTGGCTAATTGATCCCGAAAAGTCAATCACTGATAGAAGTGATAAGACAGCTGTGTATGGTGGGTCATTACTGTATCAGCTGATGGCCCAGTCTCCTAAGGGGAAGACAAAGACAGCTTCACATTCTTACCCTGCAGGAATCATCGATTCCCCACCCCCCACCCCCCGCCCCGCGTGGTCACTCTCCCTCCTGGGTCCAGCCCTTGCGCTTTCCTGCCCCCTCCTCCCACCTCCCTCCTCCTGACCCATTTCTCTTTTTCACTTTCTCCCTTGTCTGTCTCCTGTGCTCTCCCTCTCCATCCTTACTTGACCATAATGAATCAACCAGATATTTATTTCTTTGTTCTTATAAAGTTGGCCATTTTATAGACTTACAGTGTTATAAACTTA
This sequence comes from Balaenoptera acutorostrata, assembly GCF_949987535.1. NCBI lineage: Eukaryota > Metazoa > Chordata > Mammalia > Artiodactyla > Balaenopteridae > Balaenoptera > Balaenoptera acutorostrata. The sequence goes on from NC_080077.1 coordinate 2,351,537, forward strand.
CAGAGTGTTTAAACACTCTATTGCCAAGTTCTTAGAGTCTTCTATTTTCCCAGTAAAAAATTTTAAAGGTTCTCTGCTGTTTCTTAGGAGACCCATTGCCAAATATCTGTATAAGCCCATGGTAATTATTCTTTTCTTTTTCAAAGAAATGGAAATAGCTGCAGATAAACTGCACCTCCTTCTCTAATGCTAAGACTTCAGAATGCATACTGGGTAAATGACCTAGTTTGACTCGCGCCTACTACTAGGCATATCACAAGAGATGATGTTATTTAATACCTAAACATGACACAGAACAACATGACGCAGTTTTAGGTGGATGGGTCTTTTTGGGGGGAGGGTTGCTTTTAATACATTAATTTTAGTAATTACTCTCAGTAACTTTGAGCACGACTCACTAGACAATAGTAGGCACGCAATGTTTTCTTAGAATATGCTGGCTGATCACTGAGAAGTCCCATCTGCTTTCTTTACAAAACGTTGCTTTCTTCTGCCAGGCGGTTACACCTTCTGGGCAGCTGACACAGCAACAGAGGCACCCAGCCCAGCAGCTTCCCCCAGGGCAGTTGTTGAAGGAAAATTCTTCTTTTCAAATATTAGAACTTGATTATATGTCATGGGCGGATAAGTGGCTTTCCATTCCCCCCTCCTCAGCCCCTGAGGCACCCTGAGAGGCCTGGGCTCCTACAGCCCAGTGTAAAAACACGGAACCAAGGGTCCAGCACCCTCAGCTGACTCGTGAGAGGCAAAGTCCACAGAAGGGGCCGAGCTGAGAGGTCCAGAACCCAGTTAGTTTGACTACAGCCCAGGATTCCTTCTTTCAAACAGACCACTTCCGATTTCCAATGAGCATTCGTTCCTCATTACGTTTGTTTGCTAATTCCACCTAAAATACATATCCTACTGGGCAGAAATTGACCAGTTCTTCTTTTTCCTGAGGCTCATTTGAACACCTATGTTAACACCTAAATATTTTGACTTAGCACTTAAAGCTCAGAATATTTTGGTCACCAACTTTCTAGAAAATGTCCATATTTCATTAAACAATCATTTGGTAATGGATAGGTCAATGAAGCCATTTAAATGTTCATTTACTATGATTTACCTTGATTATATACAAACTCCTTCTCCACTGATACAGAGTACAACCAAAGAAAATTACTAAAGCTTCAATTTTTGAAAGACATTTCAAAAAGTTCACTGGTAAGTCAGCGGGTTAACATTCATTTTTTTTGTAGAAACATGCGTACAGAAGTGTAGAAAGCAAGGGGCCAACCTCCAAAAGTCGGCTCATCTCCTAATTTACTATTTCAACTCTGCTTCCTGCTCTGAGGCTTTGCAGCACATACACCAGATCACCCTTTGGATTCATCATTCTGCACATGTTCACAATTTCATGAAAGATCATAGACAGCTATGAAAGGTTGCTGCCTAAACTTTATTTAAATTCAAGTGGAGTAATCCAAATGGTGAGAAATCCCAGTAAATGGCACAGTATACGACAACTTCAACAAAGTTGGAGGTAAAAGTGGGAGTACTCTGAGTCATTTTGAGATACGGCCCCTAGAACAGGCGGCCTGGTAATAGGTAAGGAGTGAATCAGGATACACTGTTGACTAACAGATGCAGGGTAGGGGGGTTTCGTTCGTTGCAGAGTTGTCAAGTGGAAGTTCACAGATCCCCCTCTAGAAATAGCTCAGGGTATCCTATCCACTAAGAGAGGCACAGTTCCCTTTCCATGTGTTTTCCTGCCTCCCCACCTCACTTTATGGACATGGGTTCTCTAAAAGACATAAAATTATATAAAGTAAAAATTATAACAGGCAATTCTTGGATTTGTAACACATATAGAGGTAATAACAAAAACAGCACAAAGACAAGGGAAGAGGGAATAGAGCTAGACAGGAAACATGTTTCTATACCTCAGTGGAAATAATTTAGGATAAACCTAAAAAGATTCTTGTAAGTTGAGAAGTATATTGTAAGCCCCAGAGCAACCACTAAGAAAATAACTTTAAAAAGATACTGATGATACATAGGAAGGTTGTTAAGAGAGCAGACCATAAGAGTAATTCCTCATCACAAGAAGAATTTTTTTCTTTTTATTACAGCTATGAGTTGATGAATGTTAACTAAACCTACTGTGGTAATCATTTTACAATACATATAAATCAAACCATCATGCTGGACTTAGCACCTTACACTTACATAGTGATATATGTGGAAAATACACACACACACACACACACACACACACACACACATACAGTGAACAAATAAGGAATCACAGTTACACTAGAAAAGATACACTTAATGCAAAAGAAAGCAGCAAAGAACAGAAAAACAAAAAATACATGACACATAGAGAAAACAAAAAATTTAAATTGCAGCCATAAATCAAACTATATCAATAATAACACTAAATGTGAATGGATTAAACAATCCAATCAAAAGGCAGAGGTTATCAGACTGCACTGAAAGAAAACAAAAAAGATCCAACTATATGCTGTGTACATGAGGCAAACTTTAGATTCAGAGATACAAACAGGCTGAAAGGAAAAGGTACATCATGCAAACAGCTACCATAAGGGCAAGAAAGGTTATACTAATATCAGGCAAAATGATTTTAAAGTGACAAAAAAAATTGCTAGAGATCAAGAGGGACATTTTTTTTTTAAATTAATTAATTTATTTATTTTTGGCTGTGTTGGGTTTTCGTTTCCGTGCGAGGGCTTTCTCTAGTTGCGGCAGGCGGGGGCCACTCTTCATCACGGTGCGCGGGCCTCTCACTGTCGCGGCCTCTCTTGTTGCGGAGCACAGGCTCCAGACGCGCAGACTCAGTAGTTGTGGCTCACGGGCCCAGTTGCTCTGCGGCATGTGGGATCCTCCCAGACCAGGGCTCGAACCCGTGTCCCCTGCACTAGCAGGCAGACTCCCAACCACTGCGCCACCAGGGAAGCCCAAGAAGGACATTTTATAATGATAAAAGGGTCACCCATCAGGAAGATATAACAATCACCTAATAAGAGAATTCCAAAATACAGGCATTTTGGACAGAATGAGAGAATTGAAGGGAGGAATAGATTGTTAAACAGTAACAGTTGAATATTTCAATACCCCATTTTCAATAATGGATAGAAAAACTAAGAATAAGATCAAGGAAACAGAAAACTTGAACAGCACTATTAACTAACTAGACTTAAAAGACGGCTATAGAACATGCTACCTAACAGCAGCAGAATACACCTTCCTAAGTGCACATGAAATATGCTCCAAATGCAAACCCAAACCACAATGTGATACGACTTCACATCCACCAGAATTGCTATATTTAAAAAGAGAGATAATAATGAGTGTTGGTAGAAAAAGCTTTTGACAAAATTCAACACCCATTTATGATAAAAACTCTCCAGAAAGTGGGCATAGAGGGAACCTACCTCAACATAATAAAGGCCATATATGACAAACCCACAGCCAACATCATTCTCAGTGGTGAAAAACTGAAACCATTTCCTCTAAGATCGGGAACAAGACAAGGATGTCCACTCTCACCACTATTATTCAACATAGTTTTGGAAGTCCCAGCCACGGCAATCAGAGAAGAAAAAGAAATAAAAGGAATACAGATTGGAAAAGAAGAAGTAAAACTGTCACTGTTTGCAGAAGACATGATACTATACATAGAGAGTCCTAAAGATGCCACCAGAAAACTACTAGACCTAATCAATGAATTTGGTAAAGTTGCAGGATACAAAATTAATGCACAGAAATCTCTTGCATTCCTATACACTAATGATGAAAAATCTGAAAGAGAAATTAAGGAAACACTCCCATTTACCACTGCAACAAAAAGAATAAACCTACCTAAGGAGACAAAAGACCTGTATGCAGAAAATTATAAGACACTGATGAAAGAAATTAAAGATGATACAAGCAGATGGAGAGATATACCACGTTCTTGGATTGGAAGAATCAATATTGTGAAAATGACTATACTACCAAAGCAATTGACAGATTCAATGCAATCCCTATCAAATTACCAATGGCATTTTTTACAGAACTAGAAGAAAAAAATCTTAAAATTTGTATGGAGACACAAAGGACCCCGAATAGCCAAAGCAGTCTTGAAGGAAAAAAACAGAGCTGGAGGAATCAGACTCCCTGACTTCAGACTATACTACAAAGCTACAGTAATCAAGACAATATGGTACTGGCACAAAAACAGAAATATAGATCAATGGAACAGGATAGAAAGCCCAGAGATAAACCCACGCACCTATGGTCAACTAATCTATGACAAAGGAGGCAAGGATACACAATGGAGAAAAGACAGTCTCTTCAATACGTGGTGCTGGGAAAACTGGACAGCTACATGTAAAAGAATGACATTAGGACACTCCCTAACACCATACACAAAAATAAACTCAAAATGGATTAAAGACCTAAATGTAAGACTGAACACTATAAAACTCTTAGAGGAAAACATAGGCAGAACACTCTTTGACATAAATCACAGCAAGATCTTTTTTGATCCACCTCCTAGAGTAATGGGAATAAAAACAAAAATAAACAAATGGGACCTAATGAAACTTAAAAGCTTTTGCAAAGCAAAGGAAACTACAAACAAGACAAAAAGACAACCCTCAGAATGGGAGAAAATATCTGCAAACGAATCAATGGACAAAGGATTAATCTCTAAAATATATAAACAGCTCATGCAGCTCAATATTAAAAAAACAAACAACCCAATCCAAAAGTGGGCAGAAGACCTAAATGGACATTTCTCCAAAGAAGACATACAGATGGCCAAGAAGCACATGAAAAGCTGCTCAACATCACTAATTATTAGAGAAATGCAAATCAAAACTACAGTGAGGTATCACCTCACACCAGTTAGAATGGGCATCATCAGAAAATCTACAAGCAACAAATGCTGGAGAGGGTGTGGAGAAAAGGGAACCCTCTTGCACTGTTGGTGGGAATGTAAATTGATACAGCCACTATGGAGAACAGTATGGAGGTTCCTTAAAAAACTAAAAATAGAATTACCATATGACCCAGCAATCCCACTCCTGGGCATATACCCTGAGAAAACCATAATTCAAAAAGACACATACACCCCAATGTTCACTGCAGCACTATTTACAATAGCCAGGACATGGAAGCAACCTAAATGCCCATCTACAGACAAATGGTTATTTGTGGCACATATATACAATGGAATATTACTCAGCCATAAAAAGGAACGAAATTGGGTCATTGTAGAGACGTGGATGGATCTAGAGACTGTCATACAGAGTGAAGTTAAGTCAGAAAGAAAAAAACAAATATCGTATATTAATGCATGTATGTGGAACCTAGAAAAATGGTACAGATGAACTGGTCTGCAGGGCAGAAATAGAGACACAGATGTAGAGAACAAACATATGGACACTAAGAGGGGAAAGTGGCAGGGAGGTGGTGATGATGGGATGAATTGGGAGATTGGGATTGACATGTATACACTCATATGTATAAAATGGATAACTAATGAGAACCTGCTGTATAAAAAATAAATAAAATTCAAAACTTCAAAAATAAAATAAAATCATATCCACCTTCATCACACACACAAAAAAAATGAGTGTTGGTGAGGATGTGGAGAAACTGGAAGCTTCATAGACTGCTGGGAGGGATGTAAAATGGTGCAGCTACTTTGGAATGCAGTTTAGCAGTTCCTCAAAATACTAAACATGGGGTTATCATATAACTCAGAAATTCCACTTCTATGTATGTACTCAAGAGAAAACGTTCTCCCAGAAACTTGTATGTGAATATTGTGCGAATATTCTTAGCAGTATTATTCATAACAGCAAAAAGTGGAGACAACTCAAATGTCCACCAGCTTACGAACTGACATATCAAATATGGTATATCCATACAGTAGAATATTATTCAGCAATAAAAAGAAATAAAGTAGTGATAGATGCCACATGGATGAACCTTGAAAACATTATGCTAAGTGAAAGCAGCCAGTCACGAAAGAAAACATATTATAACATATTGTATAATTCCATTTATAAAAGAGGCCCAGAGTAGGCAACTCTCGAGAGTCAGGAAGTGGTTGTCTTGGGGGAAGGTCGGAGGGGTGGGGAAAAGGGAGAATGACTGCCAATGGGTATGCGGTTCTTTTTGGTGGTGATGACAATATTTTAAAACTGACTGTGGTGACGGTTGCACAACTCTGTGAATAGACTAAAAACTGTTGAACTGTATACTTGACATGGGTGAACTGCATGGTGTGTACATATCTCAATAAAGTGTTTAAATTACTGGAAAGTGACATGAACTGCATTACGGCATGTTCCGGCCTGCAATGCACACCCTGACCACTTTCTGGCCCCGAAGTTTGTCTCAGCTATTTCTTTGGTGAGTTACACCCAGCAACTGGGTGTGGGACTGCAGGCTGCAGAGAAAATATTTCTATATTTCTGCATGGTTAGGGCTTACTGAACAAATTTTGTGGGACCTTGGACAAAGGGCAGGTCTTTATTGAATAGAGATTCACCTTTTTCATGGTCTGTGCTTAACATTTCAAAAGGGTTTGAGACCCTGGAGCCATGGAGATATTCCAGCAATCTGGAATATTTAATTACATTTAATTACATTCCAAAGAGTAAGAACCCAGGAGTCTTCCCCCTTTCTTCCTGAGGAGGATTTATTTATACTGGGAGAATCAAGTTGCTTTCCCTCTCTCAGGAGGAGAGAGGAACAATGTGCATATAAGCCTGCAGATTCTTATTTAAGGGTTTCTCACCTACAGTACAGATCCCCGAAAGGGGTAAGGTGACAGCAATCTGGCCCTCACCACCTCACCACAGAAGGGGAAAAACTAGAGTAAAGGAAGCAAATCTGGTTGTTGCTCTTAGGGATAATCAGTCCCCACCCAGGAAACCCCACCTCGACTTTCAGGACAACACAAATAAACATGGGCGTGGAAAAATTACCAAGGCATGTCCACTCCAGCCCTCGCCAGCATCAGAATCAAGTCTAGGCCACTATACAGATTTCAACCGAAACGTCGATGCAAGTTACTACCCGACGTGTCTGCAGTGAACAGTCCCACTCCTCAGAGTCTCCACTACCTGCTCTCTGAACTACATGCTGGTTCTGCTGGTGGACAGAAGCCCTGTGTTCTGCTCATCTTGCCAGAAAACGCTGAGGTCCCGCCTCTACAACTTACACAATCTTACCTGTAAAGGAGGAATCAGTAATTCCCACTGCGCCGTTGGGAGCATCACACAGAGGTGCATTTGTCACTGACCGAAAGGGACGGCAGTGACTGGAAAAAAGTACCTGCCTTACGCGCCCCCACCCTCCCGGAGAGCACTCCACCAGCTGGAAAGGTTGTCATAAGCTGTTTCTGTCTATTACTATGAATGGAGGTTATTAGTAACTGCCATCAGTAACAGTTCCCAATGCAAATCATTTGTTTTAAGAGGCAAGGTAAAAAACAAATGAGAATACATCTATCATTCCTTAAATTTCTCTGGTATGTACTAACCAGTCTTGCTGGCTGAGAAACTTTCAGGGAGGGGTCTTTATAAACGTCAAATTTAATACACTCTGATTTCTGATGAAGGAGTAAAGGCAATTCAGTGGAGAAGGGAGTTTTTTCTCCAATGGTGCTCGAACAACTCAACATCCAATATGTATAGGGTTGTCCAAGAAGTTCGTTCGGGTTTTTCCACATGATGTTATGGAAAAAAATAAAGTTAAAAAATAAAAATCCTGCTGCGGTACCACCAGGCTGTTTCTTTACCCATCTTCCTAGGCTCCTGCCTGGTTTTACGCCTGATTCTCCATCCTGTATCTTTCCAAGAAACTGCATTTCTGTGTAAGTTAGCAATAGACTGAGACTGTTGTTTGCAACCAGGAAGCTTGCCATTAAACCAGAGGGCACAAAGCAAGCAGCTGCCGGCAGCAGGCAGCCGAGTGCCTCTGTGACGCTGAAACCCCTGGAGCAGGCGTGATGCCCAGGAGACGACCACATGTGTCACTCTGGACGGAGAGCAGCAGGCAGCACGTCCGCCGCGTGAAGGCTTGCGAGAACGGGGAGAAGACGGGTGCCAACGTCGCTGCAGACTCTCCCGCCAAAGGTTCTCAGGATTCGAGTTTCATGAAGAAACTTTCAATATTTCTCATTTGATCTACAGAATCTGCTCAAATTTCAGACGCCTACATATTTTCAATGACCAACGCTCCTTGATAACAGACTTAAACTGTTTTTCCGTCTTCACTGTTTTCTTTTGGCTAGACTCCTAGCCTACTGACTAGGGCAGGGCCTCGTTTAGCAGCCTGTAACATCTGGGATTACCTTCTGCTAGAGGAGGGATACGAAATGACCTATACAAAGTTAGCTATAAACATACATACTCTGAATAGACACAAGAGCCCAACAAACTATAAATTTTAAAAGTCTGACAGATCGGCCGGCCCAGACCTAGCGGAGGAGGGCCGAGGGCGCTGGAGTAGTAACAAATCTGCGGCGACGCCAACACGGCGGGCACGGTGGGCGGGAGACGGAGCTCTCTATCCACTTTGTTCCCGTGAACTGCCCTTCGGTGGAGGAGGAAGTTAGCAGCCCCAACTGGCGGGTTCTGATTACTGGTGCCACCGGGCTTCTCGGCAGGGCTGTGTTCTAAGAATTTCAGCAGAATAACTGGCGTGCCGTTGGCTGTGGTTTTAGAAGAGCAACACCAAAATCTGAGCAGCTTAATCTCTTGCATTCTAAAGCAGTTCATCACATCATTTATGATTTTCAGCCCCATGTCCTAGTACATTGTGCAGCAGAGAGAAGGCCAGATGTTGTCGAAAATCAGCCGGATGCTGCTTCTCAACTTAATGTGGATGCTTCCGGGAACTCGGAGAAGGAAGCAGCTGCAATCGGAGCATTTCTTTTTTTTTTTTTTTTTTTTTTTTTAATTTTATTTTTTATTTTTTATTTGGTTGCACCAGGTCTTAGTTGTGGCAGGCGGGCTCCTTAGTTGCGGCACATGGGCTCCTTAGTTGTGGCTCATGGGCTCCTTAGCTGTGGCATGCGCACTCTTAGTAGAGGCATGCATGTGGGATCTAGTTCCCTGACCAGGGAACAAACCTGAGCCCCCTACATTGGGAGCATGGAGTCTTATCCACTGCACCACCAGGGAAGTCCCAATCGGAGAATTTCTAATCTACATTAGCTCCGATTATGTTTTTGCTGGAACAAACCCACCTTATAGAGAGGAAGACGTACCAAGTCCCCTAAATCAATATGGCAAAACAAAACTAGAAGAAAGGGCCGTCCTGGAGAACAGTTTAGGAGCTGCTGTTTTGAGAATTCCTGTTCTGTATGGAGAAGTTGAAAAGCTCGGGGAAAGTGCCGTGACTGTTATGTTTGATAAAGTGCAGTTCAGCAACAAGTCTGCGAACAGGGACCACCGGCAGCAGCCGTCCCCCACACACGTCAAAGATGCAGCCACTGTGTGTCGTCAGTTAGCACAGGAGAGGATGCTGGGTCCACCAGTTAAGGGAACCTTTCACCGGTCTGGCAATGAACAGACGACTAAGTACGAAATGGCGTGTGCAACTGCAGACGCCTTCAACCTCCCCAGCAGCCGCTTAAGACCGGTAACTGACAGTCCTGTCTTAGGAGCACAACGTCCGAGAAACGCTCAGCTTGACTCCTCCAAATTGGAGACCTTAGGCATTGGCCAGTGAACACTATTTCGAACTGGAATCCAAGAATCACTCTGGCCTTTCCTCATTGACAAGAGATGGAGACAAACGGCCTTCCACTAGCATTATGTGTGTTGTTGTTGTTGTTGTTTAAATGAGAAGTCAAGTATGTGGCACTTTTTAAAGAAAAAAGGAAATAGTTTTGTACGAGCGCCCTTTAATTGTGACTCAGGTGGTCACAAGTGACTTTCAGGTGAATGATGCTCTTGCACTGATGAAACCAGTCTTTCAGGTGAATGATGCTCTTGCACTGGTGAAACCGTCTAAGGAAACCAAGCACAATAACGCCTTGTTTGAAGTAATGAGTTTTCTGTTTATCATTTTGTTCTGGCTTAACTTGCTGTTTGAATATAGTAAATTATGATTCTCAAATATTTGAGAGCCAGGATGAAACACATCTGCTATAGACTTTTTTTTGGATGAAACGCATTGTTCATTCCTATAAATAACCTCTACATTTTCAGGACTTTTGCATCTGTTGGTCCTTTTATGTTTTAAAGTGTGTTAAATAGTATAAAAATCATTGGTGTTCATTATTTGCTTTGCTTGAGCTCAGATCAAAATGTTTGAAGAAACTTTATTTTTGCAATTTAAGTGTAGTTTTTATGCTTGAGATGTTTCAACATGTTATGTATATTGGAACTCCTGCAGCTTGATGCCTCCTGCTTTTGTAGCGGTGAATGGTGAGCCTTTGAGAGAGAATGTGTGTACGTGTATGTATTTTTTTAATATATACGAAACTGTCCTTTTCACTCCATGTCACCAAGTGATATTTCATATGTGTGGTTACACTAATAGTAATGGGCCTTGTAAGTCTTTTGACCATTCATGAATAATAATAAATATGTACTGCCGGCATGGTAAAAATATAAAAAATAAATAAATCTGACAAATACCACAAACATCACAAAATATAGGAAAATAAATATTTTCATTAACTGCTTGCTGTATTTTTGTAATACATTTTTCCTACATTGCTTTAACGGCACACTTTCCGATATCACCTCTTCATATCAGAATGACTTTTAAAAATATCTTTCTATGTAGATAAAAAAATAATTTTACTCTAGAATGATTGATCAAAATGGTTTTTCAATTACTGACATATTTTAAGAGTTTTATCGATGGATGAATTCAATTACAATTCATTTTGGAAATGTCATGCATGTAAGTTTTAGAACTGTCAAATTTTGGAAACCTTTTTCGAGTTCTTTTTTCGCATGAGTTTGGAATTTATAGCATTTCCATTTTTTTTCAGGGACTAGTAACATTTTAGTAACATACATGCTCTCTTTTAATTATGTCCATTCACCAGTTTTTCATTAATGTTCTTGTCAAACAGCATATCATAGTGTTATATGGTCTTCATCAATATTTTGTGTCAAATCAGTAGTAAATCTAAATGTTTGTACAGTGTATTTATATGATGCACTCCTCTTCATTAACTGGGTTATCGAATAACACAAAAGCCTAGTGATTATTTCTACTCAAAATTTAACTCATGAATTACTACTTTTGGTACGATCTGAGAAAGTATTCTGTTACAACTAGCTTTCAATGTCGGGATAACTTCTGCTGTTTCATCACTCATCTTTATCGCACAGACCCCCAGCAGCAAGACTGAACAAAGATGCTCGTCCTGTAAGTTCAAGCTTGAACCTCACTCCCTAACAGCTCAGTCTGTAGTGCACTAAGAATTACTTTTTAATCCCATAATTCTCTTGTGAAAGGAATTACAACACATTTTGGGGTGTTAAAATCATAGTTGATGTAACTTTTTACGGCATACTGTGACTTCTCAAACAGTCTGGGTGGTTTTCATTCTGTTACCACACCAGGTCTCCTTTAAGTGGTGGTGCAGTCACAGCTAGAAACCCCCGTTGGGACACCACAGACAGGGACACAAGGAAAACCCAGACCATGAACACGTTACACTGCGGGTAGCTCGGCGGAGGCGGGAAGAAGGCTTGGTGGGAAGTGGCATCTGAATCAGGCCTCGGGAGAGGAACAGAAATCCATCTGCCATTACCCAAGGCGCCCTCTCTCCTCCTTGCCCTCCACATCCAAGTTAAACTACGTCCCGTGACTCTTACCTTCTTAGTAAAAAAACCATTAATATTTACTGAGTATTATTTGCCAAGAACACCACGGAACACTCTGCATACGTTGCTTATGTTACACAACAGCCGCCCCGCGCGGTCAGGCAGTACTCGCTCCCCCTTGTACCCATGAGCAAACCGAGAACGTTGATAACAAATGACTTGCCCGACAGCCCTCAGCCAGGAAGTGAGGTGTCCAGGATCCTGATCTGTGCAGTGGTTTCAACAAGTACACTCCATCCCTCTGCTACTCCACCTCCTGCATCTCTGCTGCCCCACACTTCCTTCCTTCTCAGAAGGGCCCTCGGCTCACTCCCTGTGAGTCCGGCAACCCTGGGCAGAACCCACCGGCCCATCCGTCTCCAGGGAACCAAAGTCCAAAGATCATCTCGAACATCCCCTTTCTGGTGGCCCTGCGTGTGACATTCTCACAGGGCCCGCGAGCAGCACACGGTGGCCAGACGCGGTGTGTCCCAAGTCCCCGTCACCGACTGTGCACAGAGCGTGTGCCCACCTGGCACAGCGCCTGGTGCCCAGCACCTTAAACGTCTGTAAACCTCTGCTGGAATCCTGGTATACTTCCCCCACAACGGGATGTGCAGGGAGTCAAAGGGACAGATGACAAGTACCGGGCACACCGAGGAGACAAAACACTTGCTTCCTCTAACCTGGGCCTTGAAAGAGAAGAAAGGGTAAGAGTAGCCCAGGTGTGTGCGATGGGGAAGAGGGGTCAGGGAAGGTGGCACCCCAGCCAAAGAGCCAACACACCTGGGGCTGCAGGAGCGCCTGCCATCAAGGCCCAACACCAGACTCAGGACGGTGGGTGCAGCACAGCATTCTGTATGCCAAAATTTAAACATAAGGTCAGATAAAAAATCACACACCACATGGACTGAGAGAGAAGGGGGAGAGAAATGCTAAATGCCTGAAGTAAAAAGGGAACTCATTCATCAAAAATTTCCATTTCAGAAGAGCTACCATTCAGTTTTACAAACTATAAATGATTTAAAAGAGAGGTTAAGATCCATATCCAATAGTCTAGTGATTTATAAAACATGCCCAAATTGGCTTTTAGCAACTAGAAGTGTTTGAAAATTAAACATTTATGTTAAAATAATTTCATCATCAAATCGGAAGATTTCATAAATTGCCAAAACAACAAACTCAGGTGAAAATATCAGAAATGACCCCTGTATATAAGGCATGGCCCAGACGCCTCTATCCTGCTGCTCCCCTGTCCCTATTCCTCTCCATCCACCCTGAGATGCAGGCCCGGGGACCCCCTGCCCTCTCTTCTTCCTGGTACTGGGGAAGCAGGCCCAACTTTACCCAAAGTCACCATTCTGCAGAGGCAAAGCCCTGGTAAAGGCACAGCGTGCTCCCGAAGGTGGGGAGGAGTCCACAGGTCCCCTCCCACTGCCCATAGCAGCACAGACTGCCCCGCGGAGACATGACGTAAGCCTGATGCCACGTGAGAGGCCAGGCCCATCTTACCTTGCTTTGCGATCCATTTCCTACAAGGCAGGAAGGTTCCTTTTTTTTTTTTTTTTCCATCAGGGTAGAAATTCTATGCTCAAAATTCATTTTCCCTCCTAACTTTGTAGTTATTGCTCTATTACTTGTAGCATCCGGTCAGGCAATTTCATTCTCATTCCTTTAAAATGATCTCGGAAGAGTCTTTTTTTCACACTAATCAGGATCCACCCAGCTGTGGGCCTGGCTTTCGCTCATCCAGACACTCGGGAGTCTCTGAACCTACGCATGTTTCTGCCAATGTTTCCTGCCTCAGTTTTAACCCTGTCGATGGACACGTAGCTGCTGCAGTCCTTAGTCAATCCTCTGTCCACAGCTCCTGACCATTCTGTTTCCACCTTGGTCTTTTTGCTACACATGCAGGGAGTTCTTTACCTTTGAGGTTACTAATTTTTTTTTTTTTTTTTTTTGCGTTATCCCATCATTCAATCCTTCCACCGAATGACTTGGCCCAACAATTTTTTAATCAAAATTCATTTTGGGCGCTTCCCTGGTGGCGCAGTGGTTAAGAATCCGCCTGCCAATGCAGGGGACACGGGTTCGAGCCCTGGTCCGGGAAGATCCCACATGCCGTGGAGCAACTAAGCCCGTGTGCCACAACTACTGAGCTGTAGAACCTGCGAGCCACGACTACTGAGCCTGCGTGCTGCAACTACTGAAGCCCGCGCACCTAGAGCCTGTGCTCCGCAACAAGAGAAGCCACCACAATGAGAAGCCCACGCACCGCAACAAAGAGTAGCCCCCGCTCACCACAACTAGAGAAAGCCCGCGCGCAGCAACAAAGACCCAACACAGCCAAAAATAAATAATTGATTTTAAAAAATCACTTTGATTGCACCTTTTTCATAGCAGCCTTTTTTAGGTACAAACGTTCTCAAATCTCAAGTAGTGCAATTAGGTTTTTACTTTAGAATTATTTTCTTCTCTGAATCGTTTCCCTCAAGATAAGCCACTCTGCTGGTTCATCTCAGCCTCTGTCACAGGCTGTTCACTTTCCTCCTCCGTCCAGTGTGGATGACCCAGGAGAGTGGCTGCCCTCATTTCCTCTGCACTTGTTTCCACCAAATACGCCCCTTCGTACAATGGGGGCTGGCAGTGTAGACCGTGTCAGGAGGGCGGGGTGGGTTAGCGTGCAAGGGCAGAGACCAGGTGGGGTCCCAGGCAGCCCAAGGCCGAGTCCAGTGGGGTCTGCACCTGCGCCGTGGGGCGCGCTCTTCCCCAGGTGAGCGCTGCCCTCCGGCACGTCCGGCAGGGCCGTCAGTCCATGACCTGGAACCCTGCTGCTGCCCTGTGCCAGTGTCCACACTGAGCCGCAGACAGAAGGCCTGCCCACGCCCATCAGGAGCAATGCTCCGACCAGCCTGGGGGGTGGGCGGGCAGCCAGGCCCGCTGTCCCTGAGCCACTCCTCAGACTTGAAGCTGGGGCCTCCCTGGGTTCAGGGTAAGGACAGCTGTCCCCCCGAAAGCGTGCCGTGTTGTCCTCGGGCAGCAGCTGCCCAGCCCCCTGGATCTGTGGCTGTGGTCGCCTTGGAGCCTCACCGGGCACATGCTGGGGCGGACTTCTGCTCAGGGACACACACCGGTTACAAAGTCCCTGCTCCAACGGAGCTTACGGATGATATCATCTCAGACAGCAATGAGAGATGAATAAAACACACAGGGCAAACGCGACAGTGACGGGGTGGGAGGGAAAACGGGCATCCCCTCCCGGCTGGAGCTTCTCTGAGGACGAGACGGAAACAAGCCAGCCCGGCAGGATTCTGCGGGAAGGACGACCCAGACAAGGAGAGGCAGATCCACCCCCGAGACAGGACCCGCCGTGGCAGCTCGCAGGGGCTGTGCGGCGCCGGGGCGGGGAGCGAGGAAAGGGGGGCCAGGGGCAGAGGCGGGCGGCGGCCATCGGGGCAGGACCAAGGCCAGCACAACTGGCGCCTGGTCACTGTCACTACGGAACACAAAGGGCGTGAGTTGCCGCTCACCGCAGTCATCATGAATAAAACGAGACTTTTCTTGACATCTGACAGACAAAGAAACATCTGAAAAACTCCACTGTATGATACAGGTTTTACCATAAAAACGTTATTTCCTGGGTTAATATTTCAGTATGTACTCCTCAACACAAAGAAAACGCTAATCACACTCAAAACCTTCTATCTGATCAAGGGACACCTGTGGAAACAGAGCTTTTTCATAGCTGAATTTTAAGCTATTAAAACTATCTGATCAGATGTATGTATTGCTGATGACAAAGGGAGTCTCATATTTGGCATTTTTCTCCCCATCCTCCCAGATACTATCAAAAGATCAGATTCCGTGGGTAACAGAAAAATGACAAATTTCAGATGTTGCTATTCAAAAGTTTTCTGCAAAATTAAAGCACCACACCCCAATGATCATTCCATTGAAATGATTTCAAATCATTGCACAGAAATCTAGCTCCTATCAAATAATATAAAAAATAAATCACACATTTGACACAGATTCCAGAGGGCCAGAACAGAACCACAATCTTTATAGAAAATGACTTTTCACAGAGATGACATCCAAGGAAATACATTTTACAGAGAGCACATTGGGGGGCTTTTAGCAACAGACTACATCTTGATGCAGCGCTATTTCCTCACATGAAACAAAAAGCCTGACCGAGACTGAGATCACGGCCCACAAACTGAGGGCAGCTTGGCAGAGCAGCTCCCAGGCTGCCCTGGCCCACATTCTGTCCTGCTTCCTCTCGGTGTTTACGGCTCAGCTTCACTTAAATTGTATAAAATCAGATTCTAATGTCACATAACCTTGATCCATACATTATCATTTCCCTTTACATTTCGGAGCCTAGTAAATATTTCTGTAATATTTAGACTAGTATGAAATGAAATACAAACCACAAAGTCTGTTCACTTCTTGAGATCAATGAATTAGGTCTAATTTGCTCCTTTTAGTAATAAAGGTGACTTAATAAAAAGCTTTAATTTAACTGAAATTAAAAAGTACAAAATTTAACACAATCACAGCTTTACTTACATCAATATGAACATGCACGCACCACTTCCAATTGTTCTTTTTAATACTTCAGGATCAGTGATGTCAGCAACCTACATAAATAGCAGCACAATGGATAGAATGTAAACGAGACTGCCTGGAATTCTATCACTGGCTCAGCTTCTAAGGGTTACGATGAAACCATGTACAGTGTATAAAGCTCGTCAACCTGGATAGGGTCTTAGGCCATTACCACTGCTACAGTCCAATCTGGATTTTAATATAACCAACTTACAGATCTGAATAAAAGCACCGCTTAATGGTTTCAGATGCATTTTGGTATTTAACATGTTTCAAGGCATCTTTACAAATGATAAATTATAACTATGACAAGGAGAACCTGTGAATAAAGCTTCTTACATGGACATAGCGCAGCAACTGCAAGTGCTGTCAGAGACAATTCCATGAATCAAAAGTCATGACCACATCTGGATTTTAATCTTTAAAACAAGCAAAACTAAGTAGCACACACATGAGTATTTTAATATAACCTTAATGGTCTAACAAACCTTCCAAATGGAAGGAAATATGAAATAAAGTCAACCTATCAAATGTAACTTACAGTGATGGGCTTCAGGACTGCAGATTTTCCAGGCCATCTGCCAACTACCTGCAGAACCACCTGCTGCCGAACGCGCTGACTGCAGACGAACCACCTGCTGCCGAAGCGCCTGACCCCAGGCGGCTGCCCCACAGGCGCGCACGCGGAGCTTTGGGAACCTACGGCTTTACTGGCGCCTTCGTCATGCGCTTAACACTGGCATTTCACAGGCTCGCTCCTTGTAGTGAATTTGAGCGTAATCAACTTCCACAGAGAAACATGTAGCTAAACCAAATTAAGAATATTAAATCTTCCACACATGGTCTCAAATAGGAGCATTTTTGTTTAGTATAATGAAAAGTTAATTTTTAAAAATATGTCATCTTTTTGAAACACAGGCACCAACAGGGAGCAGACGTTCCAGCAAAGAGTGAGATTGTCCAGGAAAAAAAAAAGAGCTGATCAGAGCCCTTTGTCCTTTGCCAATTAGAATACTTCCTTCTTTCATCGCCTAGGCAACATCTTCCAGATAATCCGCAACATCACTGAGCTGGGACACAGTGAGGTCCTGTGTCAGGTCATCAAGCTTTGTCGTTCAAAAGAAAGAAAAGAATTAGTGTCAGGATGCAAGCAGAGTCTTAAATAATGTTTAACATCTACTGCTATAACTTAAATACTATCTTATACTCTACAAACTGCTGCATAGTTAGAAGTCCTTGTCCTTTCTTCTTCCTTTTTTGAAATTGGTGGTAACAAAAGCTGAGCTAACAGTTGAACTCTACATTAACAAGAAGACTGGGTGTTAAAATAATCCGTCTGTAGTTCTTTTCGTAACTTTAAAGCAACATTTTCAGGCCTCTTTACAATGACATAAAGTACAAAGAGAAAGACAAATTATTACAAACTTATACAGTATCAGGAATTAGAGAAGGCACGTTATATATTATCACTTAACCTTCAGAACAAGCCTATGAGGGAGGCATTGACGCCTCCATCTCACGAATAAAGAAACTGAGGATCAAAGGTTGCAGCTCGCCTGAGAAAACACATACATAAAAGAATAGGAACGCGGGCCCAGATTCATTACAAAACGCTGCTTCTCTCAAAGGCCCTCTCCCTACATGATAGTCCTTGACAGTCACAAACACTTGGAGAGTCCTTCCTTATTCTGGAAAGCAAGGCTCACCTCCAGGCTGTAGCGACCCACAACCTCAAAGGCAGACTCACCCACAGTGAACCGGGGGCACTGATATCTGATCCTGAGATGCTACGTTAACATCTCACATCTAACATACACCTAAGTATCTGCTCTCTGCCCAATAAAAGGTCAAATGTGATCTCCAAAATGCACTCCTAATTTTACACCCTGACTCCCCGTTTCTGCTGTCTTGTCCCCCTGCCCGCTCACACCTCACAAACACTCCACACCCCAGTATCTGCTTCAGCTCCTGCATTCACAGGGCTCTTATATACACACCAACCTTCGATACTGACGTCTCTGAAAAGGACCTCCTGCCTACAGTGTCTACACCCTGAGGTGGTCGATTCTGACTCTCATCCTGACCCACCATGGCCCAGTTAACACCCACAGCAATTGAAGCCCCAGTAATAACACGCCAGCATTTCACAAGCACTCACTTAACAAAGCAGGCGACAACTGAAAACAATTTTACACATTCATTACAGACATTCTTTTTAGATTTGGACCAGGAAACTCCATCATAAAGTTTATGGAATTTTCAACTGCTTTTCTCCTAGTTAGTATAATTTATTTTTTATTGGCGTATAATTGCTTCACAATGTTGTGTTAGTTTCTGCCGCACAGCAAAGTGAATCAGCCCTACACGTACACACATCCCCTCCCCCTTAGACCTCCCTCCCCTCCCCCCATCCCACCCATCTAGGCCATCACAGAGCACTGAGCTGAGCTCCCTGTGCTATACAGCAGGTTCCCACTAGCTATCTATTTTACACATGGTAGTGTATTTATGCCAAACCTAATCTCCCAATTCATCCCACCCTCCCCCCTTCCCCTCCTGTGTCCACACATCCGTTCTCTAAGTCTGCCTTTCTATTCCTGCCCTGCAAAAAGTATAAAGTTTTGAAGCTTTACAGTAACTCAAGGCAAGAAGCACAGATAGCACTCCATGGGAGAAGCACAACATCATACTTTATCACTGGTATTGACGTCATCTATTTCCACAGAGAGGTCTTCCTCGATCTCTTCACCAATACTTAGCTCACTTTTTTCTGAGCGATGGCTGGTACTAATTTCAGGGGAAAAAAAAAGAAAAATAAGAACTTTGAATATAAACATTTAGAGAGAGTAACTAGCATTCTTCAGTCTTTCACGTAATTATTTTAATTCTTCAAATAAAATAGAATAAACTATTACACGTCATTAATTCCAGACATCTCATCTCACTTGAGCCTTAAAATAACTTAGCAAGGGCAGCAGGAACAGTCCAGTCCATTTACCAGATGAGAACACTAAGCTTCATAATAGTGACTATGGTCACAATGGCATGAAAGAAGCAAACCCAGATTTTTTAAATTTCATCTCTCAAAAAACTGTATAATATGTTAGAAAGTAAACACAAATTCTAAATTGGGGGAAAAAAACTATCAGTTACATTAAACTCTCAGACTCTGATTTAAAATTTCTAATCGTATCTACAACAAATATTACTTCCAAATTAATTATTAGCCAAGTCATAGGTTATATTTTCTTTACATATATAAAAAAATTACCTGAAACAAAATATTAAGAAATGTCATGTGAATCAGAAAAACAATTTGAGAGGGCAATTTGTTTAAGCCGAACGTAGACAATTCCCACCACTGAGGTCAGAGAGGGGAGAGCGAAAGCACCGGCAATCTGGTGGCCTGACTGCTTCTACCGGCTTCTGAGTCAGCCCTTCAATGTTATTTCCTTTTCTTGTTCTTATCAAGTTCCCTGCACATAATACAGATGTTCTTATTCTAATGCAAAATCAAAAACATGCTTCAAAGTCCAATGTATAATTCTGGATTAACTATCTTCCATTCACCTTCCATCAATATGAACGAGAGAATCAGACTAAAATAAGCACCAATGTAATTTTGTCACACTTTCCTGTTCAGAAATTGTTTACAATTTATGTATTTCTTGTCCAACCATTTTTCTTACCTATTAAAATCATCAGCATAGTCATCTTCTTCTCCAGTCCCTGATAAGTTTAAGAAAAGATATATATGTTATATTTATATAAACACACCTCACAATTTATCTACAATTAGACACATACATTTCCTTCAAAAACTACACTACTGAATTATATGGCATCATTAACAGCTGGGCTGCAGTTTGGATTTGGGGGAAACTAACCACTCCCCCACCTTCCTCCAGCTTCTGTAGCCAATTCAAGGACAAAATAGTCACTGAATAATGGGCTGGAACCTAACATTAGCCTCTGACTTTCTGGTTACACATACAAGCCTGTCCTGCAGGCCCAATCAGCCCACAACCTGTTTTTGTACAGCCTGCGAGTTAGGAATGACTTTTACATTTTTCAATGATTGTAAAAATACAAAGAATACTCAGAGACTACGTGTGGCCCACAAAGTCTAAAATACCCATTCTGTCCCTTTACAGAAAGAGTTTGCCGACTCGTGCTTTAAACATGTGAAGCGCCTGTCTATGAACACGAGTGCCTTTGACTAATGTTTTTATCTCCCAAACTAAACTGTGCTCTAAAGCCTTATTCCAGAAACGTCAAGGTTCTGAGGGCGGTACGGTGCCCACAAGTGGCCCAGGGCACTCGGAGGCTTCTCCTGCTGCTGCAGGAGTACCGCTCTCGCTGCTGCTCCAGACCACAGAACGGGACGCAACACCCCAGAGTTCCTGTTACACATCCATCCCCATCAGACTGACTCCCTGGGGCCCGGACCACGTTCCGCCAGCCCCAGGGAAGCGCCTCTGCCTCGGCACGCACTGTGCTCTCGGTCCGAATGGCAGGCTCTCCCCTCTGTCTGCCCCAGCAGGTCTCGCAGAGCAGTCACTTCCCCCATCGCCAAGGCTAGGCTAAGTCAAACTACTACCCGCTTCCGTAACGCCGCGGCCTGACTCTTCTAACACTCGAAGTACCCGTAAGGCACCTGTTTAACACCCATCTTCCTGCTAAGTTTAAACCCCACGAGGACAGAAGCCGCTGTGGTTACTGCTCCCTCCACCCCTGGCCGACAGAGTAACCCTGGATACATAAAAACTGTCCAACCATCTGTGCATGAGGTGCTCACGGTAGGTTGACTGACACTGCATTTAAGATTTTATTCTAAAACCTAATCGCCCTAAAGCAGTCAATACTGAAATTGGAAATCTACTTACCCAAACCAAGTGATCCAATTTTATCATTGACCAATTTAAGATCTTTCAAAATTGTGTTTCCCCTTTTACCTGTGAACAGGAAAAAATATTCACATTAAACTGACTTTTAGAATATAATAGTCTCTAAACCATGTCAACTTGTTTTTGCAGTACAGGGTTTGTTGATACATCATAACCGAAAACTAAGAAGAAAATTACAAACTGTGATTAATTACACTGCATTATGCATTATTATGCATTACACAATATAATATGCTTATACTGTGTATCACATATCCCTTTTTTAACCACACTATTACATATCCTTTTTGTAGCCATACTACTCTTTATTGGAACCTGACCATCAAAATCATTTTCTACCCAACTATCAGATATCAGCCTTCTATAAGAAGCCCTATTGGGTATGAATTCACAGACTACAGTTAATTATTCTCATCAGTTTTATTTTTCCTTTAAACTTTTAAATTTTGCTTCAGTTTAATCGCTATTTCATTTACCAAACTGATCTCCTCATTGGTTTTTATTTCTTCAGTCCCCAGTTCTCAATGCCCTCTCTAAATCATTATTTCCTAGTCAGTGTTAAGAGTGACATGATCATGACATTCTGGATTCCTTCACTGAAGGTGACAATACAATGAGAAAGGAGAAAAAGAGGGAAACTGGGCCGAATTAACAGACGCACGGCTACTTTACTTTATGTGCCCTGGGAAATCCTACTACAGTGGTATCACATAACACCAAATGGTTAGTAAGTACTACAAGATTATGCAAAACCCCACAGCAATTTCCTAATAAAGATCTACTCAGGGAGACACATTTATACTCTAAACACTCTGCCAATTAAATCCTATATTTACTATGATACAGTATACAAAGCTCATCTGCATGATTACATGTTTAAGGCTTTGCTTTTTACATCCTTGGTCTTGTCACCATCTGCGTGCAGTAGCAGGGCCATTCCATGTCTAGCTAACAATCCCTACCTCTGCTGCATATAAAAAGATACATCTGATCCAAATCCCTAAAGGGACAATAGTATTTTAACATTCTTACGATGATTACTGTGCTATCTACAGAATCTATGGAAGTTTTAAAAATTAATTGTAAGTAAATCCTACGTAAGTCAATTTAAATGTCCAAAAAAGAGAGATGGCTTAAAAATTATAATGTCTATTTATTATAGAAGACAGTTAAAAAGTCAATTTCCTAAAAATATTCCCATGGCATAGGAAAAGCAGAATACAAAACAATATAGAGAATATGACCACGCTCAAAAGAAATTTTAAAAATAAAATATTAACAGAAAATATCACTGAGTAGTAAAATTATGGGCTATTTTTATGATTTTACATATATTTTTCTGAAAAAATAAACAATGATCATACACTACTTAATTAATTAGAGAAAAAAATATCATCATCATTCGAAGTCCACGTCTTCAGTCAGCAAACCTAGGGACTTCCAGACACTCACTTTCAGAGTCTTTCAATGAGGGAGCTCCAGTAAGGGAGCTGAGTCCACTTTTTAAGGGGGGGGCGTCCGAGAGAGAT
Source organism: Balaenoptera acutorostrata (assembly GCF_949987535.1). Classification (NCBI taxonomy): domain Eukaryota; kingdom Metazoa; phylum Chordata; class Mammalia; order Artiodactyla; family Balaenopteridae; genus Balaenoptera; species Balaenoptera acutorostrata. The sequence goes on from NC_080077.1 coordinate 2,374,421, forward strand.
GCAAGGCTTCCTACTTGCTTACTAGGTTCACTTCTCCTAGCAAGAAACAAGCGTACAGTTAAATGGGATTCTTACATTCTGCCATTAAAACATAAGCAGCTTGAATATATCTTATAGGCAACACAGGAGCTGCGAAATAAAGAATACACATTTCACAGATTCAAAATCATGAAGTATACCTGGCAAGGCAAAGCAGACTACGAATCACTGCAAATTCATGCAGGAAGTCATCCCCTCTCTCTAGAATTGTGTGTGGTATCTCACAAATTAAACTGCTCCTCTTCATCAGCGTCACTGTCTGGGATCTTATCAGAAGCCCCTTCCGTGGCCCCGAGATGCAGGCAAGGGACAGCGCAGGCGCTGGCGAGCCCAGCACGCGAGCCCAGGCGTGGCCCCGCAGAGCGGGCCGCAAATGACGCCAGCAGCCGACCTCGGCACACGGTCCTGACCGCCAGCCTGCAGCGGACGCGGCGCAGCGCCCGGCGGCCCGCAGGCTCGCCCTCCGGCCCGGCGCGCTCTCACCTCCTCCGGCGCCGGCACGGAGGTGCAGCACTCTCCCGCTCTTACTTCGTTCGTCTTTCCTCTTTACAAGCGGATTATTCTCATCAACACACGTCCGTGCTACCGTTCTTCGCAGTTTAACGTTTCTCAGCCCCACGCCCGCCCTCCAGCCACCGCGCGTCCCTCCGCGCCCTGCACGGAACACTCGTCAGGAGATCACTCTGCCATGTACGGTCCTCTCGGCTCAGGCCTCCTCGAGCCCACGCTCACCCTCTAACACCGCCCCAGCCCCACCCGACAGCACCGCCCGCGAGGGGCATCGGGGCTCCGTGTGGCTAAGCGCAAAGGGGGACTTTCAGCAGAACTTAACTCAGCTGCTCACTCGGGCCTCCTCCGCCAACGGCGCCTCTCTCTCCGGTTCTCTGCGTCCCCTTCCCACTGCAGTGCCCCTTCCTTGGTGACCTCTTCCAGTCTCCCGGCTGCGACCTCAGCTAAGACTGATGACTCCCCAATTGTCACCTCTAGCCCAGACCTCTCCCTGAACGCCCGTACCCACACCTGTAAACAGACTTCACCTTTCCACTGACAACCTTCTGGAACTCACTGGCCGAGAGTGAGCTCTGGGCCGTCACGCGGCCCACCTGTGCAACCCAGCCTTGCTCCCCCTGCCCTTCATCTCAGAAAACGGCCTTTCCAACCTCCTAGTTGTTCAGCCCGGAAACCCCGGAGCTGCCCTTGATACTGCTTTTCCTCTCTCACACTTATCAGCAAATCCTTTTGGATCCAAACTCAAAACACATCCCAAACCGCCTATTTCTCACCACGTCCACCATCACCTCTCACCTGGATAACCCTAACACCGTCCCTCCTGGAGACCCAGCAGCCAGGCGACGCTGTCACAGCGCAGGTCGGATCGGCCACTCTGCTGCTCACAGCCCCAGGGCTTCCGGGCCCCGCAGAGCGAAGCCAAGCCCTGCCACGGTCGCTCCCGGCCCCGGCCCAACTCCCCCTCCTGCAAGCCGCTTCGCCACAGGTCCTCGGACCTGCCACACCACACACCTCGGCCTGTGCGGGGCTCCAGAGGCCCAGCTAAACACCTGGCCTACTCTCCCCTCCGTAAGCTCGCCCCTGAGGTGAGGCCTTCTCCGCCAGCTACTGAGAGCCGGCTGCCCTCCACACCCGCACTCCCGCCCTCCGCCGTCCAGTTCTCTCAGTCCCTGCAACACGGGCTGCATCTACGCGACCCGGCACCTGGTGACTCTTAACTTATTGCTGCTGCCGTCCAGAGTACGAGCTCTCGGAAGCAGAGATCTTGCCTGTTTCAACACTGAAACGGTACCTGGCATACGGCAGGCATTCAGTACAAACTTACCTGCTGAAATCATTAACATCTAGGTCCTTCAAAACTTGGAATTGTTTTACAACACAAAAGGCTTTAATGACACAAAATCAGACTTACGAATTCAATAATTACAGAACCATTGGTAGCTCATTATTTCTTAAACATAAAACATTTAGAAACTCTATTTTTAAGCCGCTAGTCTGATAATATAGAAGCACAGGTTACTCACCAACCATAGGTTTTTTCTGGTTTAGGAATGGGATCATCAAAGAAAGAATCTCCTTCCATATCATCTTCATCTGGACAAGGACCAGCTTCGTCTTTGACATCTAGACTTTTGTTGCTTAACAAGGATCCTATTTTTGTTTCATGGGCCAATAAGTGAAGACTACTTTTGCTCTTTGGTTCTGATGATGAGATACTGGTATCACTCTGACTAGCATCATTGCTGGCCTTCTAGAAAAAGAGAGAGAGGGAAAGAGAAAAGGTCTCCTTGGCGAAATAAAACTTTAATAAGACCTCTTAAATAATAAAAAACTCACGTGAACACACGCAATTCTGTGTATGCACACGCATACACACGTGGGGTCTTGCAACTGCGTGAGGTGCAGTGGGACCCCCCCCCGGACCTACCAGCTCATCCCCAGGCTTCAGAGCATAACTAACTTTTGAAGGGGAAAAACGTCAAACATGTTTGTACCATTCCTTTCCTCCCTCCCTAAATGGAAATACCTTCACCTAGCCCATTTATAAACAAACTTTCCCATTTCCTCTTACATATATATCACTGCTTCATAAATTACCTTAATATGTTTTCAACTCGCAAATAAAAAGCATTACTAGGGCTTCCCTGGTGGCGCAGTGGTTGAGAATCTGCCTGCCAATGCAGAGAACGCGGGTTCGAGCCCTGGTCTGGGAAGATCCCACATGCCGCGGAGCAACTGGGCCCGTGAGCCACAATTACTGAGCCTGCGCGTCTGGAGCCTGTGCGCGGCAACGAGAGGCCGCGATAGTGAGAGGCCCACGCACCGCGATGAAGAGTGGCCCCCGCTTGCCACAACTAGAGAAAGCCCTCGCACAGAAACGAAGACCCAACACAGCCATACATACATACATACATACATACATACATACATAAAAAGAATGTAAGCAGACAAGAATATTAAAAAAAAAAAAAAAAAAAATTAAAAAAAAAAAAAAAAAAAGCATTACTAACAAAGGAGATAAGGAAGATTAGTTCATCATCATTAGTTCATCACATAAATGAACCAAGCATTACAACAAAGTGGTCATCAATAAAACTAGCAGTTTTCCATCCGGTGCCAAATACAATGGACATCAAGGTGAAAGAGGCCGCCTTTACCGTTCACATTTCTAAAGTAAAGTTTTGCTAGTTATATCACTGGTCTTAATTCAGACTCTCAGAGTAACTCCCTATTCCACACCTCCCTTAAACGTCCATGGATGCATGTATTGATGTATATGTTTCTATATATCTGAAACCAATGCACAAAATTCTCAAGCATTTTTACTCCCGTCCTACTGATCTGGTGATGTTAGCAGAAAATATACTGCACACTGTATTTTCTTGTTTTCAGGTAGCCCTAACCCTCACAACCTAATTTTATTCTATCCTTGGGTCAGATTTCTTTTTGTCTTTAGACACTTCTATGTCAACAACTATAAAAATAATAACAACAAAACCAAAATATCATGGTAGTAATAATAAAAGTAGCTAACATTTATGGAAAGTCTTCAAATGCTTCCCATGTGTTACCTCATTTTAATCCTCAAAATAACCTTATGGTGTGTGGGGCAGGTTCTGTTTTCTCTGCAGAAATGAAAAAGGAGATGTAGGGACACTGCAGTCATTTGCCAAGCCGGGGAGTAAAGGCATCTGATATCGAAGTCTGATTCCAGAGGTTAGCTCTAAAGGCTTATGCTCTGCTATTAGGCTGAGTCACATGAAACTGTAGTTTTTATGGGTTAAAGACGACAGTTTCCCAAGATTCAGCCTTCACGCTACAGAGAGCAGGGCTGAGTAAGACGCCACAGTGCGTGAGACAAGCACTCTCCTGAAACACGGAATGTGTAATGTAGTCCATACTCCACTACTAACTGTATAATTTTAAGGAATTTAATGTTCTCAGGCATGAATTTCCTCAAGAATTGAACCGTAGTAGTCTCTTCCAAGTCAAATTATTACTAGGAGGTAAGAAAAAAGGGATGGGCAGCTGGGGAAAAGCGGTAATAATGCGGGTTAGAAATTACTCAAGGAGACACTAAGGATGACTGCACTTTCAATCTGTGTATAGACAGAAGGTACTATGTAGTAAGATATACATTTATAGTTTTACACTAATTAGAGGCCATGATTAGTTGACAGCAGGTAAGATATATGCTATACAATTTTTAGGGCCTTGTATAGAGCTATACATTCCATATGTTATTAATATAGATACATCAATGGTTGTAAAAAGAGATGTCTGGAGAAATAAATACCAAGTTATCACCCTTTTAGACAACGTAGGATATTTTCAAAGAAGCAGACACTTTTTCAAATTTCCCAATAACTTTCTTGAAGTTTTCCTATTATCATCAATTATAGAGAAGCACCATCCACCTACGTATTTCTTAAGTGTATTCATGCCCATTATAACTTCTGATTTATAAACGTTTTAAAAACTGATTTATATCTTTTCAAAGGAATATGCATTCGGAAATAAATACCCTGCATTCTTGTGCTATTTAAACACATTTATGATTACAGATACTGAGACAGTGAAAGACTGTCTCCTTCAAAACATCCCTGAGAAAATTCAAAAGGATACCTGACATGAAACGGACAAATACAAATGTAAAGCACATTACAGGAAACAATAATTATTCCAACAAAGTCTTTCTTCCCCATGAATTCACAGCAACATAATTTAAGTCCATATAATGAACTATCTGAACTTAATAACTAATATATATCCATGATTATTTTTGACAGGTTTTAGTCTTGCTATGAAACAAAAGGCTAGTTTTAGGAAGACAAGTTTCATGGAGTAGCACATTATGATGTTCAACACAATACATATTTTTTAAAATAATAATTTGTTTTAAAATTATAGTTCTATTTATCTATGGAGTAAAATTAAACTTTAAAAACACTCAATCTGCTTTGGAAGCGTTGTCAAAATCAATTTCTAAATCACATAGGAACGTGTCATTACTTTATAACTATGGCTCATTTTTTATCAAAAAGACCATTACCTAACCGGGTTACTAATGAATTCACTAAACTTAATTCCAAATATTTTTTACTATTAAAAAAAAATCCACACTAAGAGGAGAAGCATTTATCAAAACATTCTGTAGATTGAAGCAAAAGTACTGAAAACTTTAAGAGCAATTTTCATGGAGAAAGTCCAAATTTTTTGAGCATCAACAGATCAACTCACAACGCATATACCCTGGGATCTATTTATTTTCTTATTTTTTAGATTTTTAAATGGTAAGTTTAATAATGGAGATATACACGGGGTACAGAGAGACACCAAATACAAACTTAGAAAAAAGGAAGCTTTAAAATGTCTTCTTGGAGGTAAAGATGTCTAAGCTGAGTTTTAAAAATAAATAGAACTTTGAAGACAGGAGTTAAGGACAGGGTATTCTAGGCAGTGGATTAGCTAGAGTAAAGGCACAAAATTGAGAAACAACAGATATGCACCAAGAAACAAGAAGAGTTCAGAACTGCTCAAGTGTGAAGTTAAACCAAGGCTCAGCAGAATAAAGCAAGACAGGTCCTAGATCACAGAGATATTTCACAGAGGAGTCATGTTTGCATATTAGAAAGATCACGTGACTATGTAAAGACCAAACTAGAAGAGCCAAAACTCTTAAAAGAGGAAAACAGTTAGGAGGCCGTTTGAGTAACCCAAAAACAGGTACAAGGGATTTAACTAGAGCTGCAGAAGCAACTGGATGCTGTGTGTAAATCCCAACTCTTCTATGTAACTTTACACAAGGCCCTGATCTCCCTATGCTTCAATTTCTTTATCTGTAAAGCTGGCATAATAATGCTTACAAGAATTACACAATATCATCCCATTTTGCAAATGAGGAAACTGATAGCTGGAATAAGGATTAATTAGACGGGACAGTTCAGACAAGTATATACAAGTTAGCAGGACTTGGTAATGGATTTAACATGGGATCTGCGAGAGGAGTGAGATTTAAGAATGGCTCCCTGTTTCAATTTTGGAGACTATCAACTGATATTGAGAACATAGGAAGAGGAATTGGTCTGGTGAAAATGATATGGTCTATTTCTTATAATTGAAACTGGAATAGACTGGGATCTGTTTAAAAAACTTTTATCATGGCTTAAGACAAGTCTCATACACATAAACTTCAGTTACTTGAGTCTCTATCACCTAGATGTGGACAAATTAAGACTCAGGATAAATCTAAACAGCTAAGATTACGAATTGTTTAAAATAAAGAAATGCAAATGCAAAAAAAAAAAATTCCTATGACAATGCCTTAGAATTCATTCCCTGGACAACCTCAGAGGCCTTGGAGGTTATTATGGGTTAAATTGCATCCCCCCAAAAGGTAAATTGAAGTCCTAACACCCAGTAGTACTTCAGAATGTGCCGTCATTTACAAGTAGGGTCACCACAGATGTAACCAGTTAAGGGGAGGGCACAGTGGAGGCGGGCAGGCCCCTAACTCAATACGCCTGGTGTCCCAACAAGAGAGGACAGGCACACACAGGGAGAAAGCCCCGTCAACGTGACGGCAGAGACTGGAGTGATGTGTCCACAAGCCAAGGCACGCCGAGGACTAGCCGCGAGAAGCTGGGAGAGAGGCCGGGAACAGAGGCCCAGCCTGGAGGAGCCAATCCTGCAGACACCTTGACCTCAGACTTCCAGCCTCCAGAACCGTGAGACAGTAAACTTCCGCGGTTTTGAGCTACCAACTTTGTGGCGCGTTGTTACAGCAGCCCTAGGAACTAAGAGGAACTATAACAAAACATAACAAAGTCTGGTCGTTCCAGGTCAGCAGGAGGCCTGCTCCACAGCACTACAGCACTCGCGTAACCCCTTGGACGGACCCCAGGGCGAATAAGCTTTACGGTAAACTACAGCCAAACTGTAAGGAAGTTCTAGGGTATGTGTAATTTTCTGCTAGTACACTTACACACTCAAGATTTCAATCATTTCTAGATTAACAGCAAATCAGCATCATAAAGAAGTTTCACAGAGAAATAACTACCAATTTTCCAGTAGCCAAAAACTGAATTATCAGTAGAATGTCTTAAAAACCTGGAAAAAATAGTTTTGTTTTTCTAAACTAAAGGCTTAATCTGCACTGTTCATAACAGAGGAACAGCAAAGCCAAAGAACCATCCCAGTTTTGCAAAAGTATTCAAAAATATTTGTGCAATTCTAATTCTCTTCCCCGCCCATACTTCAGCCTGCAGCTCCCCTCCCAGACTCCGCCAAAGGCAGTTTGTGACCCATGACTTACTAATGAATTATTTAGAAAAGTAGTTTTACTACCATTGTAACACACACATATATTTAAAGGTTTAATTTACTTATCTAGAAAGTAAACACTGTGGAATTTGAAAACCACAAAGCAAACATACAAGCCCCTTTCTAAAAACTCAGTTTTTCTAAAGAAACACTATCCCTATGCTGTATACAAACAATCTGTAATTCCTACAGATGCACATGAGAACCAATGTCTGGCTATGAAATTGGCCTGAAGATCACCCTCTGTCCAGCCGCTCTGCTCTCTTAGCCTGTGCCGCCCGGCTCACAGGTTCAGCGGACAAGAGGTCTGGGACCTGAAGCAGAAGGCCAGGCACCATTACAGGTTATGGGCCAAGTGCTGGCATCTTGTTCACCCACATGCATTCCTTCATTTAGGGGGTGGGTGGGTGGGTGGGTGTGTGTGTGTGTGTGTGTGTGTGTGTGTGTGTACAGAATAACACTGTTTTGTTCATCTAGAAAACCTTAAGGTGAGACTATACTTTCGGGGATCATTTCTACAGCTCAAAAACCCGAAGGCAACCGCAAAAGATGCGGAAACACACGCTCCCAAACATACACAGCACGTGATCCCCATCACCGCCCTCAATCAACATAAAGCTGGGCTTATCCCAGAATTTTGAAAACAAGGAACAAATTAAGAAATGTTATTTATTAAGCACTTGAAGCAAAAAAATACCTCAACACAAATCAGTTTTAAAACACCTAAAAATAGATTATGAAAAGAAAGGATAACCTTCCATGCTACATTTAATGTGATGATTAAAACAGCTTCGTGTTAAAAACAAACAAAAACCATCTAATACCTTATTTAGTTTTTTCAACTGAATGGTAAAAACCTTAGTGGAGCCTACCAAAAGTCTGTTGTAATAAATAAAATGCATTTATTTTTTTCAGACAACTAGCACCATGCTTGGTACAATAAAATGGTTCACACCAAAATAGATTATTACAGATGATACTTTGGAAGTGTTAATGCACATTTAAAATGTTTAACTCGTTAAAGAAATGCCCTCCCGTCTAATATTTATGCACCTTGTATTCTAACTCTTCTAGCATCCTTTATTGTCCTACAACAATAACAAAAAGAAATGTAACTTTTATTTTACTCAAAATAAATTAGTTCAAAACCCTTAGATTTTGCTTTGCATATTAACAGGCTTACAATACTAAGTACAAATCAGTTATACATGTAACTTATTTTTTAAAGTTTATTTCTGATATGAATATAGCTTCTCTGAAAACAGCCAGAAGTCTCTGAATGAGCAGTTAATACTTGTGCCTTCCCGCAGGCAAAAGAAACAGTCAGACACAGACACTCCCTGCTGGGCGCCCTGGGCTACCACTCCCAGCTCTGCCCACTCGACAGTGCCACTACCTACCCTGTGAACGGCTCCCCCTGGACCTGGCTGTGGACAACCGCCATGAGCAGATGCAGCTCAGGATGTGGATCATTAAGATGTTAAGAAAGTTAGGCTATTAAGGGTACTGGGACCCTGCTGCATGCACAGGGCCAAAGAGGAAGGCAGAGGGAGGGAGGGCTAAGGGCTCCTCTACTGGGCTGGGTACAGCACAGACTTCTTATAGACACAGTTTGGAAACAAGAGCAGGGAAGTAGAAGGGAAAAGGTTTCCAAGTTGTTGAGGAAGTGTTTTGGGCTCAGGAATATAATCGTGAAATAAAAGGGGCCCGACTTGCAGCCTGCAGTTCCAGAATAAGGCCTGTGCAGACTCTTCAGTCACCCGCAGAGGGACGGCGAGGGAGGGAGGGAGGGCGAGGGAGGGAGGGCGTGTCTGGGCCCCCGCCGCTGTGTCCAGCACACAAAGTGAAATGTGTCTCCTAGTGGCTTTGGTTCTACGTATCAACTTCTTTCAAATGTTTTAACTTCTTTAAAACTCATGACACCAACAAGATTTTTTTAATTTAATATTACGAATTATACTTTAAAAAGTACAAGAAACTGACTTAAAACATCTGTAAAAAACATGCTGGTTTATCTGCTTAATTATTTTTCTTAAGGTCTGTCTCACGGCTCCAATTCGACCATAAACTGCTGAAGCGAGGACCCATGTTAAACCTGTCTTGCCCCCAGCACTTAACACACACAGACTTTCACTAGGTAAATGTTCAAACATACTCGAATACATTTTAAAACATCTTCTCATGTAGTAGTGCATAAAGAATAGTGTGAACAAATATAATAACAGGAACTTACCATTGAAACCACTAGAACGAAAGCCAGCTAACACAGCAAATACAATTTTTCAAAACCCTTTAATTTTGGAAGTCCTCAACTTAGCGAAAAAATCTATACATAAACTTAGGCTCAACAAGGACTAGTGATTCTCACAGAATTGAACGTTAAATAACTTGATCTTATTCTAAATAAGTGTAAGAACTATACAGATAATTAATGCTTCTGAGAACTCCAATACTTAAATTTTATAAGCAGTTCATCTACTAGCTTAGTCGAATTTTGAGATCTTTTGGGAAGGAAAAAAAGCAGCCAAGGCCGTGACACAGCGCGCCCCCGTGAGTCTGCTGTGAGGCAGCGCTCAGAAAGGCTAACAGACGTGCAGGGGCTGACGAGCTGCTCAACACAAACACAAGTGTCTTGAAGGAAACTAGGGGTGGCCTTTACTCATCGACTGGAACTTATCCAAAAAGTAGTCTGATGTTCTAGTTACCTCAGATAAAAATCATAATGTTAAGGATACATAGGTGACCATCCATTCAAGAGGAAAGTAAGTGTCTTCTACTTGTTTTTGTTGCCAAAAAAACAAGGAATTCTCAAAGCAAAACCGAGAGCAGAGTTTTAAAATACAACACTATGATTTTCACCTGGATAAAAACTGAAAGTCAAACTACTTTTTCTTTTACGTCGCCATGACTTTGGCATGTTCTGATCACAGATAAAAGAAAGTGACATTTCAAAAGGAAACGTAACCCTAGGCCAGTGGGAACTCAGCACCCGAGGAGGCCCGCATGAGGCCGGCGGTCGGCCCGGCCCAGGCCGCTCTCCTCCTCGGCCCTCCCGCGTTACCTTGGCACCAGACTTCCGCCTGCTTGGCTTCTTCTTACCTTGTCCTTTATACCTTGGTATCTGAGCATGAGAATAAAATGACATTTTACCACAAAGTATAAATCTTTAAAAATAAACTAATTCATACCAAACCAATAAAGATTCCTATTAGAAAATTTCTTAAAAATGGAAAATCTAACTAATGTGCTTCACTTTGAAATCCAGTGTTTTAGTCTTTTCTTAACACTCTTCCTGAAGTGGTTCAGCTCATGTTTAACTCCTCTGTCCGCCAGTCACGGGGTTACACGTAGGGACCGGAGCCCCCCCGCTCAGCTCCCGTGTGCGGAGACCCACTCCTTTCCCGCTCCGTCCAGCAGCACGCTACGCAAGCCAGCCTGAACGCCTCGGCAGCTTCCGCTGAGACCTGCCCTGGCCTTACCGCTCCCGCCCCGGGAGGACACAAAGCCAGCTTCTAAGGGCCGGGCTGGACCCTGCGCTTGCCCCACCTTCCCGGAACTCCTAGTGCCCTCCAGACCGATGAGGCGCCCTGATGTGTAGGCCCTTCTTAGAGCCCCCGAGCCACTCAAAGACCTCAGAGAGAGAAGAAAGCGGGCGAGAAGAGGGTGGGGCAAGGGCTGGAATCCCAAATCCAGATCCGGTAGGACTACAGGGGACTTGCGGTTTAACTGTCAAAAGAACGCCATGCCTTAAAACAGACCCCATCCAGCCCCACTAGAGACGGGCTGCGGTGTCCGCCAGTGCTCACTGCGCCCGCAGGCCTGTGATGCTGACCGAGGGCCCAGGTGAAGCTGAAAGCCATCAGAAGGTGGTAGAACCAGGGACCACCTGGAGACACCTCAAAAATTACCATCACTTCTCTGTATTTAGAGCAACATTTCCTGACTTAAAACTTAAGATTCTCTTGATAATTCTCATGACAGAGCTTAAAACCCTTTTTATGCAGAGAGCATACAGATATGTAAAACAGACATTAACATTTTATCTTGAAGACACACGATATGTGGAAAATCAGTATTGCCAATATGCCTTAGAAAATAATATGCTAAAAAGAGAACTTCCAAATAACTCAATACTATAGGTATTAATAAGTATTTTGGAATATGGTTAATTTTAATCCCTCTAAAGCCAGATATTTTCACAGAAAGCAAACCTTTCTTTTTACTAAGGCTCTTATATCTGGCACTTAATTTGAAGTGAATTTTAGATTCACTCACGACCTCGTTCTCCCTGTACAGCAGGTTCCAGCCTCCAATGAGCATCACGGGAAAATGCTTCCAAGACCAACCGCCCCTATCAGGAAAGGCTAACTAGGCCTCGGGAAAAAGAACAGCTACCAGCAGCGTGAGAGCCTCATTCCCAAGGCACAGCATTCCTCTGATTTCTAAATCTAAAAAATAAAAAGGAGCAACAAAATCAAAGAACCAGCAATAGACAGCAACAGGAACCATTCACTGGTGTCTACGCCCAGGCATCTGGAAAAGCAAGGAACCTAGCAGTACAATTGCTGCCCTCCAGACGTTCACCTAATTTAAAGAGACACAACTTGTGTCTACGAATAACACAGCCCCAGGAGCCACTCCGGGGATGTACTCCACGGCACCTCTCCAAACGGACGTCAGAGGAAGTCCCACAGCACGATCAGACCCCAGCCCGCCCTTGGGTGAGACGGGCTGGTCCAGCCACCGTGCTGTGCTCAGCCAGGCACAGGAAGATGCCCTTCCAGACCACCACCTTTCTATCCATTCCTACTAGTACAGAGAGCCTGGATTTTACATTCAAGTGTTCCACACAGTTTTTTCTCCATTAATCCAAATCCCTGAGATCAGAAGGCCTTAACTTTAACAGCTCATACAAGTACAACCAGAATGCACAGACTTTTTATAAATCCTTAAAATAGCTCATCAGTATAAAAAAAATCATCGTGATTTACAATTCCATATCTGGGCACCTGTCTACAGTATTCAACACAACAATTCTATATTCTGGAGCCTGATATTCTCAAATTACAGGAACTTATAAGTGAAAAGTAAATTTCCTTGTTAATTGAAGGACAATGCGTTCAAAGTACCAAATGAATCCAAATATCCTACAATTTTGTTATTTAACAGCATATTTCTTTCTACGATACAATATTCAAAACAATATCAAAGCAAGAGAATTTTCAAAAATTAAAAAAAAATTTTTTTAAATAACTTCAGTATTTTAAAAATGGAAAGTATAGTACTGAGATCCAAATCTCATGTGGCTCAACATATAAATTGTTGATAAAAAAATTTAAGAGCATATTTACATGGCATTTTAAAAAACCTACTGTCTTGCATAATGGTCCCAAAGGAGCTTATTAAAGTTTTAGGAGACTCTCTAAATAAATAAATAAATAAACATTAAAATATATACTTCATCAAAGACAAAAAAGCACCTTGACAACAACAAAACTTGTAACAAGAGTAGCAACAGAAAGCAGAGCCCCGCAGAGCCTCAGCCCACTCACCTTACTGGGGGCACTGTGTGCACTTGTTTTTCCTTCTGGGGACTTCGGTGGAGGACGTACATCAGACAGATCTAGCGCACCCTGAAATATTTCACAGTTTACAATTAAAACACATTTAAAAATAAAGCATGAACATACCAATTATACCTCAACAGAATATCAGCATTTAAAACCACTATACAATATTGGCACTTTTATTTCTTCCTATTAATATAAACATCCTCATTAGATTTTCTTCAAATTTTACCAAAACACAAAGCAAATAGACTTGTGATTCTAATTACCTGCTCAGTATTTTACCCAAACACCTTGAACAGGCTATACTCAGGCCGCATTTAAACATGCCCCCAAGCTTCCTTTCCGAAGTTATTTAACCTTCTCACTTTGCTTTCCCGACTCGCCACACTAACACTGTCCTGTGATTCTCAAAGATCTACTCTTTCTACCTTCCCTTGACTAGCTTCCTTACTTCACTGTCTCAAAAAAAAAAAAAAAAAAAAAATCAACTAGCAACTCTCATAAAAACAGGAGTACATTCCAAAAGTGGCTCCTGGTGTTGCGTTATTCGTAGATATAAGCGACTCTCATAAAAACAGGTAACTGAGGGCGGGTGGGGTGGGATGAACTGGGAGATTAGGATTGACATGTACACACTAATATGTATAAAATAGATGACTAATAAGAACCTGCTGTATAAAAAATAATAATAAAATTAAATAAAAAAAAAAAAAACAGGTAACTGTTACAACTATGCGGGATAAGGCACTAAATTACAGGGGCTGCCAGGAGGGAGTGAGTAAAAACAAAAGAAAACATCCCCGAAGTCAGAGTCAAGAGAACATGGATGGTGGGGCTTCCCTGGTGGCACAGTGGTTAAGAATCCGCCTGCCAATGCAGGGGACATGGGTTCGAGCCCCGGTCCAGGAAGATCCCACATGCCGCGGAGCAACTAAGCCCAACAGCCACAACTACTGAGCCTGCACTCTAGAGCCCACGAGCCACAACTACTGAGCCTGATGCCACAACTACTGAAGCCTGTGTGCCTACAGCCTGTGCTCTGCAACAAAAGAAGCCTCCACAATGAGAAGCCCACCAACCGCTATGAACAATATCCCCTGCTCGCTGCAACTAGAGAAAGCCTGCACGCAGCAACGAAGATCCAATGGAGCCAAAAAATAAAATAAAATAAATAAAAATAAATAAATTTATTAAAAAAAAAGAGAGAGAACATGGATGGCAACATTGCCCAGCTGCGTGTGGGAGAGGACGCGCCGTTTCAGGTGGAGAATAGATGAGAAAAAGGGGACAGCAAGACAGCAAAAGCCACTGTCAAGGGTAAGCCCCACCTGGCCTAAGCACGAGGTTGCACGTTTCAAAAAACGGCACAAGGCTCGAAAGCCAGGTTAGTGCCACATCATGCAGGGTCTTAAAGCTGAGGAACCTGGAGATTACTTAGTTGCCATTACATAGTCACTGCAGTGTTTACAGAGGGACGAAATAGGCAAAGGGCTGGATTAATTCAGCAATCATGAATAGAAAAGACTGAAAAGATGTGGGCACAGCAACCTGGTTTTTAAGGGGGGGTTAAAATGCACTTTTGGTGAAAGCTTCACTGAGTTCGGTGGGCTAATCCACAGCTAGTTTTCTTCTCCAGCATCAAAAGTCCAAAGTCCATACCTTCCACATTCCTACAGACCAACCTGACTAAAAGCACACATTTAACCAGGTATCTGGAACAGTTATGATGTTGTCTACATCCATGAAACAGTATCTTTATGTAAAACTAATGTTTGTAAAGGAAATCAGACCATTAATCTCATTAGCATCATTTCTAAAAAGAAAGGATAAGAAAGACGATGGCTAATCAAAAAAACAAAGTATGAAAATGTTTAGAAACTGTAAAAATCAACAGCTTAAAGTTTTAAGCCTAGTTTAAAAAAGCCTTTAAGTTCAAAAAATTGTTAACTAGCCTATAATTCAGCCCTTCTATGTTTAAAAATAGTAGTAAAAGTAACAACCAACAATTGAGTGTTCTCAGCATTTCACATGCACTAACTCACGCGTGTACTAAGTCACGCGTGTCAGCCCCACAACGCCTGCGAGGAAGACTACCATCCCCATCTACAAAGGAGGCCCGGGGAGGGGAGTCGCATGGCCAAGGCCGGAGGGTAGTTAGTGGAGGAGCTGGGATTGGCTCCACACAGCCCGGCCCCTGAACTCCCTGGTCTGAGTGTCACTCCCGGAACAGGTGCAGCAGCAGCCGCAGAGCTACCACATCTCCAATTTTCATCAAAATGTGCATTTACACAATCTCTGAGTATGTCTTGTTTTGTTTTGAAGGAATAACCTCTTTTTATTTAAACCCGACTCATTACGTATGCACTAATCTGCGTGGCCGCACTAGACAGGCAATGACTGGAAAACAGAAACAGGTAACAAAGGATAGGACTGTACTTACTTCCCCACTGGTTGGCCCTTTTTCTTTCTGTTGACAGCGTCTGATCACTTCTAATAATAAGGGTCCACCCACCGTACCTTCTGCTTCAATAATTCCTAAATCTCGGGCTAAATTCTCTCGACCTTCGAGACCTTGAAACTGGGAAAGAAATAAGATATAAAGAAGGATAAATGCACCAAAATATAGAAAAGTTATTTTCAGAGATTAAAGAAAAATATTTTCAGAACTTAAAGACATCTCTAAACTCAAAGAGGCCATTTTTCTAAGGAATGAAACGTCCATTTTTAAGAATTATATATTTCTTTTACCAAGTCTCTGCATTCAAAGTCTCCGTTACCAGGTACAGGCTTAGAGCAGAACAAGTTAACTCCATAACAACACTTCTGTCAAGTTATGTGAAGCAGGGACACTGATGCCAGCTATCTGACAGCTCAGATGGCTTTTGAGAAAAACAGATAATCAACTATAAAATATAACCTTTATACAAGACACTCTAAGTAAGTTGTCAAATTTTGTTAACTTTCAGCTTGTAATGAACCCATCCGTATCAAAGGCAGTTTCAGAGACAGACGTAAAAAGCATCATTCTTACTGTGCTAGTTTCAGGTTGAAAAACAGCCAAGGTAAAGTCAAGATTGAAAAACTGAAGAAATTCGGCAACGAGACTAGCCACCAGCCGGCCTGCAAAGAGCAAAAGAGAAGGTGAGAGAGGGTCTTTAGGAACCCGAGGCCTCCTCACTGACACTGGAAGTAAGATAACTACAGTAAAGGGAGAAAAGAAGTTTCTCAATGTTTCAAATTGCAAATTTCTTCTCTTGAATAATACAATTAAGTGATGAACATCTCAGTTCCGCCATTTCCTCATTAGGATCATTGGTCTGGAACTATCAGTAACACAATGTGACATTTCATAAATGGATGAGTGTTTTGCTTTTCACAGTAAAATCAGCTTTTTACAATAAAATTGGCTTTAACCAACAATCTCCCATGACCACTGATATTTAATGGCAACTCAGCTGTACAATAATATACAATTTAAAATGAGAACCTATAAGAATCGGATACTTCAAAAAATAATCTGAATTTCCTCATTTCTCCTAAATGGAGTCAAGATTTGAAAATTCAGAGACAGACAAAATAAACAACAACAAACATCTTACCATCTTTCGTATTTAAAAACTTTTTCAGGCTCTCATTGACTAAAGGAGTTTTGTTCTGTTAAAAAATGAAATATTTTAAGTGTTATACGTTTATCTCCAAACCACTACAAAATGTAGACTAAAGTTCAATTTTTTGGCAAAGATATTAAATTAAATACTGTCACTCACAAAATGATGGCTAAACCCATTCTATAACTACTGATCACTACAGGAACTACTCTTTGCTAAGGTAAGGACTGAGATATACTCAATTAGGAGATTCTTCTTGACAGCAGCAAAAGAAATTACTTAGGTGTAGTAGTGACGGATTTAAGATGTTAATGAATTAGAGGGTGCCTGGAGCATAAGGAAAGGTATAAGAGAGACACAGTCTTTCAAAACTGAGGGAAAAAGTTGCAGAGGTATTAAAAAGCAAAACATGAGTCAAGGGAAACAGCTCTCTCCTTGAGAGAGATGTAAACATGTTTCCGTGCTCAACAGAAGAGCCAGGAGAAAGGGAGAGGCCAAAGATAACAGCGTATAGAAGAGGCACTGACAGTAACACCTAGAAGGTAAAACCCAGAGAAAGTGATTATTCTTGGACAAGATAGATTCGCCTCTACTAAAGCAGGAAGGAACAAGAAACAGATGAACACAGATGCAGGGGAGCTTTTTCTGAGATGAGTGACAGATTGTGGAGGAGGACACAAGAAGTTAGGATCTGATGCTTCTATTATCTAGTGAAGGGAGAGACAAGACCGTCCGTCAACAGTGAAGGAAACAGGTCGGCTAGGAGGCAAACGTGATGTAGCCTCCTAGCCTACCTGTAACGTGATGTCGGAGGCTAACGTGACGGCGAAGTGGGAGCTGCTGAGCAGAGGCGAGACTCAGGGTCAGCCAGCTCCGGACCCCACGGAGGCGGGAACCACCAACCAGGAACGTCAGCAGTCCAGTGCGCGCTGACCGCTCTAGCGCAGACGGACACAAACGGGGAGGGGAGTTAATCTGCTCAACTAAATGACCCTTAAGATTTTTCCCCAAATCAAGTATGGCTGGAAGGCAAGGTAGGGAGGATTTCTGAGATACGGACCATGGGGTCCAGACCAGCTAAGAACAAGAGGCAGCTAAGAGAAGACTGATGTCTGGAAAAACACAGAAGAGCCAAGAACTGAAGACCTTCCTGAAGTTAAAGAGGAGCAAGGCATCTAGGTCTAAAGTGAGGAGGAGAAGAGGCTGATTGGTCACAGAGGAAGTTGAAGGCCTTGATTATGGAGTAACGCTTGCTGGCCACGATATTTACTCAAGATGGTGGCAGGACTCGCCGTAGAGAGAAAAAACTAAATACACTTATACAGACAGAAGTGGACCTTTGACATAAGAAAGACTACATGATTTTAAAATAACTGGGTGACTGGATAACTTGGAGAAAAGCTGCATACGACATTCCTCCCACCCGGTGGGGATTCACAGTGCATATCAGCATATTAAAGGTTCTAAGGGGTCCCGCAGAAAACCCACTGACTGTGAAACCACTTCTTCAAGTGTTCTGGATTTCCCCTAAGGAAAGAGATCTATGAGATTTACTACTGGCGTTAGAGTTGTGGTGCCTTGACTTTCTTTAGATTACTCCAAAACCCTAAAATATACATGAAAAGAGAATAATCGTGACCCTCTCCCAACAGTAAAGAAGTTTAATCCTTAGTTCAAAATTGTCCCTGGCTACACACTCCTCGAAACAGTGTTTCCGAGTGGCTTTCAAGTAATTAGAAATTAAACATAAACGAATACAGTCATTAAACTTTGTAGACTTCGTACCTCTACTTTTTCTTGCTCCTCTAGCGCTAAAAACACAGCTGCTCGGAGTTCAGCCTTGAAAAAAAGCGGGGGGCGGGGGTAAAGGAACAAAAATGATCTCAGGACATTTTCAGGACAAGCAGCTCACCAGCTGAAATTTCAAAAGGCAACAGGAAAACTAGCAAGATGATAACGCCCAGCAGGCAGGTGCGAAGAGAGGCCAGAAGGCGTCCCGAGACGTCCTGACGGAGGGGCGCAAGCTCTCTGTGCCCCGTGCCCACCGTCTGTCCCCCTGGCACCGTCAGCACCCATCACTCTGGCTGCGGTCCTGATTTCCGGGCCTTCATGACGCCCATCGGTCGCGTCGAGGTTGCAAAGTACACTCCGAGAAGCAGCCCGCCACCCGCTCGTCACCGCCAGCGGGGGGGGCTCGCTGCCCAGCAGCTGAGGCCGGGGGCGGGGGAGGCCCAGGGGCGGGGGAGACCCAGGGGCGGGGGAAACCCAGGGGCGGGGAGCAACGCGACCACCGGGCCTGGAACGGGACCAGGGTGGGTAGCGGGCGACTCGACCACCGGACGCCGCGGTCGGCCTCCTCCGACGAAGGCTGGCCGGGCACCCCCCCACCCGCTCGCCGCCGCGCGGCCCGGAGACTCCCCGGGAGAGACCCTCGACCCGAGGGCGGACCGCCCCCAAGGTGGCCCGCGAGCTCGGACCCCAGCCCGGGCGGCCCGCCGGACGCGCCCCGCGCCCCTTTGTGACGCCCGCGGCCGGCCTCCCCTCCGCCGGCCCCCCGGCCTCCCGCCCAACCTTGATGCGGTTCAGGACCCCGCTGTTCTCCAGCGTCTGCACCAGCAGGTCCCGCAGCTCCGTGTCCTCCTCCGCCACCACCGCGGCCGCCGTCGCCGCCATCTTGCTTCTCCAAGACAACCGCCCAAGCCGCGCCGACGGCCGACGGTTGCCGCAGCCCGCACGGCGCGCGGCAACGCGCCTCAGCCCACGCTCCCGGCGCCTGCGCGCAGCCCGCCGTCACGGCGGGGCGGGGCCTCGGGCGCGGGGCGGGGCCTCGGGCGCGGGGCGGGGCCTCGGGCGTCTCCGGAGGCGGGGGCTTTGGGGGCGGTGGCCGAAGCGGAGGACGTTGTGGTGGCCGGTAAAAGCCAAAGCTGGCACCAAGTCATCTCAGCGCTGACAGCTGGAGGCTGACCCGGGTGCAGAAAAGGTTCAGCTGAAAGGCATATGCGAGCTGCCTACAGACCTGCTGTACCCCTAATATCGTGAATGCTGCTGAGTGTTTTCAATCAATTCTGGGCAAAGTTTGAAAGATGTAATCATAATTGCAGAGGCGAATGCAAATTCTTGACAGTATAAAAGTAAAACTCAGACTTATAACGTTGGTGGGGGGGTGAGAGAGAGTATAAATATACTAATTTCCTCATCTCCCTTTGCAGGGAGCCAATAGGGAATATGTAAGTTTATAAATAATGACTTAGGTAAATAATTGAAAGTCACAAAATCTTCCACCATTAGAACTAAAAGTAATGTTTTAAAATTAGGAGCTGAAAGAGAAGATAAACTTCTATCCTTTGAAAATACGCTATTTATGGTTGATGGGCCAGGATGTATATTATTTAGAGTTATAATGAAAAGAACCAGAAGAATTAAAAACAAACTTAATTGTAGCTGAGTCTAGGGTATGATACCAGGTGGTGCGTAGGGGAACAGGGAGGACTCAGAGACCTTTCAGTATTTTCCCCTTTTTGGCTTTTTAACCACTGGGATGAGTAACCTCCACAGCAACAAAACAGATGCAAATGGACTGTAGTCTAGTCACAAAGGATAACTGTAAAACATCCTTACACAGAATGCAGGAGTTAAAGAGAATGAGGCAGAATCCATCCATCTATCTATCTATCTATCTATATATACACATCAAAAGATGATTAGGAATTATGACGTGAAATTAGTAAATTAAAAGACAGTAAGCAAAGGATCCAAATTAGGGAAGTGGAAACATTACTTGTGTGTTTGTAACATGTCTATGAAAAGAAGCTGTCTGCAAAATCTCTGCTGGTCCCAAATGAACCTGCTCTGCCTGCACTTGAGGAAGACCTGAAGTGCCAGGGAGTTTGTACCTCCCGAGAGGGCCTGCAGGCAATGAGTGGTAAGGACCCCCAGCCCCCTCACCCCTGGGGGCAGGAGGTACATCTAAGTTGTGTCCACTAGCTTCCAGTGTTTCGGGCTTGAGCTCTAGTTAAATAGAAGCGTGCTTGAAAACACAGCCTTTATGAGTTCCTTCCCTGCCTGGTCCCATTTCCCTACTTCCCCACGGGTGCTTCCTGGCATCCTCTCCCAAATAAACTGCACCCAAAGCCTGATCTTAGGCTCTGCTTCTGGGGCACTCAAACCAAGACAGTCGCCCCAGATCGGGTCACGTGAAGCAGACCTGGGAAGGGGGTTCTGGAATCGGGGTACTCATCAGCCGGATGGCCACGAGGACCCACCCTTGGTGGTAAGCGGGGTGGCCATAACCCCCGGGGTGGTCCCACGGCTTTGCAGTTGTTGCTAAGCGGTAGGGGATGCACGTGGGGAGGGGGGTGCTGACTTGTGCAATCTCTCCAGCATTTGTGGAAATGGGGGCAATGGTAAATTTTAAAGACTGTGGAGTCAGGTTTTTTTTTTAATGATAGAAAACTGCTGAAGGAAGAATATGACAGCCAACTATCAGCCCAGGGCGTGTTCCCATGATATCACATTGGTAGCTTGAAACCCACTATGGTAGGAAACACTAAGGAAATTGGCAAATACTGTAAATGAGGGCTTTAAAAAAAAAAAAAAAAACAGACAGCCAGGTGTTAAACATTTGCTAGCACATTTGCCTTCACTGGGTTACCTGAGTCTGAGGATTTGTACCGTTTGTTACTTCTCAAGGCCTCTTGACCTTTCTAAGCCTCGGTTTCCTCAGCTGTCAAGTATTAACCTACCTCACAGAGTTTTGTAATTTAAAATAACATAAATGTGGATCTGATTCGTTGGTGATGGGGGTGTGGGGAGATGGACGCGGGCAGAGGGAACTCGCAGGCAGTGAGTAGGCCACGGTGCACTTGATCTTTATTTGGCTTTTTCTACGTCTGCAACTAGAGTTCCTCTTTCAGCTAAGCTACGGTTCTCCATTTCGATTCTCTTAGCAGCTTCGTAAGATAACTTTCGAAGTCACTAGGGTATTATTTCAATTACTACTCTATCATAAAAGTTAGTATAACTCCTCACTCCCAGGGAGTCGTTTATACAACAGGGGAATTTGCCTTAAAATGCATGCGTTTTTCCTATCATAAAGTCAACAAAGTAGAAGCTCTGTTCAAAAGCATTCACTTCCTTGAGCACTTTAAGGCCGAAGATGTCACTATTTATCATTTGTAAACATGGGATTTTTAATACTACTGCTTAAAGTTTATTTTACTAACTGAAGGAAACATACCATTAAATTTTTTAAATGTCCCAAATAAGCCTTAAATTAAGGAAGAAGAAATGGGAACTGCATTATTGTTTGACTTGGGAGGTAAGAGAGCTATTCCTTTATTAATTTCCATATCTCACCAAAACTGATGGATTAAAAGTTAAAAAAAAATACTTACAATGAAATGATAGAAAAGATGCCCTTAGATGTGGTACCAATTTATGTGCTCACCTTTAGCTTGTTCTTGTATTTTCTAATTTAGCCTCCGTGTTTTATTTAAGAGAAGCAGCACACAGTTGATGATTTGGCATTATTGAACTCACCTCCTTATGGGAGTTATTCAGTATATCACTCTGTCACAGCTTTGTTGAGAAATAATTCATATGTCGCACATTCGTCCATTTAAAGTGTACAAGTCAATGATTTTCGTACCTCTGCAGAGCTGTGCAACATCACCGCATTCTAATTTTAGAATAGTTTTGTCCTCCCTGAAAGAAACCCCATACCCTACCCATTAGCACTCACTCCCCACCTGACCCTACAGCCCCAGGCAACCACTAATCTACGTTAGGTCTCTGAATTTAGCCTATTCTGGGCAATTCCTACAAATGGAATCACCTTTTGTGACTGGCTTATTGCACTTTGCATAAGGTTTTCAAGGTTCATCCATGCTGTGGCATTGACTCTGTACTTCGTTTCGTATTACTATTAATAAGGGATAATATTGCATTGTATGGTTATAACACATTTTATTTATCTACTCATCAGTCAGTGGACGTTTGGATTGCTTCCTAGTTTGGGCTATTATGAAAAACACTGCTGTGAACACTCATGTACAACTTTTTGTGTGAACATATATTTTTTCAATGTATTTCTGATTGACACCTAAAAATAGACAATTTGCTTTAAAAAAAAAAGAAGAGAAGGGCCTGGACTCATGCTGCAGTGCTGCAGAAGTGAGGGTACAGAGAAGATGGGCTCAAGAGATGTGACTGTGTTATAGAAACAAACTCTTTTACTAGATTCTGATAATAAGTTCAGGAGGCTGGAACAGGGGAAATGCCTTCTGACTTCCTACTTGCATATTCTTGGCATGGAAAGTCCCTGTTTCTTTAATATCAAGAAATTGAAAATGCATATTGACTCATGGGGATAGTCTCTCCATCTGCACTCAGGAGTATTAATGCTTTCTCTCTTGAGGTCAGCCGTCCTGTGCTTGAAAGGTCGGGATGGTTTAGACAGAGGTGAAGAATGAATAAAGTGCTTCATGACCTATGAGTTCTCATAAATGCTTCATAGATTGTGCGAACGACACTAGCATGCTGGGAAAGAGAAGAAGTCTGTACTTCCCCTGTTGGCATATTCATCATACATTTCTGAAATTACTTAGTTCATTATTTCAACGAGGATTTTCTGATAACGGGTTTTGTGTCGTGGTTAAAAGTATGGACTTTTGAGCCACGTTGCATGAGCTCAGATCCTCTTGCTGGTTGTGTTGACTGTAGCAAGTTCCTTAATCTCTCTGTGCCTTGGTTTCCGATTTGTAAACAGGGTAGAAGCCTCCGTGTGTGGGAATATGTATAGTTAGAAAGATTGCTAGATAGTATTGAATGTCTAAAACAGAGAGCACGATAAGAATATTAACTATTATGAGTTGGTTTTATATACAGCCTCATCGCATTTTTTCCATGATACTGTGAGCTAATTTTTGTGTTTTCTAAGCTCTGTTTTACGCATGAGACAACTAATGCTCAGAGAAGTTAGGCAGCTTACCAACAGTCACACAGCAGCTAAGATGAACCATCCAAGTCTACTTGGTTCTCAAAATATTTTATGGAAATACTCCTCCCAATGTTTATATAATGTAACTTGATTAAATCAAATGGAATTAAAGAAATAGAAAAAAAATGATTGGATGAAGACATGGAATACAGGAGATAGGAAAGGACGCAAAGATGCATTGAGAGCCACCAGGGGGCAGCGCGCACCAGGACAACCGGCAAGGATCACCTTTTTCACTAATTTTCATTAACTGCTCTAAGATATGATAGCTAATACTGTCAGATAATAGATTCACCACTTAGCTGATGCCTTTAAATTAGATGTTCTTCAGTGCCGAGGACAATATGAAAGTGGTTTTCTTCAACCCCACGACTTCTCTCAGGTTTTATTTACTTATTTAGCTTTACAATGCTTAGCCCTCTTTATGAATTTAATTATCTTGTTGCTAAGTACATGTCTAAGCATAAGTGGCTGGTACAAGAAGCCATCGCTATGGTACAATATCAGTGTATGGTACATTCAAACCTTGGAAACGTACATTCTCTGTGTTTTAGAAGCTGTGTACTACTCATTCTTGAAGAATCGGGATTTTTAAAAATCACTTTGAGTTGTCGTTACTATTTTGATCCATTGTTTTAACCCATTAGTTAAATACCTTGGATGCTGAAGTTCAGAATTTGACCAGTATGTTAGAGCTAGGATAAATTAACTAAAACCATTAACTTAATTAAATTAAATAGAATTTCATACTATTATAGAAAGTAATACTATTATGAGTCCAAGATAGATGTGAATTCATTCTCTAAAATGTGGGTGATATAGAAAATTAGGCTCCTTTAATTGGTGAATCTAAAAAATAAACAAGAAGAATAAAATATACACAACACACAAAGATCAGGATATGTCCATTGAAAGAAACCCTAGACTCTTCAAATGTTTCATATATATATGTGTATATATACATATACCATCTCTTCTTTTTGCTTTTGACTTTTCCTGTACCATCGACCCTAAAACAGTGGTTCTCCACTGGCGATTTTGCCCTCCCCGGAACATCTGGAGACATTTGGGTTGCTGGCAGCGGAGAGCTCCCTGCCACTGGCATCCAGTGGGTGGAGACCAGGGACGCTGCTCAACATCCTTCAATGCCCAGAACGCCCCACAACAAAGAATTGTCAGGCTCAGAATGTCAGTCCAACCGATGTGGAGAAATCACGCTGTAGAGTAACACCCCAATTATCATCAGTGTGATGTAAGTGCAAGTTACCAACTTTTCGGCCCACTGTTGGTAAGGTTTCCGTCCAGGGTAAACCCCTTCTGCCTCCTAACACAAGGCCTCTTTCTCGCCTGCGGAAGCAAGTGCCAGCTCTTCTTCGTAGCTTTTCATTCAGAACCCAAGGAAAACTTTGCAACTCTAAAGCTGAAAGGAAACAAAATAATTTCCTTTCTAACAGAAAAATGTATGTGTAACAAATTATTTTTAAAATAGAAAAGTATTCATACATTCATTTTCTCATAAGACATTTTAATGAAAATTTTAAATCTTTAAGAAAGGCCACTTCAAGGTACTATGAGAGCCTTAGACCAAAGAGCTACATCCTGTGTGACTTTCGCGAGTCAGTCATGTTTCCAGGACTTCATAGCCTACAGCGTATTAGGGTTGGAGTTTTTGTTTCTGTTTTTTTTTTGTAATTTAAAACGTACAGAAAGTGACAAGAATAGTACGAAGAACTATTTACCCAGATTTACCGAAGGTCACCATTTTGTTGTATTAACTGTATGATTGTCTATCACCTATGAATGTCTATCTACATATTGATCAATTAATTGATCTATCTTGAACTGTTTGAGAAAAAGCAGCAGACACTGGGTCCCTTTACCCTCAAATACTTCACTGTGGACTCCCTGAGAAGAAGAAGTTTGCCCTCCACAGTAGAGTGACCAAAATCAGGAAACTGAACATCGTCACAATCCAACTGTCACGTGGCATGCTGGTGCACTGGGGGTGAGGCGGGGGGAGTCCTAATTCCTAACACTCGCCATTTCCATGGGAAATGGCTCACCATGGCTGATTTCAAGTTACCAGCAATTTAACACCCAGTTTGCAAAATTCCTCAATATTTAACCATAAGCTCCGGGCCACCTGGGCCCACTACCACTGGTATCTAATCTGCCATTCATAGTCAAACTTTCCAGCTACTCCAAGCATATCCCTAGTAGGAGACGTTGTTCCCATTTCAGGATTCAGTCCACAGTCACCACTGGTCAAGTCCCCTTAGTCTCCTGTCATCTGGAGTGGCATCAGCCTTTCTTGTCTGTCATGACATCGCCGTTTTTGAAGAGTACAGGTTAGGTCTTTTGTAGAATGTCCTTTAATTAGGATGTATCTGACGTCTTCTCATGATTAGATTTAGATTATGCATTTTGGGTAGGAATACCACATAAGTGATGTGTCCTCAATTCGCCAGATTAGAAGCACACGGTGTCAGTTTGTCCCATTACTGGTGATGCAAATCTTGGTCACTTGGTGCAATGGTCTGAATGTTTGTGTCTTTCCCCCCAAATTCACATGTTTCAATCCTAACCTCCAATGTGATGGTGATGGGAGCTGTGCCTTACAGGAGACCTAAGAGAGCTCTCTAGCTCTCTTCCCGCCCTGTGAGGACATGGGGAGAAGTCGGCAATCTGCCACCCGTGGAAGAGGGTCCTCCCCAGATCCTGACCCTGCTGCCGCCCTCTTCTTGGATATCCAGCCTTCAGACCTGTGAGAAAGTAAATGTTTGTTGTTTGTAAGCCACCCAGTCTATGGGACTTTGTTACAGCAGCCCAAACTGACCAGGGCTCTTGGTTAAGTGGCATTTGTGAGGTTTCTCCCTCATCAAATTATTGAATTATTGTTTTCCCCCTGTAACTAATAAGCATTTTATGAGAAGACATAATGCAAATATCTTCTCCTTCATTAAACTTTTACTGACTGATTTTAGCATCTGGTAGCCATCCTCCAAAATGGCCCCAGGGATCCCACCACTGGCACTTATGTCCTGCCACACTGAACAGGGAGGACATAGGTGTGCAACCAGTGGGATGAGAGGGAAATGGTGACGTCTGGCTTCGGAGGCTGGGCTCCAAAGAAGGGCGCTCTCTCCTATGTTGCTCTCTGGGATCACTGGCTCTAGGGAAGCCAGAAAGTCATGCCTCCCACATAGGTGGGAACGATAATCTGATATTTTAAAATAAATTAAGGTGGAAGTTAATAAAGGGAAACCTCACTGAAATAGTGGGGTGGCCAGAAGGGGGAGCTCTCATGCACATACCACTCAAGGTCAATACAGACTCCAACAAAAAGAGATGCACCTCGCATCTCCCCCAGGAATGAATGCTACTTTACTATCTCCCGCAGGAAAAGATTTTTTGTCTCCTTGTCTGGAAACAGCTCAGCCAATGAACAGCCACTATACTTTAAACTAATTTCCTCCAAGGGAATTTTGTTTATTACAGCCTCCAACGTCCCCTTGTCCTCTAGAAAAGTGTTTTCTCTCCTTTGCGTTACTGGGCTTGCATGCGGTTCACCATAGTTGCCTGTCCCAAATAGCAATTCTTTGCTGCTCCTGAATAAACCTGTTTTGCTGGTAAAAT
Organism: Balaenoptera acutorostrata; assembly: GCF_949987535.1. Lineage (NCBI taxonomy): Eukaryota > Metazoa > Chordata > Mammalia > Artiodactyla > Balaenopteridae > Balaenoptera > Balaenoptera acutorostrata. Next base: position 2,401,603 of record NC_080077.1, read on the forward strand.
AACTGGCTGTTTTATTGTTTTAGGTTTATAGCAGACATAAAGAATGACATAAGATATGGAAAGCAACATATGTCAGATTTAGAAAAACTCAGAAAGGAATTGACAAACTCAGGAAAGAATTTAAATTTGTATGTGTTAAAAATAACGCATGAGGGCTTCCCTGGTGGCACAGTGGTTAAGAATCCGCCTGCCAATGCAGAGGACACAGGTTCGAGCCCTGGTCCGGGAAGATCCCACATGCCACGGAGCAACTAAGCCCGTGCGCCACAACTACCGAGCCCGTGTGCCACAACTACTGAAGTCCACGCGCCACAACTACCGAAGCCCACGCATTGCAATGAAGAATAACCCCCACTCACCACAACTAGAGAAAGCCCTCGTGCAGCAATGAAGACCCAACACAGCCAAAAATAAAATAAAATAAGTAAATTTATAAAAAATAATACCACCAGAGCAAATTAACCAAACTGATGATGCATTAAGAGAAATAAGTGAAAAAAATTAGGAAGATATAAAAGATATGTAAGGTGGCCAGAATAATGGGTACCCAAAGATATCCGCATATTAATCCCCAGAACTTGTGTGTATGTTTTCTTATCTAGCAAAACAGACATTGCAGGTGTGATTAAATTAACGCTCTCAACATATTACCCTGGATCATCTGGATGAGTTTAATCTAATCACACAGGTCCTTAAAAGCGGAGAATTTTTCCTGGCCCTGGAGATGCAAATACAGCAGAAGTGAGAAGTAAACAGAAGGCCTGGGAGGACAGGTGTACAGAAGGATTAGGAAGAAACCTATTTCTACTGGAACGGAGGATGATTCCAGAGAGAGACTAAAACAATATCTACCCGATATGCTGATACGCTTGACCATTTGGAAACAGCAATTAGTTTAGTTTTGTTTCTTAACATAATTCTTTTGGTGAGCCTAAGAAGAAATGATAGAAGACACCTAAATTTTTAACCCTAGGAAAATCAAACATTGTAAAAGAAAGAAATAAGAAATAGAATCATGGTATACAACTTGTCTCGCAGGAAAAAGTACTTATATTTTCATATAGGATAAATTAATGTTGTTTTAATTCTTACTGCATGGCAAGAAAGAGGAAAATTTGGGAAGATGATTAGAGAAGCCATTAAGTCTTTATCTTCCATTATTGGATGACCACCGAGAATGTCTTAAAGTGATACAGGGAGAGATGTAAGTACAAACACAATTAGAATGAGGGAAGTAAGTATCTGTGGAAACAGCAAAAGGAGTTGAAAAAGGCTGCTTCTGGGAACAGTAAGATATGACTGGAAACTATTCTCGAATCACTTGGGAAATAATTTAAAATAACTTTAAAAGGATAATAAAATGAATGTTTTTTTAATAAACAAAGTGTGCTCTACTTTAAGATTTTCATTTTACTTTGAGAATATTTCTTCATTAAGTGAAACTATTGTAACACATGTTATAACATTAAAATGTTATACTTTTTAATTTACTAACTTCTTGTGTTTAGTATATATTTTATAGTAAATTTCATGTGGCAGACACTGACCTCCAAATGTTATTTAAAAAAACAAAGTATTATTCTGACTGATAATCAGTCATTTCATGCAGCTTGAAAGATTTTAATTTGGAGGTTTGATTTAACATTTTTCTATATACTTCTACTTTGGGTGAGAATTCTATGCCTGATTTTCAGTATTGTGCCCAGTATTCTAGAACAGCTAAGACTTGTGAATTTAATTAGATTGACAAGAAACCAGATGAAGATGAAGTTTTGTATTTCTAGATTTTAATTTTTTTAGTTATATCTCTGTTTACGAAAGTAGCATGTGGTCATTATAAAACTTTGGAAAATAAATAAAAGAAATTTTTTCAGAGTTTTTCTCTAGGCTTTTTCTCATTACATATACATTATGTATACACATATGTGTTTACATCTATATTTAAAACATCATTATTTAAGACAAAACATTCTTAATGAGAGAACTTCTAGAATGTCATTTACATTCAGCCAACCCCGTTATAAAGGGACATAAGGTTACAAAGGAAAAAATTAGTTTGCCCGAACCTGGGTTTTATATTTAGAGCTTCTGATACCAGAACAAGGGCTACACCTAGATCCAGATGGATTTCATGGGGTACTAAGTTTCCCCAAACCCAAAACTAATTGCCAGCTGTGAGGTTTTCTTGGGATAATTGGTTATTGCCAAAATTGGATTCCAAATTTCTCTCTTAGAGCCCAACCTCTATATGTTTTACTCCACAGTAACACCGCACGCCCAATTTTATGGGAATAACTGGATGACATGGCTTTCGAGGCCTTAGAAGAAAGTTTGATGAACCCACCTTCCCTTGGGCATCTCAATTATCACATTCCTTTTTGTACATGAAAAGGAAGGGAATGCCCTGTGGTTACTCACCCCAAAACATGGGGACCACCATTGACCCATAAGGTTATTATCCCCCAAAACTAGACCCTCTGGCACAGAACTACCCCCTTGCCTCAGAGCCATTATTGCCTTTGCCCTTTTGGTTAAGGCCACCGAGAAAATCCTGGTGGATTCCCTTTAACCATTTTTACCCCATGCCGCGGAAGCCCTCCTGAATTCCCACCACACTCAACATTTCTCAGCCAGCCACCTCACCTCTTAAGAAGCCCTTCTGTCAACTGCCCCTCACATACCTCTTTTACACTGTAATAACCTTACCCTGGCTACTTCTCTGCCCTCCAACAATGACAAAGTCCCTCATGACCGTTTAACACTGATGGACCACCTCCTGATTCCTTGTGATGAGCCACAGGAAATTCCATGGTTCACAGAGGCCTCTTACGTAAAAGATGACAAAGGAAGACATTGTGTTGGGTGTGCTATTACAACCCCTTTTGATGTTGTCTGAGGTAAGGACAACAAGAACCTACGGCTTCTTCAGCCCAACAGGCTGAATTATATACTCCTGTGCTTTAGCCAAGGACAAAACTTGCAATAGTTATACTAATAGTAGGTATACGTTTGGAGTAGCTCATGATTTTGGAATCTTGTGGAAGCAATGTGGCTTCCTTACTTCCAGTGGAAGTAAAATTTAAAATGTCCGCTATGTTCAGGAATTATTAAATGCAATACTTTAACCTGCCACTTCAGATATTATTAAGATTCCAGGGCATTCTAAACTTGACCCTCTAGGGATCAAGTTAATATTTGAATAATTATTAACTTATTAATAATAAATTAGGAATGCTGCCCTTAAAAGGACCAACAGAAGCCAAACCTCTGTCATGGTCCAAAGAGAAATTTCCCCAAATAATAACTTAGAAAAATTGCCTAGAGAAGTCCAACAACTGGCTTCAGAAAAGGAAAAACAAGATTGGAAATTCAACAACTGTTGGTTTGATAGAAAGAGAAAGCTCTGGTTGGGACCAAATAACCCAGTCCTAATGGAGGCTCTAAAATTCCCACTCCCCACTACTGTACATGCATCAAACCATTGTTCTGGCAAAATGATAGCTATTATGAATCAATAGTGGTGGGGAACCTTTTTTTGTGTGTGTGTGGCTGTGTTGGGTCTTCGTTGCTGCATGTGGGCTACTCTTCGTTGCAGTGCATGGGCTTCTCACTGAGGTGGCTTCTCTTGTTGCGGAGCACAGGCTCTAGGCAGGTGGGCTTCAGTAGTTGTGGCACACGGGCTCAGTAGTTGTGGCTCACAGGCTCTAGAGCACAGGCTCAGTAGTCAGGGCACACGGGCTTAGCTGCTCTGCAGCATGTGGGAATCTTCCCAGACCAGGGCTCGAACCCATGTCCCCTGCATTGGCAGGCGGATTCTTAACCACTGCGCCACCAGGGAAGACCTTAGTGGGGAAACATTTTAAAAGGCCGCAAAACTGCCTACCTCACTTGTCCCAGTTGTGCAAAGTACAACCCAGGGAAGACAACTCACACTGCCCCGGACATTTAAAACTGCCCGATGGATCATTCAAGTTCTGGCAAGTGGACTTCATACAACTCCCTTTATCTCTTGGATAGAAATATGTTTAGTCATGGTCTGTATGTTTTCACACTGGACTGAAGTCTTCCCTTGCAGACAGGCTACTGCCTCTTCTGTGGCTAAAGTCCTTTCAGAAAAGATTGTCCCCTCAAACTGTACAGTGATGGAGGGACCCATCACTTGGCCAGGTGCTTGGATAGGTCTGTGCTGTCCAGCTGCTTTTACAATGCTGCCACTGTGCTAACCACCTTCAATCCTCTGGTTTAATAGCACGTGCTAAGGGAATTCCTAAGACTCAGTCGGCAAAACACCTTGGCCAAAAGTTTGCCACTTGTCCTTCCAAATCTCAGATGCATGTTTTTTGGAATTCACAACCTCTCACCCTTTGAGATAGTCCCAGGGACTCAATGCACTTGGCTCCTGCTTCTTTTGACCCACAGCTGATAAAAGGAGAGATACGCCAATACTGTAAAGGCCTACTTGCTTCTATTTAAAAATAGCCATGTTTTGGTAAAGCAGTCTTCACAGTGTGCCCTCAGGAGACAAAGACTTTAAGCATCACACCTTGCAACCTGGAGCTTTTGTCTATTGGAAAAGTCACCTCCAGAAGAACTCTCTTCCATCTCGCTGGAAAGGTCCCTATCAGGTACTGCTAACCAACCCTTGTGCCACCAAACTCCAAAGAAGAGACTCTTGGGTTCACATAGCACACCTAAAAAAAAAAGCACTGAACCCTGACTGGACGTGCATGTCATCTGGTGACCTGAAGGTAAAGATTTCCCAGAATTGAAGCAGACAACATCTGATGAGACAGCTTTCCCAAGATATCTAGATCAAGCCGGTTGGAAGTTTGTCTCCAGACCTTTGAAGATGACATAGTGCTTCAGATGATCTCCAGTGTCTATGCTCTTGATAACATATAGACTTTGACAAAAAGTGTCTGAGAGTTCTCCCTCCCTCCTAGTCCTCCTTGCTACTCAAATGTGACCTCAGTAGGTTTCCAATCTGTGCACTTTCCCTCCGACTTAGGACACTACACGCTGAAAAGTCCTTCCTGGCATTGAGGGACAAAAATCCACTGAAATAGAAAACCTGACTCTTGATCAGTGATGCTTTCAGAGAAAGATCTTGATCAAAAGAGGAAATGTAAAAAGTTAATACACAGAAACCTCAGTTAACCAGGGTTGGGAGACCAGAAGGAGGAGCTCTCACTCCCTGTGATGGTTGATGGCAGAGCCCCACAGGAAGAGAAATAGGCATCTTCTTCCCGCAAGGACTCAGCCAATGAAAAGCCATGGACTCTTCGTTTACTGTAGCCCCCGCCCCCCAACTTCCTTTTCCCTCTATAAAAGCATTCATCATCCCTTGCTGTGCAGGGACTGCATGTGGCTCACACCATGGTTGCAGACCCTGAACTGCAAGTCTCTGCTGGTCCCGAATAAACCCATCTTTGCTGGAGAAATATCTGGCAGCCTATTTGTTTTAGGTCAACAGCCCCGTTCAAGCTAATTTCTCCTCACTCTCTGTATGAATTCTGCTCTCAGCCATGTTGAGCCATTATTCACGTGCCCTGATCGCAGCATGATCTTTTGGTATTCTTCATTCTCTCCACCCAGAACATGCTTCCTTGTGTTGTCTACCTAAAAAGTCCTCATCCTCTAAGATTCAGCTCAAATGCTGTCTACTCTGAGGAGCCTTCTATGTCTCATAGCAACTTGGCCATTTCTTTTTCTCAATGGCAACTTGGCCATTTCTTTTTCTGCATCCACATAGCACTTAATCTACACTTTTATTATAACATTTACTGCATTTCTACAATTATTTGTTACTCATCAATAATTTACAAATGTTTGTCTCTTAAGTAGATCATGGACCCTTTTAGGAAAGAGAGCATTTTCTTTTCGTATTTATTTCCCCATAATGGATGCCTGGCAGAGTAGGAAATACATTTATTGAGTGAATAGGTAATTGAAATGACTTCAGTGTCATAATGTTTAGAAAAGATATTTTTCAATCAACACACACACATGGTGCATGTACATATATGTATGTGCATATGTGCATGTATGTATATCTCACAGGCAGAGTTCTGTGAGAAAAACCGGATAACAAATAGAAAATCTGTAAATTTTTCACTTTTAGTCATTTTTATAGCTTTCATTTCTATTTCCATTCCAGTTTGCTTAGACATTTGAGTGGCTTTTAGGATAGTTGCCTTGACCAACAAACAAACAGGAAAATTGAGCTTTCTGCACCTTATGATTTATAACAATTTTATGTAATTTAAGTAATTCAAAACTGAATTTCTCAGCTCATAATTAAGATTTTAAAAGCTTATATAAGGCTGTTCTTTCAAAGAGAATTACTTCTTAGATTTAAAAGCAGATATGGACAGAAGCATTTAGATGCTGTCAAAAGATATTTTTGTATATGTGTGTGTGTGTGTGTGTGTGTGTGTGTGTGTATGTGCATAAGCCTCTCATGAAGACTGACATTACTTCCAAACTAAATTACATGACTGTAGCTTCTCGAAATTTAACCAAAAAGAATGTAATAAAAACATAGAAGGATAGATGCTTTCTGTTTAGTGATTAACCTCTATAGTTAATTTCACTGGATATAATTAAAATACTCTAAGTCAAGATTGTATTTATTCATAAGTCAGTTATGGGAAAACATTCTTGTGGAAACGATTGAGTCTTTTCACCCTCAATTTAATGTTTAAAAATTTGGTCAATTGCTATTTTTCAGACTCTTGTCCATTTAACTCTTACATAGCTCATTGCTCCATACAATAAATGTTCAATATATGAGGCTGATTCAATATATATTGCTTCACGTGCTATTCTTGTTTTAAATATGAGAAAGTTACTGGAAACAGTTGGAAATTCATAAAATATTTTCAACATTTCTAATAGTTTTAGTTTCTTCTAGTCCAAAATTCGAGCAATCATCCTTTTGCAGAGAGATAAGAAGTAACTCTAACATAGAGCTAGAATATAGATGTGATTAAGGCTGGAAGCTTTAGCAGGTGGATGCTGTCTTTTTGTGAGGAGGCTTTAGAAAAAGAGCAAAGTAGCAAATCATCCACATATTGCAACACAGTAGAACCCCTAGGGAACTTTATATCATCCAGATCAGCCTTCAGAATTTGTGAGAAATAAGAAGGACTCTCAGTAAAACCCTGAGGCATTATTGTCCAGGCAAATTGTTTTTCTTTCCAACTGAAAGCAAAAAGGTATTGCCTGGGTTCATCAACTGGGATACTAAAGAATGCACTGCATTATCAATTACCGGAAAGAATTTGCTTCCATTGGGAATGGATGTTAGTAACATATGAGGGTTAGAAATAACAGGGTGTCAGGGGATAATAATGTAGTTTATTGTTCAGAGGTCCTGGACAAGCCTTCACCCTTGGCCCTTAGGTTTTTCTCATTGGTAAAATGGGAGTGTTTCAGGAGCTAGTACAAGGGGCAATGAGACCTTGAGCCTTGTAACCTTCTATTGCAGGCTGTATGCCTTGAAGGGCTTCTTTACTTATAGGGTATTGATTAATTCTGGGGAGAGATTTTTGAGGGGTCTGTTAGAACCTCAGTGGGAGATGTGCTGTTCACTTTGCCAGTTGGAGATTTTGCCCATAAGGTGGTGGTAGCTGATTCAATAGGGACAGATGATCAGTGTTTTCAGAATCAGCTCTAGTACAATGAGAGGCAGAGGAAATAAAAGATGTCAAAGGGTCATTTAATTCACTTGGTGGGTTACTTTGATGACTACTCCCAAATTCTAGAATTATTTCCACCTTTTGGGAGAAAGAAACTGTGGCATGATACTTCTATAAGGAGTCTCAGCCTGATAAATGGCTGGGGAGGAAGAACTAAGGAGAAAAGGCTGGGTATTTCTCAAAGGGCCTAAACAAAAGGGAATAGATTCAGAGACAGGAACCTTTTGAGGTTCATTAGAGATCCCCATTATTTGAACTGTGTTAGTACTCCAAGGCAGGGACTGTTTTCCATCAATAGTAGTGGGACTGAGCACTGAGTGTGCAGTTCCAGCATCCGTTAGCACTGGAAAAGGTTCATCCCCATCTGGAGAGATGTTCAAGCCAATGAAGAGGGAGGATTGGGAAGAGCCCCCGTACTTACTCGGAGCCCCGTCACCGGGAACTGGGTGGACGCTGGAGAGGCTGGTTAGAGAGCTGAAGGCCCCTGACATGCTCAAATTTGTAACCATCTCCTTTCCAATGTCCTGGCTCTTTGCAACAATAGCAGGAACCAGGAGGGTCTGGGTTTTGTTTAGGAGCCTTCATTTGCTGGAGTTGAAGGTGAAGAATTTTGGTGGTCTTCCTTGGAGGTGAGTGATCTAGCGTGTGGGAGAGCTGACTTGGCAGGGTAACTAAATTTGGAGTGGACACAGCCTCCCGTTCCATCCTGGCCCTTACTACTAGAAAGGTCCCAGTTCAGCCTATTAATAAACAGAATTAAAAGCTACCCAGGTGGAGTCAACATGTGAAGAAAGACCAGAATTTTCTTTAAAAACATTCTGAAGTCAATTATGATAATCATGAACAGTTCATCAGATTTTTGTGTGCAAGCTTGAATTTTGTTCCAGTCAACAGGCTTTGGAGAAGCCCTAGGAATTGCTTGAACCTGATCATATAATAAGTTCGAGGGCTGGTCTCCCAGTTGTGATTCTAGACACCTTTCGGGACTTCCAAATTAGCAGTTTTCATTGAATCTGGGCCTGACCCTCGCTGATAAGCATCTGAACTAGCTGCTATGAGTCAGAGAAACCATGTTGATAAGTTTGAGTGACTACATTAAACTCCTCAGCAAATCTGTGAGGATCTTCAGTTACTTTGAGAAAATCTTTGACTATGGTTTGCAGTTCAGCTTTAGTCCAGGGAATATGAAAAATTAAGGGTTTAGTTCCTGGATTCTCAGACGGCTTAATTTTATTTATTTATTTATTTATTTTTTTTTTTAAAGGATTTTCTTATTTATTTATTTATTTATTTATTTATTTATTTTTGGCTGTGCTGGGTCTTCGGTTCGTGCGAGGGCTTTCTCCAGTTGCGGCAAGCGGGGGCCACTCCTCATCGCGGTGCGGGGACCGCTCTTCATCGCGGTGCGCGGGCCTTTCTCTATCGCGGCCCCTCCCGTCGCGGGGCACAGGCTCCAGACGCGCAGGCTCAGCAATTGTGGCTCACGGGCCCAGCTGCTCCGCGGCATGTGGGATCTTCCCAGACCAGGGCTCGAACCCGTGTCCCCTGCATTAGCAGGCAGATTCTCAACCACTGCGCCACCAGGGAAGCCCCAGACGGCTTAATTTTAAAGGGACGGGTTCTGACAAGTTCAGAGGAAAAGGGAGTGAGAAAAGAGAAAGTTTGGTGGGAAAATTAGTGTGACCGGCTGGAGGTTATAGCGAGCCATAGGTGGCTTAGATGGAAAGGAGGAAGGTGGCCCTGGAGTCAGAGCCCAAGACAAAGAAGCAAAGGAGAGGAACCTGAGGCTTCCGGAGCTATTTTGTCTTTTCCTTTGCTCACTTCAGTTAATCCAGCCCGAGCCCCATTTTCATCTGCAAGAACCACTGAGAGACAAGCTGGTTGTTTAGACTTCAGTATTTAGACGACATTTTTCAAGAGTGCATGAAGTTAGTCTGTCGCTTCAAGGAAAACAGCTGACATTATTTGTTGCCAATGATAAAATAAAAGTTTTCAAGTGAAAATTTTGGATAGTTGCTGTGAGTCCTTGAAAACTTCCTAATATTTAAAGAGTTTTCTGATGAAGTCAGTGTGATATTAATGATTCTTTGAGACTGTGTAATGAACCATGTCAACATTGGGAAAATCTGCACATAACCCAGTGAACCACTATTTTCCAAATGACCAGCTCACGACGTTACAAAGTGTACATGGTGTCAGAGTTTCCCGTTGCTGCTGCAACAAACCACCGCAAACTTAGCGCCTCACACAGCACAGCACTGTGATCTTGCAGTTGTGCAGTTCTGCCATCTGACACGGGTCTCCCTGTGCTCCTTTCTGGAGGCCCCAGGGGAGAATCTGCTTCCTTGTCTTTGAAGCCAGCAACGGTGGGTTGAGTCCTTCTCCTGTTGCATCTCTGTCACTCTCTTCTGTCCATCTGTCTCCCTCTCAGTGTCCCTCACAATCACATCAGCAAATGTCTCTTCTGCCACATTTCCCAGGTTCAGGGAAGTAGGACAGGGATGTCTTTCGGGGCCATTATTCTGCCTACCACACGTGGATAAATGATGCCCTTCAACGTTCCAGAAAGAGCAATGGATTCCAAGGTAACAGAGTGCAAAAAGTTCACTGATAGAGCTTCAGATTCCACATTGCAGCTGATCTTTTATCATTTTAGATTATTTGTCCAGTTTCTAAAGGGCTATTAAAATACTCCTCCCCTTTCCAACTACATACCTGCGTGGGCCTGGATTTTCTTTATCCAAGCAACCACTTGCAACAGACTGAATACAGAAGCAAATATAAGAATCCAATTTTCTTCCATTAAGCCAGGCATTAAGGACATTTGCAAAAATGTAGAAACAATGCCACTCTTCTCACTAAACTGGTTTTGTTTTGGAACATATGTTAATTTTTATTAAAAATATGTTATTTATGTGACTCCATAGTGGGCTTGCCATTATTTTAAAATTAAGTAATAAATTTTTGGATGTTCCTCAGTTTTAATTTCAAATAAGGTAAATATTGTTAAATATAACACATATTTACAAAAGTTCTTTGGCGTCCTCAATAATTTTTAAGGGTATAAGGGATTCTGAAACCAAAAAGCTTGAGAACTGCTGTTGCAGAGAATAAAGCATCCTTGGGGGGCCTGTGAGGTGATGTTCCAGGATGACATTCGAAGGACCTGGAATCATCTTTTTGCATTATCGCCAAGTTTTCAGGTAACATTTCTTACGCATTTTCTAGCACTATCGGGGTACAGGAGGAAGAGAAGTCTGAAGGCTTACACTGGCTCTGCCGGTGGCTCACCCACCGAAGAGCTGTGTCTTCATCAGGGGCTGAGCTTCTCAGGTCCTCACTTTCCTCCTTTTGGAAAAGGGACACACATTCCGGCTCTGTCCAGCATCAGGGTTGTTAGAAAACTAAGTGAGATAATGAAAGTAAAATGCTTTCTAATCCAGAAAGTACTATATAAATGTTAAGTTGGGTTTGGTGGGGGTTTTTTGTTTGTTTGCTTCCTTTGTTTTGTTTTTTAGCACATATAGGGGCATATCTGTGGACAAAGTGCTTTTGGCTGAATGGGACTAAAGCAATAAACTAGCCTATTAATAACTATTAAGCACCTGCCCTGTCACAGCACAGCGGAGACATGCAAGGATTGAAAGACCCAGCTCTGTCCCGAGGAGTTTATAATTTTGTGGAAGAGGGATAAATCAATACACAAGAGTATATTTTCAAAGGCTTTAGCCTCCAAGAGAAATTAGAATTCAGGAGCTGGGGAAATTAGGTGAAGGAGGTCAACTTTCAGGAAAAGGATGAAACCTGAGTTGTGTTTTTCTTTTCTTTTTTTTATTAATTAATTTATTTGTTGGCTGTGTTGGGTCTTCGTTTCTGTGCGAGGGCTTTCTCTAGTTGCGGCGAGCGGGGGCCACTCTTCATCGCGGTGCGCGGGCCTCTCACTGTCGCGGCCTCTCTTGTCGCGGAGCACAGGCTCCAGACGCGCAGGCTCAGTAACTGTGGCTCGCGGGCCCAGCTGCTCCGCGGCATGTGGGATCTTCCCAGACCAGGGCTCGAACCCGTGTCCCCTGCATTGGCAGGCGGATTTCTAACCACTGCGCCACCAGGGAAGCCCCTGAGTTGTGTTTTGAGGAACGGAGAGGATTTGAAGGGCAGGAGGAGACGTAGCTCCCAGCAGAGATGTGAAAACGAAACGCTAGCAGTGCAGGAGGGAGACGACTGGGAAAAAGCAGGATTTCTGGTGTTCTGAGCCCATGTACCACGGCTGCCTTTACGTTTGGGGCCCTTCAGGCTCTAATCCTACTGCTGGTGTTGCAGGAAGCAGCCTCCACTCTCCTGTGACCCCCTTTTAACTCTTCTTCCCCTGCGGCATTTGCTGTTGCATTAACAGACCTGTAAGGAGAGTTAATAGCAGTGATGTGTCAAATGACCCCCTACTTCTTAAGATCATGATGAAAGGCAATTGAGGATGAAATCTTGCTTACTTTAAGCTAGTTAAGACAGTTTATGAGTCGGCATCTTAATTTGGTCCAGGTAAACTACTCTGCGGTTTAATCAGTTTCCCAGGCCAAAATCAGCCCCAAGGGAAAGGTAAATTGCTTTAATGACTAGCTGTATTTTGAGGAAGCAAGATAGCATGTAGACTAATAGAGTCCCCTTTTTAATCTGTGGCCAAATAAATGCTTGAAAGACATTAAAGGAAGACACAAAGATACATCAAAATAAGAAAATAACAAAATAACAAAGCTCTTTCATCCTAAATTTGATTCATAAATGTCAGAATGAACTCATGGTCTACTTTCTTTAAAAAGCAAACAAACAAACAAACAAAAACCAAAGGACAAGCAGAAGCTATTTCCTAGCTCTGTCCACTGAAAAGCACTAGGACCAATGACTAACCCAGTAGCTATAAGCACCAGGACTATGGTCTCGAAATACAAATGTCCACTGAAAGGAACCAGGGTGCCTTTTAACAAAATAAGGCAGGAATAGCAATATGTATATCACTGATGTGAAATCTGAAGCAAATGCATTATGATACAAAAGGGACATTTTTTTAATGATAAAAGGGAAATTGTATAAAGAGAACCTGAGGCTATAGCACCAAATAACCTAAAAGCAAAACACACAGAAAGGTAAGATTGTGGCACGGCTGCTACACAGGCGGTGAGATGGGTTCTCTGTCACATAAAATCAGGACGTCACGTGTGCTTGTCTCTGTGTGACGTCAAGTGTGCTTGTCTCTGTGTGACGTTAGTATTGATCGTGGCTCCTGACGACCTTGGACTGACCCATCCGTTGTAAATTTCCCTCTCAGCTTTCCTCTACTGCTTTAGCTTCCATTGATGATCATCGCCAGGATTTGTTATTTTATTTGGGGTTGCAAAATGGTAATATTGTAATACTATTTTTCCTTCTTCATCTTTTATCTGGAATTCCATACAGAAGAACTCTTCCTCCTCAATTATTTGATTAATCTGAGTTGTGCTTCCTATGCAGGACAGGAATAAAGACACAGACCTACTAGAGAATGGACTTGAGGACACGGGGAGGGGGAAGGGTAAGCTGGGACGAAGTGAGAGAGTGGCATGGACATATATACACTACCAAATGTAAAACAGATAGCTAGTGGGAAGCAGCCGCATAGCACAGGGAGATCAGTTCGGTGCTTTGTGTCCACCTAGAGGGGTGGGATAGGGAGGGCGGGAGGGAGACACAAGAGGGAGGAGATATGGGGATATATGTATACGTATAGCTGATTCACTTTGTTATACAGCAGAAACTAACACACCATTGTAAAGCAATTATACTCCAATAAAGATGTTAAAAAAAATTAAAAATTAAAAAAAATAAAAATAATTTATAAAAAAATAAATAAATGAGTGATTCTTACTTTTTATTTAAAAATTTTCAGAATAACGAGTTGCTTCTGTTGCCACTCAATCCCCAAGGGCGACCAAGAGGATTTGGGAGGGGAGGGGTGTCATTATGCATTCATGGATTTTAACAGATTTAATGTATTTCAACCCATTGTAGTCATTATTCTTTGCAACGCCCCCAAATCATCCCCTCAAGCCCGCCTGTGAGTTCTCTGGACAGGGCCCCAGCAGCTCCCTTGCTTTCTGATGCAACAGTGTGTTCCAGGCTCGTGTCCAGCCTTTCCTTCTACAGACCTGGCGGCAGCCATTTCTCAAGGAGCCCTGGTTCCTTTTAGGGACCACAGTCGTGGTGCTCCTTGGTACTGAGCTGGTCCTTGGTACCAGGGCTTTTCAGTGGATAGAGAGAGGTAGTAAGGCTTTGTGTTTCTCAGTTGTTTTTTCTCTTTTCTTTTTAAAGAAAATATATCATGAGTTCACTGACATTTACAATTCAAATTTAGCATGACACAACTTTTAAGTTTTCATGCATTTTTAATTTCTTTAATCTCCATTTTTGCACCGACTTTCTCGCAGACTTAAAACATCCCTAGTGGAGTTAATATCATGACTTATTTGCTGTGTTTATTTTATTTATTTAGTTTCACAGTAACTATACTCCGTGCTTAGTAACAAAATGGAAACCGAAAACAGTGCAAGTTTCCTTTGCGGGAATTTGGCCTTAGGATATGTCCCACTAGGAAGTACTAGGAAGTAAAACCGCTGTGTTTAAAAAATACTTGAAATACTTCTTCTTGTGTGGTCAAGCAACCTACCCAATACCTACAGACATTTCTTTCACTTTGCTTTTAGTTTTGAGGGGTGGCCTTTTAAGAATTTTTATGTAAAACATGTATTCTACACTGTTCTAAAGTTAAATCTACCAAACAATTACAATCAAAGAATTCTGGCTTCCGTCCTGTCCCTCGGTTAGTTTCCTCCACTGGTCACCAATTGTTCCAGTTACGGAGGCTACAGAACAAAATGCCCCAAACCTATTGCCGTGCACGACCTTCCATCACACTCACTCATTCGGGGCCACAGCTCAGACAGGCCCCCGCAGGGTGACCTGACTCTGCCTGCTGATGTCGGGTCTCAGCTGGAAGAGTCAGGTTGGGCGCTGGGGTCACCTGGGGCAGCGCTGCTGGCTCCGGTCCTTCCTAGGTGGCCGTCCCACGTGCCTCTCTGCCTGAGTCTGCGCTTCAGCGCCCGGCAGGCTTGCTCCGGGACGCATCCCAGGAGAGAGAGCCCAGGGAGGCTGTAAGACCTCAGAAGCCACACAGCGTCCCCTCCGCTATGTTCTCCCAGGCGAAGGGTCAGCAATCCCACCCAGGGTCACGGAAGCAGGGGCCTCCGTCACTCCACGGAGCAGGACAAGATTCTGGAAGAGTCTCTGGGCCGGCAAGAACGCCGCGGCCACTTTGGAAAATGACACGATACTGGGATGAAGTTTTAAATGCTTGAAGGCAGGAGAAGAACGGGGACAGTTCTGCAAAGGCATTCCACGAGGCAGCGGATCCGGGAGGGGACTTGGAAGGATGGACAGTGCTGGTGGCGACAAGGACAGGGGCCCCAAGAAGAGGGAAGTGGGCGCGAGCAGGAAGCCAGAGCTGCGCTGCAAGGCCAGCAGGAGGCCCACGCTTCTCCTTCCTTGGGGGGAAAGAGGAATCCCATTTGAACGGGCTGGGATTTTTTTTCTTTGAAGTTGACTTGTCAGTGCTTGTACCTAAGGGACAATTACTGGGACTTACATTCACAGCAAGCACAAGCTTGCACAGGCTCTTTTCTGCACGGTAGCCTCCTATATAATGCCTGTGGGCTCCCACTACCCACCTCACTCAGAGGAGGTCTTTGTAGGGAGGCAGGGCCGGTGCAATGAATGCAGGGTGCCAGGCCCTCTCCCGGGCATGCATGGGCACAGCTGGAAACCTCAGCTACACCTGTTCAAGGTCACACAGCAGCTTTAAGGCCACGCGATGGCTGACTTCAGAGCTCTTTCCAGTATGTTTGAGCATTAGTTATATGTATTTATATCAGCTACTAAACACTATAGATCAAGACTAAATATTAATAAAATATCCACTACATTAACTGTTCATGAATATTCAACTATTATTTGTAAGGCAGAAATGCTTATCTAAGGGAAAACAGCTCAGTCATGTCGTAAAATCTCAGAAGTCTAAGTCTGCTTAATGTTTGGTTTTCTTCCAGTTTTATTGAGATATAATTGACACACAGCGCTGAATACAGTTTAGGCATACAGAATAATGATTTGACTTTTGTACATCCTGAAATGATGACCACAATAAGTTTGGTGAACATCCATCAACCACACAGACACAAAATTAAAGAAATAGAAAAAAAATTTCTTTTTCTTGTGATGAGAACGCTTAGGATTACTCTCTTAACAACTTTCATATATAACATACAGCAGTGCTCATTACATTTATCATGTTGTACATGGTATCCCTAGTACTTATTTATCTTATAACTGGAAGTTTGTCCCTTTTGACAGCCTTCCTCTAATCCCCCCCTCCCTCCTCCTCTGCTTAGTTTTTTTTTTAAGATAAATAATTTTTAAAAACATCCAAGTAAACAGTCTCTTCTAAGATCCATGTGGGATGTGTGCACAGGTGCATATGTGTGTGTGAGTGAGCTCATTTTTTTCTTTCTTTTTTCAGGAAGTGATACATTCCTTTATTTCACATTTAGAGTATTATGCTGTTTGGCTTGATTTAGTCTTATTCTCGCTTCCAGAACGTTTCTTCCCTATAGTTCCAACTATTAAAGTGAATCTTCAAGAAAAACGACATCATGAAAAACACTTGGCTGATCTTTTTCTGTTCCTTTCTTGTTCCTGTTTTGTCATAACCACAGCTCAGAATAAAGCAGCTCCACAAAATAGCTACCTCGGTAGCCAGGCTGGCATGGCAAGGCCACACATATTGGTCCTATGAGGGTCGGAGGAAGGTCAGAGGGAAAACACCCAGAAAGTGTCCTAACTTTCTCAATAGATAAATAATTTAGAACGCAAAGGAGTTTTTAAGGAAAGAGTCCCCAAAGTGTGACAAAGCTACTTAAAGCTTCAGAACCTAAAAAGATGCCACAGAGACTGGAGACATTCTCTCCTGTTATGGCTTTTAATACACAAGGTCTAAAACCAACGCCCACCGGCACCAAGCTCAGGGCTAAGGCAGAATCGCCGAGACCCCCAGGAGCCCCCTGAGGTCCTTCCCTCCCAGGTGAGGGTCCACAGGCTCTGTCATAAGAAACAAAGCGGCACTGGGCTCCTAATACGTGCCAGGCGCAGTGGGCTCGCACTAAGCCACTAACGACACTTTTTTGATCATCATGACAGGTTGTCAGAGCGCGTTGCTTTCCTATTTTACAAATGAGGAAGCCGCCGAGGTTTCTCGAAGCCAGTTAGCTTACCAAGGTCACACAGGTCATAAGTGGAGAGTCTGAACTCACCCCCAGACAGGCCCGTTCCCAACCGCTGGAGACACCTGACCCAGAGCCCCCGTTCACCTGAGCCTCCCCTGGCCTGGACGACGCCAGTACAGGTGAGCGCGGACCCCAGCCGGCAAGCCCTTCCCGTGGCTCCTGCCGGCCACGCGGCCCCAGCTCCGGGCTCTGTTTCCCGAGAGCCAAGGCAGACATCCAGCGCGGAGAGCACTGGTGGAAAGCTTTGCTCTCTGACGTTCGGCACAGGTGCCTGCTCTGCCGCTGAGCGCTCGCGTTTATCAGTTCGCATCTGACAAGTCCCCCACCAGCGGGTGCTGCGCGCCCACCCGGGGCTTTTCGGCCAAATCTGTGCTGCTCCGTGGTTCCTGTTACTCCGCCCACCGGGCGTCTCTTTGGGGGGAAGCACGGGCACACCCCCGGCCAGCACAGACGAGCAGCCCGCGCCCACCTCCCACCCTCCGCTTGCCCACTGGGCTTTTCCAGGCCTTCTATCCGCCTCCTCATTGACGGTGGACCATGTTACTTTTCCCAGCTATTGGCTGACGTTCCCCATACGCGCTCAACATTTGCTCTGTGACTACAACGCCCTCCCCTGTGGGAGGTGTACACCTCCTTCCTCGTTGTCACCAGGCTTGACCATGTGACATGTTCTGGCCAAGAGAATTTGAATAGAAGACCAGATGTCAGATGCTGAGGGATCAGAGCCCGGGTGTGGTTCTGCCACCGCTGGGCCGTTAGAAAGGCAGGTACCAGCTCCGGCTGTTCCTTCAGCCTGGGTTCCAGAGTGAAAATAACCTGACCCACCGCCAGCATGGAACACGGGCAAAGATTGACCTTTGTTGGTGTAGTTAGTGAAGCCCTGAGATTTGGGAGGTGTTTGCTGTTGCAGTATGACCTGCAGTGTTTCCTGAGTTGGGAACAGGAAAGCAAAGGGAGTTAAATCCATAAGAAGTTGTGTAATAAAGGTTCCTGAGAGTCTGAGCCATCAGCACTGGTTCAAGGCCGATCTGGTCATTGAAATGGCTGTTGCCATCTCGCCCCCTGCCTCCTGTGGACATGCTTCTTCACAAGCTAACTCCAGCTCTTAAACAGCATGATTTGTACTCTTCTACGCTGCTCTGTGGGAGCCCGTAAGCTTACCGCTCGGGTTCCTCCCAACCTCCCGAGGCTACAGCCATCAGCCGTCTCCACCTGTCGCTGTGACAGCTCACCAGCTTCCAGAGCCTCAGTTTGGCCTGGACTCCAGCTGCCCCTCCCACCTTCTTCTTTTTTTTTTTTACATTTATTTTGTATTGAAGTCTAGTTGATTGACAAGGTTGCGTCAATTTCCGCTGTACAGCAGTGACTCAGCCATACATATACATACATTCTTTTTTTATATTCTTTTCCATTATGCTTTATCATAGGATATTCAGTGCAGTTCCCTGTGCTATACCTTCTTTCTTGTACGTTTATTGAACTCTCCCTCTGCTCTATTTAGGATCTAGCTAGGTGGACAGCATTGAGCAAGATGACATCCCAGGTCCAGATCCAGGTTTGGGGGTTGAAAACTTGTACAATTTGGAGGTCCCTCACTGAGAACCGGAACAAAAACCCATGAATGCAAAATGAGGGACAGGGCCTTGGAGGCCCATGGCAGTGAGGGGCCTGAGCTGAACCCTCATCAGCTTCACGGTCAATGCACCCCGGGGGCTGGGGTGGGGAAGGGGTGGAGAGGATGAACACGGAGATAACAGGAAACTCGAAGGCGGTGAAGAGAGCCTTGCTGAAAATGAACAAGGTGATGCAGTGGGAAGTAGCCAGTGGTGACGATGCTGAATTTTACTTGAGCCTGTGATCCTGAACCACAGCAAAGGTTAGAAAGTCCCCCTGCCCTTTGTGTTCCAGAAAACAGCTCACTGCAAGGACTCAGATACGACTGCAAGACGCCCCTGTTTACCTGGGACAAGGCCAGACACGGACCCTCCGAATTCCCATTCCTCACCTCACTTCAGTCCCCAGTGGTCATTCGGAACATGACGCTCATTAACCGACCTTTCGTTCAGCTTCTCTCCTTCCTCCAGGCCTAGACCTTTGGCCCAGCCTCACCCAGAGCCAGCAGGAGCCCCTCCTGAACACACGCAGGCCAGCAGGAGCCCCTCCTGACGTCCTCTCCTAGGAAGCCACCCTCTCAGCCCATCCCCCACCCCCGGTTCTTTCTAGCTGTGTTTACCCCTCTCTGTAAAGAAACCCCTTTTTGCCTAACCCTTGAGAAGCTTGCAGATCCTCAAGTCAGAGCTTTCTCCTGTTGCTAGAGTCCCCTCCCCCTGCACTATCCTCGAGAATAAAATCTTTTCTAAGTCAGGTTCTGTTTTTATTTGGCTGTGGTCAGGAAAACCCTCCCCACGGAGGAGAGATTTACACAGATGGACCATGGTTCGAGGGAGAACTAGGATTATGGGAGGTGATTTTGTTTTAAGAAATGGATACTAGCCTAAACGAAAAGAGAGGGAAGAGGACAGAATTGTGGGGTGTGCCTAGGTTGTTTAGAGGAAGTGGTTAAAGGAGCCTGAAAGAGGCAAGCAGTTGGAGAAACGGGGAAGGCAAGAAAGGCACAAAGCTGCATAAGACCACAGAGGAGCTCATGCATTCCTTCCACAGGCGCTGTTTTATTGAGCACCTACTACTTGCCATCCATCGTTCCAGGCAGTGGGGACTCGGTGGTGAGTAAACTAGATATGAGTGTTGACTTGCAGTCTACAGGGAAAGACAGAAGTGAATGGAATAATCACACACATATTTCATTTCAAACAGTGGTGTGTACTATGTGGGTGAGTAACAAGCCGGAGGGCACATTACCCGTGCACTTAGACAGTCCTGGATGGCAGAGGAACCTGAGGAAGACATATTTTACTCAAAAGGTAAATACGAACGGGCATTAACTAGGGTAGCATGTGGGGATGGGGATGGTGTGAGGGGAGCATCTTAGCAGAGACAATGGCTGAGGAATGACAAGGCCAGCGTTTGTGGGGTGGAGCCAGGGCCTCTGGGATGGATGTGCACTTCTGTCCTGCACAGCGATCTGGTCTGCTGAGCTTTGAGGCCCTAGCAGGCTAAGAACTTTGATGCTCATCCAAAGACCAGTGGGGAGGACTTCCCTGGTGGTCCAGTGGTTAAGACTCTGTGCTTCCACTGCAGGGGGCGTGGGTTCGATCCCTGGCCAGGGAACTAAGATCCTGCATGCTGCATGGCCATAAAAAAAAAAAAAAAAAAAAAAAAAAACAGAGATCAGTGGGGAGACACAGAAAGTTTTCCAGGGGAGTGACCTGATTAGATCCACACCTGACTGTAGAGCCACTGTTGTCCGATGCAGGGAGGCCAAACAGACCCAAACATGGGAATCTGAAGCAGAGAAAGATTTTTTGCAGGACCAAGGACGGAGAACAGGCAGCTTGTGTTCAAAAACCCCGAACTCTCCAATGGTTTTCGGGGAAGAGTTTTTATAGGCAAAATTTGGGGTGAGGGCTGCGGGGTGTGTGACTTCTTCTGATTGACTGGTGATGAGGTAACAGGGCGGGGCTCCAGGAATCTTGTGCTCAGCCTGAAGTTACCGTCCTCCACCTGGGTGGCGGCCCTAGTTCCTGTAGAGAAAGATATATCGATACATATATACATGTATACGTGTGTGTGTATATATATATATATATTTATCCCTTGAGGAGGAACTAGGACTCTTCTTTATCACTGCACGGCTGTTTCTTGACTGCTTTTCCTCTGTTTCTGTGTGCCTTCACTTCCCTAATTAGTAACTGCTTGAATCTGCCCTTTGGAGCTCAGGGAAGGTCTAGGAGGCTGAAGCCTTTTGCTACAAACAAGAAATGGGGACCCAGAAAGGCTTTTGTACCTGGGAGGGCACCTACGGTGCCACTTGGTTTGCCCACCCCTTGGCAGCAGAGGGGAAAGGGAAGGTTGACAGAGCCACAGAGAGCCCAGGGGCCAGGCACTCTTTGCAGGTAGGAGGCCACTGGCAATCTCTGAGGGTTAGTTTCTGAGGACGCAGGAGGAGGAGTGTGGATACGGGACTGCGCAGGATGTGGCAGAGGTGGGCAGGCCGTCACACAGGAGTCCGCTGCCTCCCTCTCTCCCCCGCCCATGGATCTGAGCGTCGCTTTGATGGATCTGCACTTCCCTGGTTCTTAGACCCAGGACATTCACTGTGTGGTTGGAGGAGGGTGCGGGCACAGGCTTGATTTGCCGTTTGCCCGTTGCTCCTGGGGGCAGGCTCAGCCCCGACGTCCTGCTGCTCTAAGTCTGTGAAGTGCTGCACACAGCGGGGGCCCATGTGAATGGAGCAGAGACCAAGGGAATCGCGTGGGGTCATGGTCTTGGAGCTGGCCAGACATGACTGCCCGGGGATCGAGGGCTGCCCCAACAGGCCCTGTGGTGGGGAGGACGTGGCACACGCGCCTCTCTGCCTGCTGGGGCCCGGGGGTCGCACCTCCTTGACGACAGCCTGGCCCCAAGGGAGCCGCCTCCTCCCCGCCCTCTTCTGCGGCCCCAAGCCGCTCTCTCCACACACTGGCCCACTCCTTGACGGGCTGGCCACGTGGCCCTGACCGCACCGGCTCCCGGGCAGCTCAACGCCGGGAGGAGGGGCCGCGGCACCGAGGACATCACAGAAGGAGGCTTTAAAGTCGTCTTCACGGGTCCGGGCCAAAGGCGGCCGGGAACTAGACCGAAAGGGAAGCCCCGTCAGAGAGGCGAGTGGGCAGAAGGACGGACCTGGGTCGGGGGCGTGTCCTCCCGATGGGGGCGTGTCCTCCCGGCAGGGGCGTGTCCTCCTGAAGGGGCGTGGCGTCGGGGCCTCACGTGGCGCGTTCGCCAGCCGGGCGCGCGTCCGTCGCCCAGGGGCGTGGCGTTGGGGCGCCCAGGGCGAGTCCGGGGCTGGGGGCGTGACGTCAGGCGCCCGGGGCGGAAACGCGCAGGGCTCGGCTTGGGCCGCGGGGTCCGGGCGAGGGTCGCGGCGAGGATCGCGGTGCGCGCGGGCCGGGAGTGCTGTGCGCCTGGAGGGCCCGGTGAGGCGGCGGGGCCCCTGGGGCTCCCGGTGGTCGGCGGGCGGGGTTCCGGCGCCTCTCGGGGGCCCGCCGCGTCCTCGGCCGTGGGCGGGGGTTGGCCGCGCTGCTCGGTGGCCGCCGGCCCGGTGCACGGTCGTCTTAAGGAAATCTGTCCCTTTTCAGGGAAGCGCAGGGCCTGGCGCTGGACACGGCCTCGCGCCCTCGGAAGGCCGCGCCTTGGTGCCCCTGCGGGGTCCTCCGCCGGGTTCGGCCGATGAAGCCCGCGGCCCGCCTGGGCGCCCTGTGCCTGGCGCTGTGCTGCCTGGGCGGCGCGCGCGGGCTCTGGAGGAGGTGAGCTGCGGAGGGGCGGGTGGGGGGGCGGGAGAGCCTGCAGGGGGACACGGGTGCCCCGAGCCTCCGAGCGTCTCCCGGGGGCGGTGCGCGCACGCTTTCCGTCCAGGGTCCGGTAAGATCCTGGCGAGGTGGTCGTGGTTCCTCTTTCCAGGTTTCTTTCTCTCGCCCTTCCTCCGTTCCCTCTCGTTCCCTCTTTCCATCCTTTCTGTTGCAGCTGACAGTTGAAGGGGTAAACAGGCTGTCTGGGAGAGGAGTCTCATTTTACTTCTGTAGTGCAGACCGAGATTTAAGAACCAGATTTTAATTTTCTTCTGTTTTATTTGGGTAATGCTCCAGTTAACGGATTTCATACTTACTTCGCAGGCCTGGGAAAAGGTCAGTTTTCTTTTTTAAAAAAATTGGGGTATAGCTGTTTTACAACGTTGCGTTGGTTTCTGCTGTATGACGAAGAAGTGAATCAGCTGTATGTATACACACATCCCCTCCCTCTTGGACCTCCCTCCCACCCCTCCCCCCATCCCACCCATCTAGGTCAGCGCAGAACATTGAGTTCCCTGTGCTATACAGCAGGTTCTCATTAGTTATCTATTTTATACATAGTAGTGTATATATGTTAATGCTAGTCTCCCAATTCATCCCACTCCCCTCTTTCCCCCCTTGGTGTCCATACGTTTGTTCTCTGCATCTGTGTCTCTATTTCTCCTTTGCAAATAGGTTCATCTGTACCATTTTTCTAGATTCCACATATATGCATTAATATACGATATTTGTTTTTCTCTTTCTGACTTACTTCACTCTCTATGACAGTCTCTAGATCCATCCACATCTCTACAAATGACCCAACTGCATTCCTTCTTATGGCTGAGTAATATTCCATTGTATATATGTACCACATCTTCTTTATCCATTTGTTTGTCGATGGGCATTTAGGTTGCCTCCATGACCTGGCTATTGTAAATAGTGCTGCAGTGAACGTTGGGGTGCATGTGTCTTTTTGAATTAATGGTTTTCTTAGCGTATATGCCCAGTAGTGGGATTGCTGGATCATATGGTAGTTCTATTTTTATTTTTTTAAGGAAACTTCATACTGTTCTCCGTAGTGGCTGTGTGGAGAAAAGGGAACCCTCTTGCACTGTTGGTGGGAATGTAAATTGTTTTTCTTTTTTAATGAACCACTGTTGCTGTTTTATCACTTTAAAAAGTAACATTAAATCTCAGTTTTCCCAGAAAGTGTATTTTCTGAAAAAGAGCTACATTAATTAACTAATTGTTGCTATCAAGTTAAGAGTGTATCATCGGAGAGGTAGTGCGGTGTACGGGTTGAGTATGAACTGCTAGCTCATATCCAGATGTAGGACCTTGGAGCTCGCCATCAAGGTCGTTCATCCTCAAGTTGAGAGAGTAACAGCACCTGCCTCCTATCCTTGATGCCAGGAGACATCAGTTAAAGTACAGAATGTGCTTAGAACCATGCCTGCCCGATAGTAATCAGTACATGTCAGCGAAGACGTTAGGCTGTAGTATGTGTAGTATGCGGTCACCGCCAGCTGATTCTCACGATTCATGCCACTGATACAGTTGGCGAGCAAGGCATGGTTTCGAGAACACGAGGGTGATTCCGACCCTGAGGGCCTCACAGGTCAGCGGGTGTTCCCCCAGGGCCTCTTTCTCTGCTTCGTGGGCCTTTCTCTTTACAGCACAGGCAACATCTCCACCGCTTTGGGAGGATGTTTCTCTCTGGGTGGTGGGTGGTTATTGTGTGACAGACGTTGTGAGTCTTGATAGTTTTATTGTAAACTGCATACTGGTGGTTTAGTTTTCCTGGCATCTGCCTAACCTTCCAGCCTCAGTTTCCACCTATGCGAAATAAGGTTTTCATACCCAGAAAACAAAAAACAAAAAAACCTCTTCTAGTGCTTCTCCCAGCTCTAATGCTTCTGCTGCAGTTCTTCTCTTTTCTCTTGTACTGAGCGCTTGCTCATTAGTTCAGACTGAAAAGAGTTTTGAAATATTGTGAATTCTCTACTTATTCAGCCGTACTCAACTGTTTACAGAACTAATGTGTAAGAACTTAATACTGTTTTGCTGTTGAGTCTTTTCTTCTAAAAATGCATTTATCCTGAATTACGTGTCTGCTCGAGTTGCATCCCCTGCTGCTGCTGCTGTCGTCCGTCTGTACGGCGAGGATTTCACCAGCCGGCCTCTCTGCCTGTCTCTGTGTGTGCTAAGCCTCGCACACCTGGTGGGAGGGGGGGTCCCCGTGTGAATGCTACTCCACGACCCCTCATGGAGAGTCTCAGGGAGGGACGGGTGGGTTTCACGGGGGCGTGGGAAGGAGCGCCTAGGCTCAGACGTCACCCATCCTGCAGAGAACGAGTAAAGATTCCCGGTGGGTGGGGTGGTGACAGCAGCCTCGCGTGCCACCCGAGGTGGGGTTCCGTGGCCACGTGAGCTACGAAAACCATTCTGTTTTCCGGCTTCTGGGTCTCACGAATGCTGCCGAGGGGTAGGGGGTCTGTGTGTGCTCCGCGTGAACACCTGAGGAGAAGGGCGCCTTCTGGTTCATTCCCTCACTGCAGCTCTCTGCTCCCCTTCAGCGGGGGGATCCCGGCTGCCTGACCCAAAATCTCAGCCCTCTCCCCACCTGGCAGGCCTGCCGTCCTCCTCGGTCGTAGTCCTTGGCCCTCAGCGCCGTGCGTCCCCGTGCGTCCTCGGTCGCCACGGCCGTCGTCCCCCTCGCTGGCAGGTGCGCTGCGGGACGGTAGGGACTCGGGCCCCCCAGCCGTCTCAGGGCCGCCTCCGCAGCAGCAGCGCCTGGCCTGCGGCGGGCGCCCCGTGTTCCCCGAATGAACACTGGCGTGAGTGGATGGATGAATTGATCTTTCTGTAACTTTTTAAAAAGTTCCTGAAAAATACATCCCTTGTCTTTTAACAGTGACAGCCACGAGTGGCATAAACTAATTATGGTTCACCACTGGCCTGCGACAGTGTGCAAGGTGAGTTCCGCCTCAACCGGCCCCTCTGACCTGTGACCCCCGCCCCCCGTGACGAAGAGTTTGCCCAGCAGGTTTCCTCGCCAAGCGCCTCTTGCCGACGGAACCTCCCGGCCTGTCCTGCCCCACGAGGCGGCGCCTTCCCGGCCGGAGACCGTCCCTCGGGGAGGGCCTTGCGCGAGGTTCTGGGGGTTCAGACCCACGGACGGCGGTGGCTGGCTCAGGCATCACGAATGTATTCTCCCAGTTCTGGGGGCCAGAAGTCTGAAACCAAGGTGCGGCAGGTCCCTTCCGGAAGTTTCGAGGGAGAATGTGGTCCACGCCTCTTCCTGGCTTGTGGCGGTGCCGGCGCTCCTTGGCTTGTAGTGGCTTGTGGCGGTGCCGGCGCTCCTTGGCTTGTAGGCACGGCTGTGGGCACGGCTGTGGGCACGGCTGTGGGCACGGCCTCTGCCCCGCCTCCGCGCCGCGGGCTCCATCCGTGTGTCTGTTTCTTACAGGAGCCCCCGGGACTGCACTGAGGCCCTACCCTCATCCAGTCTGACCTCCTCTCAACTTGATGACGCCGGCAAAGACCCTGTTCCAGATACAGTCACGTTCAGAAGGGCCTGGGGTTAGGGCTTCAGCATGCCCTCCGGGGACAGGCCTTGACCTGTCCCCTCCCTCCACTATTGCAAGTCTCATTAAACGTCTCCGCCGGAGCCTTGCCGGCCTCCTTTGCTCCGCTCGGCACAGGTGGCGCCTTCCCTCCTTCAGGGTGGCCTCCGTCTGGCCCTGCCTCGCCCGGCGCCCGTGCCCTTGCAGGGTGTGTTGCAGAGGCTCTCACCCGAGAGCAGCCAGCTGGCGCCCCTGCTGCCGCCTGCGGGCCGTGTCCCCCCGTCCAGCTTGGGGGCAGTTGTCGCGCCGATCCTGGTGTTGGTGCCGCGACTCTAAAGTCGTTTCATCATGTTGCTGAGCTGGCCCTAATTTTATTGACAGTGTTTCTGAAATTTTGACTTGAAAATTCTCAATTTTGAGGCCTTTTCTTTTAAGTACTGGGAGGTGGAGACATTTATAAATGGCAAAGCCTCACCACCATAGCGTTAGCTACCACCCCCCTCCCATCACACGGTTACCGCATCTTTCCTGTGGTGAGAACATTTGAGGTCTACTCTCTCTGTAGCACTCAAGTGCATGAAACAGCTTTATTCGCTGCGATCACCGTGCTGTTCGTTAGATCCCCAGGCTTGTTCATCTTATAACTGGAGGTTTGTACCCTTTGAGGAGCATCTCTCTCCCCGTTTCCCCAGCCCCCGCCCCTGGCAGCCACCACACTGGAAACTCATTTCTAACAGGGGATCTCTTAACTGTATCAGACTGCTCTGGTTTTAGTTTCCCAAACTTTACAACCTCCTGTGTCTTTCTCCCTCTGGTGCTGGTTCTTTGCTCCAGGGTAGGGAGGACAGTTGGCGGTGGGTAGAATGGAGTTGCCTGTAAGCTGTTTTCAGTTTTGTTGGGAATCTAGCTCTCACTCCTACGTAGTGAGGACGCATGGGAGCCGTGGGTTCCTTCAGGAAGGACCTGTGTGTGGAGCTCCTACCCTGGGTAACACTGGGAGATTTGCCTTCAGGGCCTGGGACGAAACTTGTGGCTGTTCCTGTGTGCTGACTAAAGATGCATGGAAGTGCATTCCCGCCTTGAGGCTTTAGAAATGAGATGAAAAAAATCAATTACTAGCAAAATATCATTGTTAGGGGATTCATTTCGATCCAGGGCGGCCATGACAAGGGTCCTGCTATCCCGGTCCAGTGTCATCCTGGGGACAGGGCCGTCTCTGGGCTCCTGCCCCCGTGAGCGACGTACGCGTTACAGGTGCAGGGACAGGTCTATCCTCAGCGCTCAGCACGGCCCCTCACGAATACTTGCTGACGCGGGAAAGAAAGCGGCACCTTGACCTCAGTTCCCCCCGTAAAGGCTCATCTGAGATGCTGGGCGTAGAGCTGAGGTAGAAGATCCCCGCTGGGGCCTGTCTCTGCCCGTCCCCAGCCTTGCACCGTGGGAAAGGGCCCACCTGCTTTGGCTGTGGTTTCCTTGGGGATGAGATGAAGTCCGCGACCTCTCGCTCTGACCCCACACTTTGTCCTCCTGCCCTCTGCCCGCTTGTTCTGTAGCCTCCTCACATCAGACGTTTCAGGCACCTAAACCAGGCCTGCCCTCATTTCCAGACCAACCGTAAAAAGCAGCAGCCTCCCTACATCAGAAGGTGATTCGAACAGGAAGGGCTTGCACGCGATCAGGATGCCTCAGTGGCTCCTTGCCAGACCCGGCATGTGCTGTTCATTTGCTTATTCACTGCGGGGCTGCCGGGCCTGGCTTCTGGCCCACTGCCTGATAGCTGAGGGCATTATGGTTTTGGAAAAAGCCCATTTTAGCTAAACAATTTGGAGGTCCCTAAAAAGTGTTACACTGAGATTTTTATCTCTATGAGTTTATCTTTAATGTTAAGGATATGCTCCTATTCTCACCTTGGCATTTTTCTTGGCTCCAAATTTTCAATACTTATTATTCCACTGTTGTATTTGGGCCTGGTGCCTGAACAAACTTGAGTTTAGCAGGATACCGTCAGCCTCTTGTTCTCATTTTTTTTTTTTTTAAACTTATCATTATTATTTTATTTATTTATTTATTTATTTTTTGGCTGTGCTGGGTCTTCGGTTCGTGCGAGGGCTTTCTCTAGTTACGGCAAGTGGGGGCCACTCTTCATCGCGGTGCGGGGACCGCTCTTCATCGCGGTGCGCGGGCCTTTCACTATCGCGGCCCCTCCCGTTGCGGGGCACAGGCTCCAGACGCGCAGGCTCAGCAGCTGTGGCTCACGGGCCCAGCTGCTCCGTGGCATGTGGGATCTTCCCAGACCAGGGCTCGAACCCGTGTCTCCTGCATTAGCAGGCAGATTCTCAACCACTGCGCCACCAGGGAAGCCCTCTTGTTCTCATTTTTGATTGTATGACAAGAAAATTATTCATGGGTAAGTATGAGTGTATGCATCAGATTGACTTAATTTTCAAGCACGTGAAAAGAACAAAAGTAGCTATTAAATTCTGTTTTCCAAATCGTTGGTTCACTCATTTCAAATGAAATATCCAGCTGCCCCCCTCCCCGTGGTATTCTCATGAATATTGCTTATGGTAAATTACCACGGAACTTATTTCGTGTTAGTCCTCTATTGGATCTCATTAACATTTGTCAAAAGAAAGGAAGGTTGTTAAGTGTATTTAACAAACAACAAACCAGTTAGTTGTCTTCTCTGTCTTTTCTCCATAGGAAGTTAAGAACCACTGCAAAGACCCCCCAGATTACTGGACAATACACGGCTTATGGCAAGTACTTCATGCGTTTAAAACTTCAGCAGCCTCAGAAGCTGGCTGGCCTGGAGATCTAGCTTGAGTCTGATCCTGATATGTATACTTGTGATTTCTGTTAGGAGTTTACTCAATAGACCAGATCCTTATTGAAAAGCATCTTTAGTCTTTCTAACATAACCCTACTTCTGCTGTACTTGAGTTCTGTTTTGCTAGAACAGGAACAGTCTAGTTTAAATATGCATTTAAGGATTCTCAGTACATTTTAGATCACTAAATCTTAATTTTCTTATTTGCTTCTTTTGGGGCCAATAAGTAAATGCATAACAATAAATAAATAAATAAATGTGTGTATACTACATACATATATATGGTGTGTATGTGTAGTGTACATACTTCACAGACACCCAAATTTATTTTTCTGGTTTTGCCTGCATTTTATTTTTTTGTTGTCTGTGCGTGTATTTGTGATGTTAAACCGTGTGTGCTAATTTGCCCGAAGGGATCGGCCTGGTCCCGCTTCTCCCGGAGAGGAGGGCCATCCTGGCTCTTGCTGGGCTGCTCATCCCGCAGGGATGGGTCAGCAGGAAGCAAATTAAACTGGGGCCTGCGGACCTGGCCTCATCCCGCCTTTGGGTTTCTGGGATTGTGCTCACGTCCTCGGCTGTCCTTGAGCTGGGGGACAGCACCCAGCGCCGTGGGAGCTGGGCTGGTCTTGGGTGCCGGGCCGGCCTGCCGACCCTGGAGAAAGCAGGTTTGGTCCCTCATGGTGTCAGTTGCAGGCGGAGGCTGAGAGTTGACACGTCCAGAATTAGACGCGTGAGGACAGCGTCACACGCACAGGTCGGGAGGGTACACGTGCTCGGTGCTAAAGGAAACATACCAGCCAATCTTAAGCCGTCACCAGGCACTTCTGAGCACGATACATATGTTGTCCCATTAATCCTCGTCGCCTTTAAAGAGACGGGAACTCATGCTCTTCTCACACTGTGGTTGATGAGTGGAGATTTGCAGACTCAGAACCCGGCCAGAAATCCCCGCCGGGCCAGCTCTGGGGCGCCCTCTACCGGCTTGTTTACTTTGATTCCTCTGCTAGGAAGTCGGCCTGTTTGCATTGTGCCTGGATGTTTTGAAGGACTTTCCTCTTTGAAAGAAACTCCAGTAGTGACCACTTGTGCCTGAGCATGACTCACGTGGCAGAAGGAATTCCCAGTTAGAAGTCACCTCCCTTTCGTTCTCTACAGACCTTAATGCAGATGTTTTCTCATGCTGTTTGGAACCAGCCCAACCAAGGCTAATTTCTCTTTTATTTTTTCAATTTTAATTTCAAGGCCTGATAAAAGTGAAGGATGTAACCGATCCTGGCATTTTAATCCAGAAGAGATCAAGGTATTAACTTTTTTTTTTACTTTTTATTTTATATTGGAGTATAGTTGATTAACTATGTTGTGTTAGTTTCAGGTGTACAGCAAAGTGATTCAGCTATACATACACGTGTCTACTCTTTTTCAAATTCTTTTCACATTTAGTTTGTTACATAATATTGAGCAGAGTTCCCTGTGCTACGGTTACCCATTTTAAATAGAGCAGCGTGTACGTGTCAATCACAATCTCCCAATAGATTCATTCCTGCTCTAAGTGTGCCCTCAAAGTCATGTTTTAAGATGTATTCACCAGCATTTACTGATATCTGAAATAGTCCCACAAGTTAAATACGATTTGCATTTAGTTAAATCCTCCTCTGCCCCGGGCCCGAAGCGCCGCAGTGACTGTGTGAGGTGACCCTGGCCCCAGCCCGCGGCCCGTCATCCCTGCTCTGGGACCCCTGGCCGCTCGGCGTGTGCTCAGGCGTGTGTGCGCGGCCCTGGCTTGCAGAGGCGCCGTGGCCCCCAGGCCGTCCTTGCTGGCTGCGGGCAGGGCGGGTTTCTCAGTGGGCCCCGTGAGCAGTGAGGGAGCGGCAGGCCTTTCTAGGACAAAGGCTCGTGGTACAGAGGGACTCCTGGCACTGGGGTATATGAGAGTTGGTAGCAGACACTCCTTCCGCACGTGCACACACACCTACACACGTGCACACGCGTGTGTTCACCTCTCCACGGGGTGTTGACAACCCCTCGTGTGACTAGTCAGCTGTCAGGGTAACTAGTACCTGGATTTACAGGGCAGGGCCTGTGCGGTTACTGAGGCCTCCCTGAAAGCATGGGGTAGAATTAGGATTTGCTAGAATTACGGACCCTTTCCAGGAGTTCCAGGAGCGGCCACCAGGAGGACAAGGTAATTAGTTCCAAGCCCATCACAGATTCTAGTCCAAATGGAATTGTTTCCTCCTCTTTCCTTCTCACGAGGACCTTCAGTGCTGTGAGCCTGGAGGCCTGAGAGGCCGGGGCCCCAAAGCCTGGCGAGGTCTCTTTCCTCAGACATACTTTTCTCTTCCCGGACTGACTTCGACCCCCCCTGACGTTCCTGGTTAGAGTCTCGTGATCCTGCAGCGGCGTCCAGGTTAATTTACTCATAACAGTGTTCTGCGTGCCTGCAGTGTAGCGGACACCGGGCCGGGGGCTGGGGACACGGGGAGCAGAGCCAGACGAGGTTTCCGGCCCACCTTGCCTGCAGCCGGGAGCCAGCACACACATCACAGAGTGACAAGCGCGGTGCCTGGGGGGAGAGTACTTAGAGCTTAGGACGGTGGACCTGGGCCAGGCTCCCCTGAGGAGGTGATAGAGGGCTGGAATCCGACTTAACCAGGAGACGGGAGAGGAAGGCTGGGGCAGGAGCATGTGCAAAGGCCCCGGGGTAGGACGGAGCTTTTGAGAAAATGGGGGAAGCCAGTGTGGCTGGGGGGTGAGCAGTGGGCCGGGGCAGTGTTGAGGGCCAGGTCCTGCAGAGCCTGTGTACTGGTTAAGGATTGTTTGTCTGCGTGAAGACCCAGAGGGAAGTCGTTGGAAGCATTCAAGCTGGAGAGTGAAGGAAGCCAGTATGGCTTTTCTGTGGTTGCCCTGCTGCCTGCCTGTTAAGTGAGGAGGCTCTGCAGGGTCCCTGCCAGAGGCCAGGAGCCTTGAATAGACGGAGGCTGTGGGGATGGAGGGGGAGGAAGCAGCAGGCAGGACCGACTCTGGGTGGGGGCTTGTCTAACTAGGTGGGTGTCAGCCTCCTTCCCCGGCCCAGGGGAGCGGGCCTTGGCAGATGAGATCGAGGGTCAGCTGTGGACACATTGAGTTTGAAGTGCCCTGGAAGCATCCAGGTAGCGAAGGTGTGTCAGGAGAGGTCTGAGCTGGCGATGAACTGCGGCATCAGCGCAGCCAGTAAGCCGTACGCGTGAGTGTGGACGGGGTGGTGTGGAGCGGGCAGGGACAAGCCGCCAGCAGCCCCAGTGTTTAGAGCAGGAGGGACAAGGGTCATGTGGAGAGAGCTTCGCGAAGGAGTGGAACCAGGGCTCCTGACGGGAAGGCGGGGGGCCCTTTGGACGGAGGGCTTGCGGGCCCAGGCCAGGAGGTGACCGGCAGCTGCCCTCTGTTCAGAGCAGTGCCGCTTTACTTGCTTTGTAGCAGAGTGTCCAGTCTAGCATCTGTCCCAAACAAAAGCAGCCTAGTTTGGGCAATAAATTATATCGTCACCCCGCTCCCCCGAGGGCTATGGGGGCTGAAGCCAGCTTGTGGCAGGCGGAGGGTAGGTGGGAATGGAGACAGTCGGGGAGGGCAGCGTCCGGGGAGATGTCCGGCCGTGCGGGGTCGGGGGGGTGTGTGTGAAATTGGTTCATAGCTGCTGGGTTGATGGGAAGGACCCATCACGGCGGGAGTGGTGGCAGGACTGAGAAGGTGAGGTCATCCTGGGCCTGTTTACACACCTTTATTTAATGGAACCTTTTCTGGCCTCCTGGGTGTGTGGGAATTGGAAAGTAAACTTGAACGCTGCTCAGTTTAGGGTGACTATCTGACCAGTGTAGGGCTAAGACCGCCCAGCCCAGACGAGCTCTTCTCTAGGGAGAGCGAGAACTTGTATTTTGTGTTTGATTTCATTAGTAGACACTATTTTTTAGAGCAGTTTTAGAAACCTAAAACCGAAAATTTAAGTGGAAAGGACAGAGTTCCCATACACTTCCCCCCATGCCCCTACCCTGTACAGCGTTCCCCAGTCAAAACATCGGCGTTCGTGAGGTACACATGTTACAAGTGATGAACCAGTATTAATACTTTATTACCAACTAAAGTTTGTCGTTTACGTTAGGTTCACTCTTCGTGTTGTGTGGTTTTTATGGGTTTGGACAAATGTGTAAGGACGTGTGTCCACCATTATAATAGCATGCAGAGTAGTTTCACTGCCCTAAAAATCCCCTGTGCTCTGCCTGTTCATCCCTCCCCAACCTCAACCCCTGGCAGCCCCTGACTTTCACTGTCTCCATTGTTTTGCCTTTTCTAGAATGTCATGTAGTTGGAATCATATGGTAGGTAGCCTTTTCAGGTTGGCTTCTTTCCCTCAGTGATATGTACTAAGGTTCCTCCACGTGTTTTCATGGCTTAATAGCTCATTTTTTTAGTGCTGAATAATATTCCATTATCTGGATGGACACAATTTGTTTATCCATTCACCTGTCAGAGCTTGTATTTTCAAATACACTTTCACGATTACCCAGATTTCACGTTTAGATCTGTCTTAAGAAACACTTCATGCAACATAAACCCAGAATCATTTTACTCACCTGAGTGTTATTAATTCACAGAGCTCAGTTCTATTAATGTATTGGTTTCTCAGATTTGCCTTCTAGGTTTTGAGTTGTTAGGTCCTACCTCGATTTATTATTATTGCTGTCACTATGCACAGGACCTTTTGCCAGACATGAAGATATACTGGCCTGATCTGCTCCATCCGTCTCCTAACCGCAGCCTCCATTTGTGGTGAGTCTGAGTTCCGGGGGCCGTCACGAGCCTTGAAGCACAGGTGTGAGAGCTTCGGGGCTGTTCCGGATACAGGTGTGAGAGCTTCGGGGCTGTTCCGGATACAGGTGTGAGAGCTTCGGGGCTGTTCCGGATGGAACTGCGGGAGCACAGGTGACGTAGAACCTGTCTCCTGAGGCTCAGAAGCTGGAGTGGCCTTTCTCTGCCATGCCATTTTTGGAGCTGGTCTTCAACGGATGAAAAATGAGGGCAGGCAGAATTTACTTTGTAAACTTGCTTTTTAATCTGTTAGATCGTTCATTACTTCGTTTTAAAAACTTCCTCTGCTGAGGCTTAATTAAGCCAAATACTTGCATATCTAAGACGCCATTGCTCCAAATCAGACAGGAGAGAATGTTTCTCAGAGAAATGGAGCTGTTGCCCTGAAATAGATCAAGAAAAAAGAAGACATCCTCACAAGACAGTGATCTCTCTCCTGTGACTCAGGGCGGAGAGAAGGTGAGGTCTTCACGGAGGCTGAGCCCCGTCCGTCCCAGTGTCCTCAGTTCAGCGGGAGCTGAGCCGAGGAGAAACGTGCTATGTTTAATTCAATAGACCTTTTTAAATCGTTGCTTTTGGGGAAGATAAAGTTGACATTCCTTTTATTTGCATTACATTAACCAAAGATAATTCTTCATTTTCTCCCTCACTGCAGGATGGCAATTTATAATTCACATGACAGTGAATCAGATTTTGTCCAAAGTGATTAATTTAACTTTGAAATATTTTTGTGTAGACTCTTCAGGAAGAGTTAAATTTGGAGAAAAGCTTTTTTTTTTTTTTTTTTTTTTTTTTTAAATTTTTTATTTATTTATTTATTTATTTATTTTTGGCTGTGCTGGGTCTTCGGTTCGTGCGAGGGCTTTCTCTAGTTGCGGCAAGTGGGGGCCCCTCTTCATCGCGGTGCGGGGACCGCTCTTCATCGCGGTGCGCGGGCCTTTCACTATCGCGGCCCCTCCCGTTGCGGGGCACAGGCTCCAGACGCGCAGGCTCAGCAGCTGTGGCTCACGGGCCCAGCTGCTCCGTGGCATGTGGGATCCTCCCAGACCAGGGCTCGAACCCGTGTCTCCTGCATTAGCAGGCAGATTCTCAACCACTGCGCCACCAGGGAAGCCCCGAGAAAAGCTTTTTGAAACAAAATGGAGTGACAGTGACGTCTGGCCCCCTGGTTCACTGGTGTTCAGTTTGAGTTCACTCGAGGGTGTGTGGCAGGGAGAGGTGTTTTAGGACGCGCGGGTCTGGGTCTGGAGGCTGCCGTGCCCCGTGCACGGGAAGAGAGAAGCTCCCCGTGAAAGTTCGGGAGACGAGCGGTCCAGGTCTCCAGTGCTGGCTCTGTGTGGCCTGTGTTCTAGAAAGTGGTTTCAAAGTAGATTATGGCCTTGATGAGTTCAAGTAGTGAAAAACAATAAAAAACTTTCAGATAGCACTTCACAGTATACTTCAGAGCAGAGTCTTTGGTGACTAAGTGAACAAAAGAGAATATTTCCAGTTGTTAGGATGTTCCATGATAGAGTCAATCAGATTTGTGTCAAGTGGCTTAAAAATACATCACTAAACGTACACAAAGATGGCCTCCCGTGAGCTGAGTCCTTCAAGATTTGATCCAATGGTGTGGGCAGAACACACATTCAACTTTGTGTTCTAATAAAGGCAAAATGATTTACCTTTTCAGGATAGATTACACACTTAAAAACTGTTGTTCTAAATGAAAAAGGTAATGTCACACTCCGGCTACTATTTATGCCTTTGGATGTGGACTCGGCTCACGTGGCCCTGCCATTACCGGCTCCCTGGTTACTGCACCTGGGCAGCTGTGGCCCAGGTCGCCTTGGTGTGCAGGTGATAAAGTGTCCATGGAGGCATCCCGGCCTCTCCTGTCCTTAAGGGGCAGGCTCACGTCGGAAAACTTCTCTCTTCAATCTCAAATAAGAATCACATATGCGAAGGAGAGGGTCTTGGTATCACTTGGTGCTTGAGATAATACCCTAAGATTAAATCTATTAACACAATCAGCCATCCTGGAAAATACTATGTGCACGACCCTCTGCAAAGGAGGATTTTTGTTGGTTTTTTGATTCTTGTAAGAAGAAGAGCGAGAGTTTGGTCATCCCTGGTTGGCGATACAGCCTCACCGTGGATGGTGTCCCTGGGCCTCAGCAGGAATCGTTGCCTCTCATCCCCGCGACAGGCCAGGCCAGGCCGTGGTGGAGGGTGACGTGACATCACTCACGTGCCTGCTGGGGCTGAGAGGGCCACACCATCGTCGCGTCTGATTGGTGACAGACAATTTTGTGTTAAATGGAAAGTGTCTGATTCCAAAGATGTGTGATTCGATGTTTTGAACCACAGTAATATCAGGACTTTAGCATCCTCTTACCTCTAACGTCTGTTGAGTTAAACTTGCTCCAGGGGGCCTTCCCTGGTGGCGGCGCAGTGGTTAAGAATCCGCCTGCCAATGCAGGGAACACGGGTTTGAGCCCTGGTCCGGGAAGATCCCACATGCTGTGGAGCAACTAAGCCCGTGAGCCACGACTACTGAGCCTGCGCTCTAGAGCCCACGAGCCACAACTACTGAGCCCGTGTGCCTAGAGCCCGTGCTCCACAACAAGAGAAGCCACCACAATGAGAAGCCCACGCACCGCAACAAAGAGTAGCCCCCGTTCGCCGTTAACTAGAGAAAGCCCACGCACAGCAATAAAGACCCAATGCAGCCAAAAATAAATAAATAAAATTTTAAAAAAACAAAAAAAACTTGCCCCAAGAATAACAGCAGTGGACATCTTGACTGTTTATTGCAGGCTAGGAATGTTTGGGCGTGTGTGACGTGCTTTGTGAGCTTCAGCCCCTCACTTCTCCAACAGCCCCTGCAGGATATTCTAGAATTGCTGCCCCTGTCCTACAGAAACTGAGGCACCCATAATTCAGTTACATGTTCAGTTAGCTGGAAAGAGTCTCCTTTTTCTACTTCATAGAATTTAGAAAGTTATCAAATGCATCACCCTGGAAGCTATTCTAGATGAAGAAAGTTAATTACTTACCTACTTTTATTTTTCCTCATGGCTTTCTTAGGTCTGAGAGACTTGTAACTTACAGCCATTGCAGTCACTTAGAGTTGGCACTCTGGGTGATGTTATCAAAGAATTAGTGCACATTTAGATTGTATTTCTGCACGTGGGTACCTTTTGAATGCTTGCATGAACATTTTTTGTGAACTCTTCATGAATTAATCACTGATAAAGCTGAGGAAAGCTGATGCCCGTTTTGTTTTTCCATGCCAACTGTGGTTAACATCTGAATTGACAAATTGTCAGTCATTCTAGAGTGAGTATAAATTACGTTCAGCAATTGATAGGATGGCAGCGCGAGGCAGTGGGAAGGGCCCTGAGCGTGGGGTTGGGTGCAGGTCAGGGGCTACCTGGCCGGGTGGCAGGTAAGCCAGGTTCCTAGCCAGCCCCTCTGAGCCTCAGTTTCCCCATTTCTAAACCAGCAATAATGTTTTCACTTTGTAGAGTTGTGAGAATCAAATGAAGAATGGGAAGACATTTTGTAAAACTTTAATCTTTGATAAAATGTGAGGAATTTTGATCAATAGCAATGTTTTTCTTGAATACAAATAACCACATGTTGGCAGACACTTGGCTGGGCTGTTGCTTCAGCACAGGCGTCTGTGTAGACGGACGTCTACGCCGTAAGCAAGTGGGGAACTGGCCCCAGGCAGTGTTGGTGATTAGTGAACCTGCCTTTTCTGTGCCAGTAGCTTAGAAGTGGCTGTTTAGCCGCTCCTGTGAAATGCCCTGGCCGTCAAGCCCTGGCTTTCCGGGAGGACGCCCAGTGCCGTGTGATTCTGTGGGTGCCCGAACGATGGTGCTCTCTTTTTTCTCAGCTCGGGTTTGTTGCTAATTGTAGAAGCGAGCTGGAGCTCATGAGCAGAGGCACGCGTGAAGAGCGGTGACGAGTGCCCGTGGAGCTCGGGCTGGGTTCAGGGGCCTCGGTCCTGAGCGGGGTGGGGGGCCCGTGTTGAGGTGAGGAACTTCACCCCTCCCGCTTTGTGAAAGCAGCAGCATGCCTGCCCGGGAATGCCCTGCACGAAGAGGAGCCCTGCAGACGGTTTACTGGGAGGTAGTTTCATTACCTTTTTTTTTTTTTTTAATTTAAATTTATTTATTTTTATTTATTTATGGCTGTGTTGGGTCTTCGTTTCTGTGCGAGGGCGTTCTCTAGTTGCGGCAAGCGGAGGCCACTCTTCATCGCGGTGCGCGGGCCTCTCACTATCGCGGCCTCTCTTGTTGCGGAGCACAGGCTCCAGACGCGCAGGCTCAGCAGTTGTGGCTCACGGGCCTAGTTGCTCCGTGGCATGTGGGATCTTCCCAGACCAGGGCTCGAACCCATGTCCCCTGCATTGGCAGGCAGGTTCTCAACCACTGCGCCACCAGGGAAGCCCAGTTTCATTACTTTTTAACCAGAGATTTTTTTAAAAACATCCTTACAGGAAGCATGAGTGGGAGAAGCATGGGACCTGCGCTGCCCAGCTGGAAGCCCTCAATTCCCAGAAGAAATACTTCGGCAAAAGTCTGGATCTGTCTAAGGAGCTTGCCCTGAACAGGTGGGTGACTTGGTCCTGTAGCCTCGCCTTCCGCACCCCACTCCCCCAGGTCACCCCCATCCCGGAGCAGCATCCCTCCCTCCCACCCCCCAGCCCCCGAGGGAAGGAAGGTGCCCTCTGTTTCCCACTACGGACCTCACGGTCCCAATTCATGAGCAGCGTGAGTCCCAGCCAACCCTGCAGCCCAGGTTTTGTTTTGTTTTGTTTTTTAATTAATCTTTATTGGAGTCTGGTTGCTTTTCAATGTTGTGTTAGCCTCCACTGCACAACAAAGTGAATCAGCCATACACATACAGATATCCCCTCCCTTTTGGACTTCCCTCCCATTTAGGCTACCACAGTGCACCGGGTGAGCTCCCTGTGCTATACAGTGCTTTCCCATCAGCTGTCCATTTTATACAGAGTATCAGTAGTGTATATGTGTCCATCCCAGTCTCCCACTTCCTCCCACCCCACCCCTTTCCCCATTGGTGTCCATACATTTGTTCTCTACGTCTGTGTCTCTATTTCTGCTTTGCAGCTAAGATCACCTCTACCATTTTTCTAGATTCCACATATATATGCGTTATTATACGACATTTGTTTTTCTCTTTCTGACTTACTTCCCTCTGTATGACACTCTCTAGGTCCATCCATGTCTCTACAAATGACCCAGTTTCATTCCTTTTTGCAGCCCAGGTTTTATTGAATCAAACAGGAAAAGGGGAATAAACCGACATGCTGAAAGTTTTAAAGTCAAATATCTGAATAATTCATCCCTTCATCCAACAGCTATTTATTAAGGACCTCCTGCTTAACCCTTTTTGAATGTCGGTGGCTTTACCTATATACACACAGGTGCGAAGTTGCTGAACTCTGGAATCACTGGAGTGTGTTCACAGGGGCCCGCGGAGTGAAAGGCTCTCCTGGGAACAGAATGTTTGTTAAAAACTAGATAGAACAACCGTAGAGAAATCCTATTCTTTCCCAGTTTCTCCAAGGAAAACCTAAAGTCTTAGTACTCACAAAATTAAAATTGAGTCAAAACTTAAACATCCCTTCTATTTTTCTCTAATTATAAAGCATTACTACAGATTGTCTTTTTCTCAGAGGTAAGCCTGTCACATTATCATAAAGTAGCAGTTTAAAATTCAATTTATAACATAAAGGTAGCAAACCTGGAAAAATGTGAAGTATCTTGAACCGAAGCTCTCAGATTACCCACAGATATGGACCAGGGGATTAATGCCAAACTAATCTTAACTCGGTAGGAAAAATTATGCTCTATCCTGGTCTAGATGCCAAGTTTCCCCCAATATTTCTCTCTCTCTTTGCCGTATTTCCGTGATGCCCTAACCCAGGAGGGCTCTAGAGCAATGTTACCCCAAAGAAATAGAACTCAAGCCACATACGTGGTTTTAAATTTTCTAGTAGCCTAATTAAAAAGAGCAAAAAGAAACACTGGTTTTATAGTGTATTTTGTTTAACCCAATATATCCAAAATATCACTGCAACTTGTAATAAATACTTAAGAATCATTGAGAAGTTTTGCATTTGGGGGGCATAAAGTGTTTGAAATCTGGCATTTATCCTACGGTGACAGCGCAAGGACAGGCAGTGGGTGTGTGTCTTCAAGGACCTCTTCCCGCTTGTTCTAGGACCACACAGCAAAGATCCATAGGTCACCGATGTGCAGTCTCTAGAGAAACTGTCTCGTTAATGCTTTTGCCAGAAACCGTGACGGAAGGAGGCAGGGCCTGGCTAGAGTCCTGTTTCCCTCAGGCAGACCCCTGTCTGATGATGTCAGCGCCTGGGGTCCCTGCATCTTCTGTGGTCACAGCTGGGATAATCCAGAGGCGTGATGGGGGATACAGAGCATTTTTGGAATTATTAATCTGAGAATATTTTTATGCCGTACGCTATCGTTTAGTAAGTTAACCATATCATACTATGATTAGCATTCACTAGAGCTGGTTAAAACCACGTGCTTTAGGATGTGATTCCAGGCTGTAGAGACTGAATGTATTTTAAAGATCTGACCAATTGCAAGGTTGTTAGGATAAGGCTAGAATCCAAAATCAATTGCTAACTCTCGTTAAGGACAGGCGTGGCAGATGGGTGGTTATGTGATAGCAGCTCCAGTTGGTCGCGGCCATCCGGACCGCTGCCAAGAGGTTCTGGTGCTGGAAGGGGGGCCCAGATCAGCCACGCGTGCGCCCCGGGTAAGGGGAGGTCCAGGCGGCCTGAGCACCACTTACGTGCCGCCCTTGTCTACAGATTTATTGCCCCAGGTAATGGAAAGTACGCACTTTCCTTTAAGAGTGTCTTCATTTTTACTGTGGAATATGGTAAGAACAAGAAAGGAAAATGGACCTTCATTTTACAGTTATTTTTTTTTTTACTTTAAATTTTAGCACGCTCCAAAAATTGGGGATAACACCATCTACTTACTACCAGGTAAGTCTTGCTTTCAGCTTCTTAATCAAATGTGTATCCGCTAACTGGGGACACCTGGCCACGTTCAAGTGTCCCATCAGCCTGTGAGCTACACTCGGGTTTTAAAGCGACCCAAACCAGACCCTCCGACCTGACTATTATGTTTCTAAATAGGTTTTATTTAAATCTTGTTTTCCTCTGTGTTTTGAGTGTAAACTAAAGGCTCCTTAAACCGGTGATTTTGAGGCAGATTGATGGTTTCATGGTGAGAAGTGTGTCCCGGGTTCTGAAGAGGCAGGTGGAATATGTAGTTGGAAACCACCGTTTTATAATAGTTTGAGGAGGAAAGTGAACATTTGTTTTTATGATATAACTATGAGAAAACTAGAAATTTAAACATGGCAGAGCCTATTGGCTGGTGGCCTATACAGAAGGCGATTGTTTCCACCCAGGGTCACCCTCTGTGTGAGCACAGCTGTGTTTGCGCTTAGCCAGGCCACCCCTGGCATCGGCGGCCGCCACACCACAGGCGTGAAGCCTCTGCTCTGTGGCCCTTTGCAGATGTAAAAAAGCCTGAAGGTGTGGATATAAAAAAGCCTGAAAGTCACTGACTTTTGCAGTTCTGAGTTCCGGTGTCGTGGCTGGATACTGGACCATCATTCCGGTCTCCTGACAGTTTGTGAGCTAAATCTGCACTTGGGTCTTGCTCTTTGTATCTGCTGTTTTCGTCCGTCCCTGGAGAGAAGGGACCGGAGGGAACAGTGCCCTTCTGGAGTGTCAGCTGCCCTTTGTCCGTCCCGCCGGGAGGCCGGGAGGCAGTGTGCTCGCAGGCCCCTTTGGTTTCATCTGGACTCCCGCCTAAGTACATACAGGGAATTTTTTATATCCTTGCTCAGAACTTGACATTCAGAGAACTGATTTCGATTCTGGCAAAAGCAGCCGTGGCAGCACGTGTTTCTGAGCTCCTTCTCTGTACTGGAGGCATTCGGTTCGGTGTCTGAAGTAGCGTGATGCACAGCACAGGCTGGGTCCTGACCGCTGATCTCCTAGCAGGAGAGCTTCTGCTTTTGCACCCGGCCTCCAGGCCCTGTATCAGGACAGCAAGGAGAACGGAGACCCGTGTAGAGCGGCTTGTGTGGGTTCCGGTCTGGGGCGGGGACCCCCAGGGGGCAGCCTGGTCTCCTTCGGGGGTGGGGCAGCGCATTCACCAGCATCTTCCAGTTCTGTCTGTGAGCCAGGGGAGCTCAGGGGGGTGACGCTGTCGTCGGTTGTTTGCGCTCGTGAGAGCGGAAACCAGTGTCACTCGTTCTGAGAAGAACAGAACTGTTCATTTTCTCTGTTGAAGTTTCATTTCTAATGCACTGTATCTAATTTCAGATTTCAGATATTAAAGATGCCCTTGTCAGTGTGTACGGAGTCGTGCCCAAAGTCCAGTGTCTTCCAAAACAGGTCAGACGTGTGATGTTCTGTCATCCTTTCTGTCCTTATCAAGAAGACAAGTTCAGTTTTTCTGAGAGCTTTGTCCTCACCGTGGAGTTCCCAGGACAGAGTGGTATATGTGTGGGTGTGCAAACGGGCTTGTGCTGTGTGTGCATGGGCACGCACGCGTGTGTGTGTGTGTGTGCGCGCGCACTTTGAAATAACAAACTGTCCTTTGACACCGTGCTAGGATGGGGCTTGTTTTCTGGCAGCTTCCCCCTAACAAGAAGGCTCCTGTTCCAGAGGGGTGGTGCAGTAGGGGCGAAGCAGTGGGGGTATATTTTGCAGTTAAACATTTCTCAGTGTTTGCATTGTTAGTCGTAGACATTTCAGTTGTAGTTACCTGTCCAACTTATAGATGGATTGTGCTTTCTTTTGTCAGCTGATAAAGTCTTAAATTCATTTAGCGATAGGGTGCTGTTTACCTACTTATCTACAAAAAGCCACGTCTTCTCCTGGGACTGTGACGCAGACGCGGTGTGTCCGGCTGTGTCTGCGCGCACCTTTGCCGATGCGTAAATTTCTAAGCTGAGAGTGGGGTCCCTTCCCGCACGCTGCCAGGCTGGCGCGGGGGAGTGGCTGGATGGTGACCACAGGTGCCGCCTTGGGCCCCAGCCCCACTTCACCGCTGGAGCTAGGGTCCTGCTCCTGGAACATGGGTCCTAGGTCCAGAGCCACCGCTTTTGTTTTTCTTCAAGTTTCTAAAACGCGCTGATCATAGAACCGTCATGATGATCCGGCCTGAATTCTGAAACGTCTTTTGTTCCCCATTGCAGGGCGGCGAGGAGGTGCAGCTGCTCGCGCAGATTGAGGTGTGCTTCTCCAGGGACCTGCAGCTGCAAGACTGCATGGCTCCCGGGGGGCCGGCGCCCCGAGGGCCGGAAGCGAGGCCGGCGGCGAGCCTGGGGCTGGAGGTCTGCAAGGACGGCGTCCTCTTTTACCCCGCACTCAACAAGACCAATCACTGATGCCCACGTTTTGTAAATAGTCTTTATTTTGAAACGCAAGAGGAATTGACAAACCTCCGCTTTTCACAAAGCAGCTCCGCAGTGAAATCTCCTGTTTACAGCCTCCTTTACCTAAGCCTGTTGTGTTTGTTTTGCTTCGCACTCCGTGTCTGGGAGTTGATTTTCGTGGTACATGTAAAGATGGGGTGAACACTGGGTACGTCGAAAGGGAGGAAAGTTCCCCGCCTCTTGGCTGCTTTGTGACTGCAGTAAAGCTTATGGTTTTCTTTTTCTCTCCTTTATCAATCTGTGTGGCAGCCTTGGAAGACAAGTCTGGGCACATGGTACCGATTCAGGAGAACTCTCTCCTGTGTCCCTCAGTGAGCTGCCTTCTCGCTCTGAGTACTTCTGGGGGGCCGTTGGGACCAGCCCTCGAGCAGGAGCCCGGGCCGCCTCACGGGGCACACAGGAGGGCATCTCCACCTCCGACCTCAGGGCTGTTGGCTCCTGTTCCGTGGTCACCCACCAGCATCTCCCTTGGTGACCTGGCATGGGTGGGCATGGGCGTGTCCTCTGAGGGTGAGATGCTGTGTGTGTGGGGGGGCAGCAGGGGTGGGGAGGCGGGGTGCTGCAGGCTTCTCTCTTCTCGCCAGAGGAAGTCTGGGCGCATGACCAAGTGCCAGCCAGCACCCCCGGTCAGTGGGTGCTCCTCCCTGCAGACCAGAAATGCTGCAGGTCAGTCTGTATCCGCTTTCCTTTCTGTCGGAAGGCAGCATCAGGCCTTA
The DNA here is from genome assembly GCF_949987535.1 of Balaenoptera acutorostrata. Taxonomy (NCBI): domain Eukaryota; kingdom Metazoa; phylum Chordata; class Mammalia; order Artiodactyla; family Balaenopteridae; genus Balaenoptera; species Balaenoptera acutorostrata. The sequence goes on from NC_080077.1 coordinate 2,445,555, forward strand.
GGGCACTGGGGCTGACGTGGCCCCAGGGGCGGGCTGCATCCTTGGGTAGTGATGCCTGGTGACAGGGCTTCTCTCGGAGATGATGCGAGTCCCAGGCTCAGGGGCTGCTGCAGGCATGGTCCTTACCTGCTGAATGGCATTTCACCTGTAAAATGAGGATACCTAAAATGGTCTGTGAAGTGGACTTCCTGTGCTTTATTAAAACTACCTTTTAACATTATTTCTCCCCAGTCTCTGTCCTTCTTTAAAATGTTTTTAGCTGTGTGGGTTAAACTATGACGCCCAACACTCTGTCTTAATCAGGTTGATACTGCCCTGTTTCTTTTACTTAACAAATACTTAAATTAGAACTTACTATGTGCCAGGCATTATGTTAAGCACTTAAAAATATTATTTAATCCTAAGAACAACCATATTTTCAAAATAATCCTATCTTTAAAAAATAACCTTGGGAATTCCCTGGTGGCGCAGTGGTTAAGAATCCGCCTGCCAATGCAGGGGACACAGGTTCGAGCCCTGGGCCGGGAAGATGCCACATGTCTCGGAGCAGCTAAGCCCGTGAGCCACAACTACTGAGCCTGTGCTCTGGAGCCTGCGAATCACAACTGCTGAGCCCACGTGCCACAACTACTGAAGCCTGCGCACCTAGAGCCCATGCTCCGCAACAAGAGAAGCCACGGCAATGAGAAGCCCACGCACCGCAACGAAGAGTAGCCCCTGCTCGCTGCAACGAAGACCCAACGCAGCCAAAAATAAACAATAATTTTAAAAAAATTAACGTATTAAATTGAATCACTAGGAAAGGTGACACAGGAATAAAGTCTGCTTTTTCATGTTGTGTAATTATTAGCTAACAAGCAAGTGTGATTGATTCTAATAGCATAAAGGTTTTTTTTAAATAGTGCATTTCTCATCAGAGGAATTTCTAATTTTATTTCCATTCCGGGTGAGTCTCCAAGCCTTTTTGTATCTTCCTAGGGCTGCCATAACAAATTGCCACAAACGGGGCATCTTGAAACAACAGAAGTGGCTTCTCTCATATTTCTGGAAGCCAGACATCTGGGACCAAGTGTCAGCCTCGCACTGAAGGCCCCAGGGGAGGATCCTTCCCTGTCTCTCGTGGCTTCTGGCAACCCTCGGCTTACAGACACATCGCTCCAATCCACCTGTGTTTTCACATGGCTTCTCCCTCTGTGTGTGTGTGTCTGTCTGTCTGTCTGTCTCTGCATCTAAATCTCCCTCCTCTTTCTCTTAGAAGGACATAGTCGTATGGACTAAGGCCCACCCTAACAAACTCATTTTAACTTGACTATATCTGCAGAGACCCTATTTCCAAATAAATTCACATTCACCGGGGATTCGAATGCAGACATATCTTTTGGGGACACATTCACCCACAACACCTGCAAACAGGCAAGACCCATCGGGCTGTGCACCTTTGTACCCTTTAGAGCAGACCTTGCTCAGTGCTGTGTCTAGTTTCTCCACTGACCTATTAGCCTCATAAGAAAATGAAGGAAATCTTTGAAGAATCTCAACACAGGTAAAACCCCTGCAATCGAGTGGCTTGACTTGGTCAGGGCTGAAGGGGTTTCTTAGACAAGTTTAAGGTTATTCTTTGTCACTTTTGCCTTTGTCGTAATGCACGAGGACTAAGATGAGACAGCAGCACCTGAGATGTGTCTGTTCTCACAATGTGTATGTTCAAGATGGGAGTAGCTTACTTACAGCTAGGTGGGCCCTCAGGTGAGCTCTATATGCACGGACTTCTGGAGGCAAAGGAGGCAGCAAACAGCCCAACCCCGGGGGGCAGAAGGTGAAGGGGGGCGGGATGGTTGAGAAGGGCTGTGAAGGGGGGTTCCATGGGGCCGGTTGGCTGGGATGTGTCTCAGCGATCATTCTGGTTCAATCTCTCCTGGTACCCAGTGGGTCCTTTCAAATATGTAGATTCATGTCTTTTATCTCTGGAATGTTTTCAAGGGTTATAGTTTTAAATGTTAGTTCTGTAATGTTTTAATTTTCTTCTTGGAGGACACCAATTGTAACAGGGAATAGCCAAATCTGACTACATGTTTGATCTGTTTCTTTTACTTTAACCTTTGCTTTCTGCTGCTTTTGTTCACTAAAAGGATACTGTCTACACATAATGGCCTGCCTCAGGGAACCCTGACCCTCCGCCTGAAGGTTAAATCAAAGTGTCTTTGTTCAGGGAAACATCCGGACCCTGTCCACATGTGGATGGCTGCAATAAAGAAGAAATTAACACATCCTCTCCCTGAGGCTGGCCATTCCACGGGATATTTGCAAAACTTATGGCCTTTATACTTTACTTCCCCATCTCCTCCCCCTCTCTGTGCTATAAAAGAAACTGGCATCCAAACGCGGATAAGATGGTTATTTTGAGACTTATTCTGCCACCTTCTTGGTCTGCCGGCTTCCCGATTAAAGTCGTATTCCTTTGCTTCAACACCTCGTCTCTGATTTATTGGCCTGTTGTGCGGCGGGCCAGCAGAGCGAGCTTGGACTTGGTGACACAATTACACTGTAAAAAGCCTTAATCTAAGATTATCACTAGAGTGAAAACACAAACCTTCCTAAGTGTCAAAATAAATGGACAAAGCAAAAAGGACACACCACACAGGGAAACAGTAAATGAAACATAATGCACACAGTAATTGCAACGTGATATAAGTGACAGAATGGAGACCAAACATAGCCATGTAAATACATGTGAACGAACTTCACTTGTGGGTTTAAAAAGAAGAGATTTTTCAAATTGGCTCAAAAGCAAAACCTAACTCTATGGTGTATGAAAGAGATACACCTGAAACTCAATGAGTCTTTGAAATAAAGAGAGGAACAGGGATCTACCAGGCAGAAAGGAGGTGAGCAGGTGCTGCAATCCTAAATGTAAGTCCCCGCAGCACTCGGGGAGAACAGGAGGGACTTGAAGACGCCTGGAAACAGGCACACGCTAAGCTGGATCTGAAGACAAAGATGCCCAGTGATGAGCGATAGTTTTCTCCAAAGGGAGCAAAGTGGCGTGTCAGGAATTTGAGCCAAATTTTGACCTTTTTCTTTTCCCTAATAGAGGGAGGAACCCAGCCCTGCTTTCCACTTCCGGGGTGGGGTCACATTCAGCCTGTGTGGCCTCGGGCCTCCCTGTTTGCCTCCAGCGCACTCCAGGTCCTCCTGCCTCTGTCTCTCCTGTTTCCCTGTTGCCCAGCCAGCCTAGTGCATTTGCTTTTCTCTGCTCTGCTCATTTGCGTTTGGCTGCTTGGCAAAGGGAAAGGAGAAAACATAAAGGAGGGATTTTATCTGTGTCTAGGCTGGCGCGCTGCCTCTGCTTACCTTGGTGTCTGCTGGCAGGGTCCTCACTCGGGGTGAACCTTTATCCCCTAGAGCATCATTTCAAAGATTGCTATTATTTCTTTTGAGTCATTTTGCAAATACATGGCTCAAGACTAGGGTTTCCACTTCATTATTTCCAGATGGGCTGGTGAATTTAAACAAACTTCATATCTGACTTGAATTTATTTTATAGTCTTAGAGAATCAAGGAAAGCATTGGTCTGGTCATGCTCCTCGGACACCAGTCTTTCTAAAGTCTGCCTGTGTGCGCTGTTTAATAGGCTACTCTTCTTCTAAAAGATAAAGTATGTTTTTTTTTATTATTATACAGTCTGAGCATTTCTTGAGGGTAGACTGGGACTTCAGCAGGATGGTGTAACGGTGAGGCGGGGTGGTCTGAGGAGTGAAACGCAGCACAGTGTAAAATGTAGACGGTCATGTGATTTCACAGCTGTTTTGTGGACCAAATGGGATAAATAGAAGAGCAGGCTTAGCAGTTCGTAACACGTTCATGGCCCAGTAAATGCTTATGACTTTTAATTAACATTTCTGTGTGGCCTAGAGCAGGTAGTGATGACATGTCTGATAACTTGGATCAAATCCAGTAAGCACCAGGCCGTAGGGGACAGGGGAAGTAGAAGTCTGTGTTCAGAGCCTGAAACCCAGGCAAGGAGCCAGGGTCATCAGGGAAGGCCTCACTGAATATAATTTTGCACAAGAACCTGAAGGAAGTGAGGCAGCCAACCATGGAGGAAGAATCTTCCAGGTGATGGAAACAGCAAGTGCAAAGGCCCGGGGGCAGCAGCACGCCTGGTGTGTTTGAGAAAAGCAGGGAGGCCGCTGCGACTGGCCCACTGGGCTGTGAGCAGGCAGCAGTGGTGTAGGGCCTCGAAGGTCATCTCAACCTTTAAAGGCAGGGAGTTATTTCTGTGCCCGTGGAGTCACCAAAGAGTCTGGAGGGGCATTAGCTCGACACCAATGTTGTCTAGTCACTGTGTGAATAAATGAATGAACTAATGAAGGAAGAGACGCATGTGGCACAGACGTCTGTGAAGCACGTTAGCTTACATCGTGCCCAGAGGAGGACGGCACACAAATTGTCTAATTGTCTGTTTTATCTTTCTGTGGTGTTTTGTGAACTTTCCATCGGGAATAAAAAGAATTTAATCCAGGTCCTAAGGCAACTGAAATTGTACTGTGTTTTTTCAAAATTCAACTCTATTGGCTACATTCATCACCGCAGAGGGCTGAAAAACCGTTAGGGGAAGATAAGAAAGCTACTTTTCCTCACAGGATCTGGCTCAGGAAATGAAATGAGCAGGACACAATCCCCGGTTTTAAATCAGTATTTGTGCTTCTGTAAGAAGATAAATCTATTTATCATTTATGGGATGGTCTCAGTTTCCCATAGATGGGAGGAAGGCAGTAAATAGGATTTCCTTGTCCTGAGCAAAACCTTTGACAGACAGTGAGAAATGCTGTAATTTTACATAATTTTTCTGATGGGAATTCCATTTTTCTGAGTGACTATAGTGAGTCTTGTGTTTACTATAGACAGAAAGGACAGGTTTAGCATCCCAGGCTCAGATGAGGTGAGGTTATTAGAAAGTTGGAGATGTACAGGGTTAGGAACTGTAAAATTCTGCAGTGACTCTGCATGGGTTTGCCTTGAACATTTCAACCTGTGCTGCCGTCATACATTCACGGGCCCTTTTTTTCTGGAGGAGAATTATGCAATAACTTTTCCTATTCCTTGTTGATGTTGAACAGCCCACAGAGTAACACAGGCCCATTTTTACCAGCGGACATTGACCCAGCTTGCACAGCTGGAGTGACCCAGTCACCGCATGCACTGCCCTCTTGGTTACTGGGGTAACTTTGGGCCCCACCACAAGATGTGAGCTCCTCCCGCTGCCACGGTGTCCTGACAGCTGCTTGGACATGGTAGGTACTTAGTAAATGCTTACCCAGAATTGGGAAGAGACAGTCAGCAATGGATCAAAGATGACCATGTTCATCAATGGCCACTTAGCGGCTGACAATGGAAAATTCAGCCAATCACCAACATGTTCCCCCTATTCAGGTGTATGGTACCCCATTAATCAGAGACTTGAATGTCACCTGAATTGTTTTTCTCTGTTTTAGAGCAGACTAGAAACAGCCACAGCAAGAAATATTTGAGTGGCCCCATCCAGGGTGCTAGGTGTCTCCCTCCCGGGTAGGCAGCTCTATTTAAATCCATGAATATCATTTTTTTAAAAACAAATTTATTTATTTATTTATTTATTTATTTATTTTTGGCTGAGTTGGGTCTTCGTTGCTGTGCGTGAGCTTTCTCTGGTTGTGGTGAGCGGGGGCTACTCTTCCTTGCGGTGTGCGGGCTTCTCATTGCGGTGGCTTCTCTTATTGCGGAGCACGGGCTCTAGGCACGTGGGCTCAGTAGTTGCGGTGCACGGGCTTAGTTGCTCTGCGGCATGTGGGATCTTCCCGGACCAGGGCTCGAACCCGTGTCCCCTGCACTGGCAGGCGGAGTCTTAACCGCTGCGCGGCTAGGGAAGCCCCATGAATATAACTTAATGTTGCTATAACTGAGGGTCTAATCTATGGCAACACCTAGAAACCCAGTGGTTTTGGCAATGGGGGGGACAGTGGGGTGCCACTTACTGCTGGTGAAAGACCTGAGGTGTAGAATATTATCCGGCAGGCAGCAATGAAGGAGGATTTACTAGAATTAGGAGAATCTTCCCTTTGAAGTGTGTTAGTGATCCATGATCACATTTATAGTTATTTCTTTCACATTCATATATCACCATCATAAATATAAACATATACCTTCATGGAAACATGATATGCATGTATGCTTATCAGTTAGGACACTTACACTTATAAATAACAAAAAAATGGAAGCTATCTTTAAAATGATGGGAATTAATTGGTTCAAGTAATTGAAAACTCTACCTTCAGGTACAGTTTGATCAGGGGCCCAGCTCCATTACTGCACAGTTGGCTGGGCTCTGTCCTCCTCCACATGGTGGCTTTTCCCTGAGCCTGGCTTCCATGTGGGACAAAAGAGCAGCAGCTGTGCCAGGTCTCCAGCCCACCTGGTAGCAGGTTCCAGGTCATTTCCTTTGTAAAGCAAAACAACTCTCTCCTGAACCGAGTCTCCCTAAACTCCTTTTTCTCTTTCATTTCTTCTGTAGAAGACCTAGAAGGACAAGTGATCCCCTTCTTACAAGCACTATTCAGAGCTGGGGGATTCCAGCGGAGAAACCACATTTTATGTTTTGTGCTTAATTGTAATACATAATAAGCGCCTAGAGTCACATACGGGCTCTTTTACATGAATGTTCTTATTTGATTCTCATACCAACCCTGCAGGGTGTAATCCTTGCCATTTTAACTAAGAACAGAGGAAAAAAATACGTAAACCAACTTGCTAAGTACACAGTGATGGTTACTGGCATGAAAAATGCATTGGAACTTTCAGAAATGCCAGCCGAGCACACTCCAGGTCCCAGGGCAGATTGCCCATCAAGCTTGTGAAGGGCGGAAATGGGTGACCAGCCTCTGCTCCCAGGCCAGGCTACTACCCCGCCGGCCCTCCGGTCCTGTTCCCAGGCTGGCAGAGGTTTGCCCGGCAAAGATGGGTTTCCTGGGCTTCCCTGGTGGCGCAGTGGTTGGGAGTCCGCCTGCCAGTGCGGGGGACGCGGGTTCGAGCCCTGGTCCGGGAGGGTCCCGTGTGCCAGGGAGCAGCTGAGCCCATGCGCCACGGCTGCTGGGCCTGCGCTCTGGAGCCCGCGAGCCACAACTACTGAAGCCCGTGCTCCGCGGTAGGTGAGGCCACTACAATGAGAGACCCGGGCACCGCAACGAGGAGTGGCCCCCGCTCACCACAACTAGAGAAAGCCCGTGCGCAGCAACGAAGACACAACGCAGCCAAAAATAAATAAATTAAATAAATAAATTTTAAAAATATATATATGGGTTTCCTGGGATCAGCAGAGAATTGCAATTCGGGGGCGGGGTCGCGGGCCCGTGCGAGTCCCCGAGGGGCAGCGGAGGGAGAGCGTTTGGGAGGAAGAGGAAGTGGTGGGCGGGCTGCAGTCACGGCTCGCACGGTCATTGGCCGAGTCCGTCTCTTCCCGTCGGGCTCCGCCAAGGTCACAGGGCACAAGGCCGCCCAGCTCTATTTGATCGGGGTTTCTGTCGAGTTTCTACAGGGGCGTCTCCAGCTTTCTTTAACTGTGGGCGGAGTCCCGAGGTGTGGCCTCGCGTGTGTCCCCCTCTCCTTTGGGCCCTGCTGCGCGCAGAGAAGTTCGTGGACTTGGTGGAGGCAGCTCTGGGGCCCGGGGGCCCGCTGGCCGGGGGGCCCGCTGGCCGGGGCAGGGCCGTCCGGGTCCCCAGAGGTCGGGGGTCAGCAGAACAACCCCGCTGGGGTTCTGCGGACACAGACCCCCGGACACCTCCTCACATGGCTCTGTGGACGTCCGGGCAGGGGCGCTCTGGCCACCTGTGCCCCCGGCGGCTCCGATGATGCAGTGACACCGGGGTGGCGTCCTGTCCGGAGACGGAAGGCTGCTCTCGGCCCCGCTGCTGGCGGGAGTGCTTTGCATCAGGGCCGGCTGGTTTTGTGGTGACGCCTTTTCCCCAAGTTCTTCGCTGGAGCAGAGGATGGCGCTGGCTCGGGCCTGCGACGTCTGTTCCACACGTGTCACCTGCAGCCAGCAAAGCCTCGAGGGCGCTGAGCCTCAGGAGGACTGGGCGGCCTGCGTGCCTCCTTTTGTGTGGGAAGCACGATGACAGGTTCACTGACACCTTGGGTTCCGGGACAAGAGCGCTGAAGACGATCTGAGCCTTTTTGGAAGCAAAGCGTTTTCCAGATTGTGTCCTATCAGCCTCACCCCCCAGTCCCGGGCCTCTCACCTCTGAGTGGTACCCAGTCCGGCCAGCTTTGAGAAAGGGCAGCATGACCATGTTTGTCCATCAGAAGATTCGAATGGTAACCTCCCAAGGTTGTGACGGCCAGGCAGATGGCAGGTGAGTGTGGCTGGTTGTGATAAAATTGGTTCTTGATTTCTCTTCTGTGGGCTTTGCTGTTGGCATTGCTGTCACTTCTTAGTTTGCAGAAACAGCTGGGTGATCAGCCCACGATCCGTGAGCTCTCCTCTGCCTTCCTCCCTGTCTGCTGGGATTCACCTCTCACCAGGGACTTTCTGTGGTTGACAGTCTCTCTAGGAAAGAGTCTGCCAGCCTTGTAAATTCCACAGACGGGCCACTCATTCCGCTGAGCTCAGGACGGGTCTGCCCTTGTGTTGTCTTTGACGCTGGGGGGGCCACTATGCTCTCCATCACACTTGGTAACGCAGGGGAACAGGGACATGGATGTTTGAATATGTCACTGCACTTGGGCCGTAGCCGGGAAGTTCAGGCAGTTTACCCCATTTGTATTAAACTAATGAAACTATATCATGAAGAGACAGCCTAGGAGAATTGAAAATTTATTTTGCTTTCCTTTTGGTCTTTGTGGTCAATGTCTGGATCCACTGTGATGGTTCATTTATTGTGTCAGCTGGGCCGGGCCACAAGGCCTAGATACGTGGTCAGACATTTTTCTAGATGTTTCTGCGGTGCTGTTTTTAGATGAGATTAACTTTTAAAGGGGTGGACTTGGAGTAAAGCAGATGGTGCTCCCACTGCAGGTGGCCCTCAGCCAACTAGCTGAAGGCCTGGAGAGAGCAAAGCCTGACCTCCCTGAGCAAGAGAGGACTCCGCGGCAGACTTCAGACTTGGACTGCCGGTTTGGGGCTGGCCAGCTTCTATCATCATGTGAGCCAATCCTTAAGCTAAATCTCTCTCTTTCTTTCTCTGCACACACACAGACACACACACCCATTGGTTCTGTGTCTCTGGAGAACCCTGGCTAATGTATACACTTTGGGTTACGCATTGCCTGTTTGACACATGCAAGACCCCCCCGAGCTGAGCTCCTGGGTGTCTCTCTGAGCTGGCTGTTTCACTGATGTTCTCCTTTGTAGGGCAGATGAAGAGATCATCTCACGCTTTCATGCCGGGCGTCCTGCAGGGTCCCCACCTCCAAGAAAGAACGAGCATGTGCAGATACAGACTGGGGTGCTTAATGCTTTGTGTCAGCTTGACTGGGCTGAGGGTGCCCAGACTTCTGGGTAGGTCTGTGAGGGGTTTCTGGAAGAGACGAGCATGTGATTCAGTAGCGTGAGGTGGGCCCAGATGAAACAAACAGGTTAAGAAGGGCGAATTCTTCTCCCACTGAAGCTGGGATGTCCACCTTTTCCTGCCCTTGGACATCGGAGCCCCCGGTTCTCAGGCCTTCGACCTCAGCCTGAATTACACCATGGACTTTCCTGGGTCTCCAGCTTTCTGATGGTCGACTGTGGGACTTTTGGTCTCCATAACTGCATGAGGCGCTTCCTACAATAAATTCCCTCTTACATGTATCTCTATCCTATAAACCTGCAGGTTTCTCTGGGGACCCTAATACACGGATGTTACTACCAACATGAACAGAATAGGTAGAAACAGGCAAAACGTGGAACCAAAGTATGTGGTGACCAGTGGCCCTCCCTCCCGGTCCTGCCCCTTAGTCACTCAGGGACATGTGGCCACCTGACACCATATCTCTTCCTCTTTTTAATGAGTTTTAAGTACACAGGAAAGTTGCAAGAATGGTGCAAAGAATGTTTTCCCCCCTGAAGGCTTTTAGAGTAAGTTGCTGCCATGACACCCACCATCCCCGAACATTTAGGGTGCGTTTTCTACAAAGAAGGACATTCTCTTCCACACTCACAACCCAGCTGCCTGGATCCAGACGCTGGCCCTGATGCCCCACTGCTGCGCAATCCATAGTGGCCCTGATGCCCCACTGCTGCCCAATCCATAGACCTCACGCCACCTCCACTGGTTGTCCCGACATCACCTTTGGAGCAAAGCATCACCCAGGACCCCCTCCTCACACTTAGTGGCCACCGTCGGCTTCAGTCTGGGCCGTTCCCCAGAACTAAGGTGCCTCTCATGGTCTTGGCACCTGTGAACTCACAGGCAGGTATTTTGTAGGCTGTCCCCCGCGTGGCTTCGTCTGACATTTCCTCGAGTCACGCGTCTTTGTCACGCCTACCGAGTCTCCGCGGGCCGCGCTCGGCTGGCGCCCGGTTCCCACGTGACCCGTCAGGTGGGTGCCTGTCAGCATCCCCGCAGGTGCCAAGTTCCTTCTTTGTAATTAAAAACTGTTTTGTGTGTAGACAGATTTGGAGTTACGTTAATATCCCGTTTCTTATCATACTTTCAATTTAGTAATGAAGTCACTGTGGACTCACGGCTCCTATTTTATTCCTTGAGTAACTATCCATTCCTTCTGTTATTTGTTCTGATGCTCAGACAGCCCCCAGTTTGGCTGGCGGGAGCGTGTGGGCTGGTCCTGTTCCCTCCATGCGTCTTTGTTATCAGCTGAGCATTTCCTGACTTTCTGGTACAATAGTGTGTCTCAAAGTCGTGTCGTACTTTCCAACGCTGGAACCAGCCTTATCTCCAAAGAAACAATACCTTTCTACCGTTAACATCTACACATATTTCTGTATTGATCCATGTCTATGGCAAACCATGAGTTCGCACCAACACCTCCAATTGCAGTCGAATGCTGGAGAGCTTACTGTAATTTTCTCCTTTTCCATATTTGTAACTTTCTCTGATACCAGCAAACCCGGCTCCCGAGATTCTCAACATCTTTACCTGTGTGATCAACCCATCTCCTGACCCTGCTGCCCACACACGAGCTCCGACACCCCAGGTTGGGCCTCTGTGGTCCTCCTGTCCCCTCACTACAGGTCCTCATCACTGGGGCCCCAACACCCCAGAGGGAAGACAGTGAAAAGGAGGGAGGAGGGAGGGAGGGAGGGAGGTTTTTACCACCTTTTAAAGCATCACAGTGTTTGCATTTTTACAATCCATAAAGTCCATGCATGTGCATGTTTTTGTACGGAAATTCTTATCGAAGATGTGAAATGTGAGCAGAAAGATGAAAGAGCATGATGTCTGTTTAGTAATAAAGGATTCTAACAGCTGATATTCAGTAATTCTATCCCATCATCTGCCTTGCAGACCCACCCAGAAGACTGGTCAACACCTTGGCCAAGGGTTAAATTAACCAAGACTGTCTCAGGTGTGTCCCCAGCGAGCAGAGGTCCAGCTGAGTGAGGCCTCTAAGTAGCCGTGGAGCTGCCTCTTCCTGTGGGGTGAGAGGGCGTTTCTATTTCAGGATTTTTGTGATGTCGTGATAACACCTTTTAAAAATAATTTGTTGGGGCTTCCCTGGTGGTCCAGTGGTTAAGAATCCGCCTGCCAATGCAGGGGACAGGGGTTCAGGCCCTGGTCCAGGAAGGTCCCACATGCCACAGAGCAACTAAGCCCGTGCGCCACAACTGCTGAGCCTGCGCTCTAGAGCCCGCGAGCCACAACGACTGAAGCCCGCGCGCCTAGAGCCCGCCCCTCTCTGGTTGATCACAGGAATCCCCATGAGCAGGAGACCCAGGGAGCAGAATTTCTGGGAATGAAAAATCCCATGTTTCGACACAATGGACGTTAGTGCCCGTTGGGTCTCAGCCAGTGTGCCACCTTCTGTTGACTTTGCCCCAGTGAGGTGCCAGTGAAGGGGGGCTGTCATATTTGTGAGTCACGGGAGGGGACGTGCATCATGCCAGAGACCCCGCAAGGCCACGGCCCGGCTGACACCCAGACCGACCCTCTGCCTCAGCCATCACTCTCCCCACCATCAGGGCCCTGTCAGCTGCTTGGTGGGCACAGGGCGGGCTCAGAAAGAGACCCCAGTAACTGCACTTCTCCACTCCCTGGGGCCTTTTTTTTTTTCCCACATCTTTATTGGAGTATAAATGCTTCACAATGTTGTGTTAGTTTCTGCTGTACAACAAAGTGAATCAACTATATGTATACATATATCCCCATAGCCCCTCCCTCCCACCCTCCCTATCCCATCCCTCTAGGTCGTCACAAAGCATCGATTTGATCTCCTTGTGCTATGCAGCAACTTCCCACTATCCATCCATTTTACTCTTGGGGGCCTTTATTCTTCTTAGAGGAGCTTCCGTGGGCTCCATGTTGATGCCAGTTGAACCACAGGTCAAATGAAGCAGGAGAAATTCCAAACAAACACGACTGCATGTAAACATTTGGCCCATGATAATCAATGATGACATTACTTAATTCAGAATCTTTTTGCTACCAGAGAGAGAGACCTGTAGTCTGCCTATTTTATTTATTTTTTATTTTTTTTGGCCACGCCGCATAGCACATGGGATCTTAGTTCCCTGACCAGGGGATTGAACCCAGGCCCCCTATGGTGGAAGCGTGAAGTCTAAACCCCTGGACCACCAGGCCACCAGGGAAGTCCCAATCTGCCTATTTTAATCCCTTATTTTTCTGAGTGAGTGATATTTTTGTCCAGGGAATGCTTCATAGTATCTTTACGATAAATTAACTTAGTAGGCCATTGTCTTAAGGGACTGGAAAGTGTACAAAGAAAACTGAGACATGGTGGCAGCCTTCTAGGAGTTTAATATATATATGGGTAAATAGTACATTCAGGAGAAATGTCAGTGCTGTACAAGGCAGGGAATGAGAAACACCCCATCAATGGTACAGATGATGAGGAAGGAAAGACCACCTCTGGCTGGGATGTGACCTGGCTTTGGAGGGTGCTGGCAGGTGGGAAAGCAAGGCAGGGCCTCCCCGACTGGTCGAATAGTTGGAGCAATAACACAGAGTAGGAAATGATCAAGGGAGAGGAAGTCACCATGGGCCGGGGTGGAGACGTGAGCAGGAGCCCAGCGGAAGGGGTTAGAGGCCTTGACTGAATGTGGCCAGTCATGGAGTTTCAGCAGGAAGTAGCGTTATCAAAGCCAGGCTTCCAAATGAGAACTCGTGATCCTTACGGACATAACAAGGCTGTAGAGATTGCTTAGTGGTGGAAATGCTCCTGCTGGAGGTTGCGGTCTGGCAGTGCCTATGGGAGCAGGTGACATGGAGGAGAGATAGTGAGGGGAGAAGCAGGAGGCCCAGGCCTGGGGCAGGAGGAGGCTGGGGCAGGGCAGAGCCGGACCCAGCACTCGAGTGAACGGTCGTCCACTGCAGGGGTTCAGAACCACTCAAGGAGCTTGTGGAGTGGAAGGAGGGCGTGCGGCTGTGGCTGGGGTGGGTGTCAAGGGCCACAGCACTTCCTGTTGGGAATGACTGAGAGGCCGTGCGAAAGGTCCCTCCGGAAACCTCAGACCGAGAGTCACCAGGATTCCTAGTAGCTTCCTGGACAAAAGTTATTTTACCAGAGTGTCCCATCTGTCCTAAGGAAAAGAATGCATGAACTCTGGAGGGAGAAAATGTACATTGGATACGCATGGAGTTGTGTTTTACATTTCTGTGATGGGTGGTTTGTGGGCGCATTATTTATGGTGATGGACGTTTTCCCAGGGAGGGTCTGTCACCCTGTCCTCTGCAACTCCTGTGCTTCCCACCCAGTGTCGTCTTCACTTGTTAATTCATTTACTCATCAGCAGTTCATGGAGTGCCTGCTGGGGTGAGGGGTGGTGAGCCCCAGGCTGCGGACACATGTGAGCAGGAGAAATGCGGCCCCTCCCTCTTCCTGCCCATCAGAGAAGACAGCGCTTAAATGCTCCCATGTGAGGTGTGAGGTCAGGGTCGGGAGGCCCTCGGGGGACATCCCAGGTCACGAGCCATCTTGCCCAAGTCCCCAGGTGTCTCTCTTCTATCTGCTTCCACATTCTGTTTGGTTCCTGCCCTGTGTCTGTGGTTTCCAGAACAGAAAAAAATTAAATCTCTCTCCAAACCTCCCCAAAGACTCTCAGGAGTTCAAGACCACTGGGTGTCCTTGCTGTTCTGCTGTGGACGTTACGTAATGTGTTCCTGCAAGTGTCCAGAGCCGAGTGCTGTGAGCCGTTGCACCTCCATGGAAACCCAGCTCAGCCTGGGGGCCCCTCCCACCACAGCCAAGGCTGGAGCAGAGGGAGGAGGTGGGCCAGGACGCAGAAACACAGAGCCGCAGGCTGGACTTCTTAATCTCGGTGCTGGGAATTGTGACCTGAATTTCAAAGCCCACATCTAGTTGGGCTGAGGCTAGAAATGCGGTATTTTGCTCCCCAGACAGTCACTGCACTGAATGGCCCTGCACCCTTCTACTGGGTCACGGTCCTGCACGTGCTGTTACTTGCCAGCTGTGTGGTTTGCTCGGAGCCACGTGACTGGGTAGACCAGAAGGCCCGGCTGACCCTGAGCTTTACTTCTCCAGCTGGGACTTGGTGGGCAAGTGTTTAGTGGCTCCAACATCCTTTTAACATTATAACCTTCAGGGAGTAAGGGAGAGACCAGAAGTGACACACCTTTTCATCCTTAAATTACATCCCAGCCGAGATGCTCACCTGGGATTTACCCGGCATCCTCTTGCCCCCGGCACTGTAACAGCCGAGCTGCTGGTGTTCATCTCACCGTGTTGGGAGCTGACCAGGGAACTGTCAGCCGGGAGCCATGTCTCGTGGGTGCTTTTCTCCCTGCCGGCTCCTGCCGTCTGCATCTTTTTCTTCCGTGTGGCCTGGTGGCCAGCCAGCCCCTGCTGTCAGCCTTCTGAGCTAAGATCTCCGCTCTGGTTCCTCAGGGACAGGCAGCAGGAACCCAGAACGTCCCTCCAGCAGCAAATCACCGAGGCGTGGGCAGAGCTCTGATTTCACTGTTTCCTCCTGCTGTTACTCACCAGGTCCTCTGAGTAGCCCTCGGGAGGGGGTGGGGCAGGTGTGCTCACGCTCATCTTAAAGGATGTGAAAAACAGCTGCTAGAGGTCATGTCACTCCAGTGTGGGCCCCGGGCCAGCAGCATCGGCACCTCTGGTTAGAAATGCAGAGTCTCGGCCTGCCTAGCCCTGCGGGTCAGAGCCTGCATCTTCACAGGGTCCCAGGTGATGACTGTGCTTGGTGACGGGTGAGAAGCGTGGTTTCAGGCGACACACCAGCCAGGGGCCTGGAGCTGGGAGGTCTCATGGCCTGCGTGACCCCGCCCTGTCCTTCCCACGGGAGGTCCAGCAGCTTCCTGTCTGCTCCACGCTTCTTCCAGTCGGGTAGATGTAGGGCTGGGCTCTAGGTCTAGGGCACAGGCCCACGTACGTTCACAACCACTGAATCAGCAGCCAGAAGGCTGAGTCGAGCCAGGAACGCAGGCAGGGCCGGGGGCTGGGGGCTGGGGGCGGTGAGAACAGCAGCAAAACCCATAGGCAGGGGCCTCGGATCATGAGGGTCCAGGAGGGGTGCAGAGCCCTGGGTCTGCCTCCCAGCTGCCTGCGGTACCTACCGGCTTCCTGACTCACTTTCCTCGCTGTGAAACGGGACGCGTTGGGGAGCGGCAGGTATAAAGGCCTTAGACTGAGTCTGGCACGAGCTGAGGTTTCGCAGTTATTACCCTGGTTGGGGAGGCGGCCCACCCTCCTGCGGCTGGAGGTCCCATCCTCACCCTCGCCCCCATCCTCACGCCCTCCTGTTCCACGTTTCTGAGGATTCAACACTCCCGGTGCGTTCCGGCGTGGATGTAGCTGCCCATCCTCTGTGGTGGAAAGAGAGTTGCTGGTTAAACAGCGCTCGGACACCTTTGCATGAAAGGGCGTCACTCCACCACCATTTCAACTCCCCCACACCCTTGTGAAGCCAGTGGGCGACGTGACCTGTGGCCTCGTTTCCAAGGCCAGGGTGATAATGACCTAACATCACTGGCCTTGCGTCTCACCGAGAGAAAGTTCAGATGGGCAGCGCTTTGTGAACCTGCTGGAGGAACAGTCCATTCAGCCTGACTCGGGCTGGCCCAGAACCGCCTCTACCGCAGGATGGCACTGTGATGCAGGGGAGGTGAACAGAGATCGCAGGGCACTGGGCCGTCCACACCGGTGTGCAAACCGGGCTTGTTGATTTGCAGAGACTCCTGCTCCCACCCATCGTCTGGTGTGTTCTGTACCAGTTGGGCGGTCTAGCTGCTGTAATAATGTACCCAGCGTTTCAGCGGCTCCCCACCCTGCAAGTTTACTTCTCACTCCTGGAATGTCCAGCACCGGTGTTTTACTTGTTGGGCAGATTCCACACGGTGACTCGGGGTCCAGGCTCCTGGTGTGGTGGCTCTGTGGGTCCCCTTTCACCTTATCGCTGGGCTTCATCTTTTTTTATGCCATGGACCCCGTTTGGCGGTCTCGTGAATGGGCTTTCTCTCAGAATAGTGTTTTTAAATACATTTTCAAAAGCACGTAGGATAACAAAGAACGTAATCTGAAAACGTGATTTCTATTAATACAAAATCATTCATCCTGGTGCAGCTGCGTTTTTTGCCTGCATTCATAACTGAAGGAAATGCTAAAGATCAGGTAGAGATTATAAATAAAAATGTCATTTTCTTCTGGCATTCGAGTTCACAGACGCCCTTGAATTCTGACCCAGGTTCAGACCTCCGGGCAAGAGTCAGGGAAGAAGAGGCAGCGAAGGCACAGCCACTTCTTATGCCTCTGCTGGGAAGGACACCGTCCCTCTCACATCCATCGGCCAGAAACAGCGACAGGGCCACATCCAGCAAGTGGGTGTGGGAAATGCTGTCTCTCTGACAGTAAGTCTCTCGCTTCAGTATCTTGTGTCTGTCGTGTCCCAAAACACGGACATTTAGTGATGGATCCAGCGTACGCTCTCTAAATGCTGGGAGGGAAAATTAAATTGGGGGGCCTGCTCAGGTCTGTCCATAAATCCACCAAAAGCTGTTCCCAGTGAGTGATACCAGGCAAAGGTCCCCCTCAGTTCTGCATGGGGTTCAGCCTTCAGGTGGCAGCAGCCAGAGGTGCTGCGGAGGGAAAAAGCCTGCACATCGTCTCCACTCAGGAAAGACAGACCAAGAGATGGTCCTTGTATCCCGGTTCTGAGAGCCCATGAAACACAGACTGCAGGCCCCGGGGAAGAGAAGGAACAGTCTCTGGGCCTTTTCAGAACAGCAGCCCCTCTGCACTCCCTCTACCACAATCTGTCCCTTCTCCCTCCGCACAGGGAGCGAGGCCAGCACGAACCTTCTAATATTCAGGAGTCACAGGAGAAGAGTCAGGTTGGTCCTCGGGGCATCAGGCCACCTTCCGCCCCTGTCATCTGCTCGATGAACACTGTGAGACGTTCCGCTCTGCCTGCAAGGGAGAGGCTCTTGTCAAAGTGAAGGGGGTGCAGAGATGCTGCAGAAACCTGCCCGGGGCTGGGGCTCTAGCTGTTACTCCCTGGTCATTGCCTGCTGAGATGGCAGGTCTGGCAGTTAACACACGATAGAGGTGGAGCTAGAGTGAGAGGTCTTGCTTGTATTAATTTCCGAGGGCCGTCATAACAAATTATCGCAAGTGGGGTGGCTGAGAATAACGGACGTTTCTTCTCTCCGAGTCCTGGAGGCCGGAAGCCCAAAACCAAGGTGTGGGCGGAGCCGTGCTCCTTCTGAAGGCCGTGGGGAGGGTGCGTCCTCGCCTCTCCAGGCGTTGCTTGCTGGTGGTTGTCTCACTGCAGTCTCTGCCTGTGTCTTCACGCGGCCTCTCCCCTGTGTGTCTGTGCCCAAATTTCTCTCTTCTTGTAAGGTCACCAGTGATTGGATTAGGGCTCACCCTATTCCAATCTGACCTCGTCTTATTACATCTGCAAAGACCCTGTTTCCACTTCTGGCTGTGAAATGTGTGTGGGTTCCCCCCCACCCCCCAGCACCAAGCGATTCTGCAACACCAGCTGGGTGGCCTACAATGCAATTGAGTTCTGACACCGTCTACCAGGAGAGAGCACAGACTCCGCAGGTGAAGGGCTCAGTCCCTCAAGGCTGCCCCCACCCCCCACTTCAGATGCCAGCCATGAGTCCAGGCTGTCACCTGTGCTTCTGTGACTGGCTGTACATCAGAGGTTTCCGCAGCCGCCTCCTCGAGTTCCACTGATTTGCTGGCTCGGCCCTCAGAACTCAGGAAGACAGTTTACTTACTATTATAGAGTATTGGCTTATTATAAAGAATTACTCTGTCGCAGGGCCTAGCAGGTGAGAATAAGAGGTACACAAAACTGTAGCCAACACTCAACTGACGAATCGCTGGGTTTATTGCACACAGTGAGCACACAACACAGGTTAGTCAGAGTAGGGAAAGGGGGAAACGAGCCACTCCAGGGAGAAGTCGGGGAGGAGGCATCTCAGGATGAACGGCGGCTCCGGTCTGGCAAGGGTCCCATGACAAGCCTGAGGGGTAAGTCCCCTCCTCTCCCCCAGGGCCTCCCGTGGCACCTGGACCAGCTCTCGGTGACTGGGGTCGGTTCCTCCAGCCAAGAGCCTCCAGGTCACTGGGCTCAGTGGTCTCATTTTAAGGAGTGTTACCCCAGGGGAGGGGTCTTGGCTCTACCAGTGGTCTGTCTGTCCTGGTGATGTCCGTTGCCCATCAGACTTCTTGTCTAGAGTAATTTTTCTTAGAATCACTCCAAGACACATCCTACAGCGGCTGTGTCAGAACAGCTAATGTGGAAACTCACGTTGGCCATTGTGACTCCATTTTGAACTGAACATGTCTTAAACTCTCCAAGTTTCACACAAGATGAGTAGCAATTCTTAACAACGAAGAACGAAGAGCGTTTTTGCTCACCACCCGCTTCTGCAAGGATGGAGTTGCACCCTGCGGCAGGCTCTGACCCATGTGCCCTCTGAGAGGGAGTTAAGAGGGTAACAGGGTGCTCTGTGCTGAGGACAAGCAGCCCCTTAGACAGGTGCATGTCTGTCTCGGGAGGAACTCAATGAGCCCAGGTTCTTGTAGCTTCCCAAACACAGAAAAGCACTAAAATCATTAACTTGAGATGTCTCTTCTTTGTGACGAGCAGTACTCCTTTACCAAGATGTGTATACTTGATGTCACACATTCCCCAGACAAAAAGCACCTATAAACTGGCTTCCCTTCTCCTCTTCAGAGCTACTGGGAGGCCGTCTCCAGGGCTGAAGTCCTCAGTAAGGTCCCCGAATAAAACTTAGACTCACAACTCCTATGTTGTGTGTTTTTCTTTAAGTTGACAGAATCAAAACACAAAAATTCTCATCATTATAAGAATATTAAAGGCTACAAATGAGTAGCTAGATGAAGAGGTACACAGGGTAGGGTCCAGAGGGTCCCAAGCACAGGAGCTTCTGTGCCCACGGAATGTGCGTGCACCACCCTCCAGCACGAGGACGCATTTTTGTTCATCAACCTGGAGGCTCCCTGAACCCCATATCCCATTTTGTTCTTATGGAGGTTTCATTACGTAGGCCTGACATTAAATCGTTGGCTGTTGGTGATTAATTCAGCCTCCAGGGCCCTCCCCTCCCTGGAGATTGGGGGTGGAGCTGAAAGTTCCGACCCTCTAATCACAGGGCTGGTTCCCCTGGCAGTCAGCGCCCACCCCCTACCTAGGGGCTTCGCAAAAGTCACCTCGTTAATGTGAACTCAGGTTTGTTACGAATAACAAAAAAACCCATTTCACCTTTATTATTCTGAAGCTATTTCAGGAAGCGAGGCCTCCGAAAACCAAATATTATGACAAAAGATGCCCCTGACGCTCTGATCCCTTAGGAAATTATCAGGTGTTGGGAGCTGGGAGCCTGGAACTGTGGACCAAGACCAGAATCTGTATCTATTATATCACAACATTATACCTCCTTCCTCCATCTTCAAATTCTGCCCTGGCCCATCGAGCATTCACACCGCAGCGCTCTGACTTGTATTTGCCTCCCTCTGTGACTTCTAAAGACTTAAGATTACACTGGGCCCACCTGGATAATTCAGGGTAATTGCCCTATTTAAGATGAGTTGGTTAGCAGCCTGAATCCCCTTTGCCAAGGGACGCTGAATGAGCTGAGCTAGTCACAGTTTCCCGCGATTAGCCCTTGGGTGTCTTTAGGGGGCATTTTTCTGTCT
This sequence comes from Balaenoptera acutorostrata, assembly GCF_949987535.1. Classification (NCBI taxonomy): domain Eukaryota; kingdom Metazoa; phylum Chordata; class Mammalia; order Artiodactyla; family Balaenopteridae; genus Balaenoptera; species Balaenoptera acutorostrata. The sequence goes on from NC_080077.1 coordinate 2,465,916, forward strand.
GCACACCCACATCTGCATAACGATCTTGAGATTTACCTTGTTGTTTGTATCAGTCGTTCCTTCCTTTCTATTGCTGAGCAGTATTTCACTGGATCAAAACAGTCTATTTCTCCATTCTGTTGATGGACAGTGGGGATTTCCCCCATTTTTGGTTATTACGAATAAAGCTGTTTTGATTATTGTTGTTCAAGTCTTTTGATGGGCATATATGTTGCTTCTCTTGGGTAAATACCTAGTATTGGAACTGCTGGGTCAGAGAATAGGTATATGTTTAATTTTTTGAAAACTGCAAGCCTTTTCCCAAAGTAGTTATGTCATTTTATACTCGTGCCAACAGTGTGTAAGAGTCCTGGTTGCTCCACATTCTTGCAAACATTTGGTGGCACTGCTGTTTTTATTTTTTATTTTATATTTTTATTTTTTTTAACATCTTTATTGGAGTATAATTGCTTTACAGTGTTATGTTAGTTTCTGCTGCATAACAAAGTGAATCCGCTGTATGCGTACGTATATCCCCATATCCCCTCCCTCTTGCGTCTCCCTCCCACCCTCCCTATCCCACCCCTCTAGGTGGTCACAGAGCACCAAGCTGATCTGCCTGTGCTATGCGGCTGCTTCCCATGAGCTATCTATTTTACATTTGGTAGTGTATATATGTCAATGCCACTCTCTCACTTCATCCCAGTTTACCCTTCCCCCTCTCCGTGTCCTCAAGTGCATTCTCTATGTCTGTGTCTTTATTCCTGTCTTGCCCCTAGGTTCTTCAGAACCACTTTTTTTTAGATTCCGTATATATGTGTTAGCATATGGTATTTGTTTTTGTCTTTATGACTTACTTCACTCTGTATGATAGACTCTAGGTCCATCCGCCTCACTACAAATAACTCAATTTCGTTTCTTTTTATGGCTGAGTAATATTCCATTGTATATATGTACCACATCTTCTTTATCCATTTGTCTGTCAATGGGCATTTAGGTTGCTTCCGTGACCTGGCTATTGTAAATAGTACTGCAATGAACACTGTGGTACATGACTCTTTTTGAATTATGGTTTTCTCACGGTATATGCCCTGGGATTGCTGGGTCATATGGTAGTTCTATTTTTAGTTTTTTAAGGAACCTCCATACTATTCTCCATAGTGGCAGTATCAATGTACATTCCCACCAACAGTGCAGGAGGGTTCCCTTTTCTCCACACCCTCTCCAGCAGTTATTGTTTGTAGATTTTTTTGATGATGGCCATTCTGACCGGTGTAAGGTGATATACCTCATTGTAGTTTTGATTTGCATTTCTCTAATGATTAGTGATGTTGAGCATCCTTTCATGTGTTTGTTGGCAATCTGTATATCTTCTTTGGAGAAATGTCTGTTTAGGTCTTCTGCCGATTTTTGGATTGGGTTGTTTGTTTTTTTGATATTGAGCTACATGAGCTGCTTGTATATTTTGGAGAATAATCCTTTGTCAGTTGCTTGGTTTGCAAATATTTTCTCCCATTCTGAGGGCTGTCTTTTCATCTTGTTTATGGTTTCCTTTGCTGTGCAAAAGCTTTTAAGTTTCATTAGGTCCCATTTGTTTATTTTTGTTTTTATTTCCATTTCTCTAGGAGGTGGGTCAAAAAGGATCTTGCTGTGATTTATGTCATAGAGTGTTCTGCCTATGTTTTCCTCTAAGCGTTTTATAGTGTCTGGCCGTACATTTAGGTCTTTAATCCATTTTGAGTTTATTTTTGTGTATGATGTTAGGGAGTGTTTTAATTTCATTCTTTTACATGTACCTGTCCAGTTTTCCCAACACCACTTATTGAAGAGACTGTCTTTTCTCCATTGTATATGCTTGCCTCCTTTATCAAAAATAAGGTGACCATACGTACGTGGGTTTATCTCTGGGCTTTCTATCCTGTTCCATAGATCTATATTTCTGTTTTTGTGCCAGTACCATACTGTCTTGATTACTGAAGCTTTGTAGTAGTCTGAAGTCCGGGAGCCTCATTCCTACAGCTCTGTTTTTCTTTCTCAAGATTATTTTGGCTATTCGGGGTCTTTTGTGTTTCCATACAGATTGGCACTGCTCTTTTTAATTGTAGGAATTCTAGTAGGTTGGTGGTAGTACCTTGTGTGGTTTTAATTTGCGTTCCTCTGGTGACAAATCATGTTAAGCTCTTTTTCATGTGCATATTGGCTATGTCTGTATCTTCTTTTGAGAAGTGTCTAATCAAATCTCATGTCCGTTTCAGGGGATTGTTTGTGTTTTTATTATTGTGGTGTAGAAGTTCTTTACGTGTCGTGCACACCAGCTCTTAGTCAGATATAGGTTTTGTAATTTTTTTAAATTGTAGCTTGCCTACTTATTTTCTTGATGATATAGTTTTTGTTTTGTTTTCTGTTTTTGTTTTTGTTTCTTTGACAGTGCCACACAGAACGTAGGATCTTAATTCCCCGACCAGGAATTGATTCCGCATCCCCTGCATTGGAAACGCAGGGTCTTAACCACTGGACTGCCAGGGAAGTCCATCCTTGACGATATTTTTTTTAAATTAATTAATTAATTAATTTATTTATTTATGGCTGTGTTGGGTCTTCATTTCTGTGCGAGGGCTTTCTCTAGTTGTGGCAAGCGGGGGCCACTCTTCATCGCGGTGCGCGGGCCTCTCACTATCGCGGCCTCTCTTGTTGCGGAGCTCAGGCTCCAGACGCGCCGGCTCAGTAGTTGTGGCTCACGGGCCCAGCTGCTCCGCGGCATGTGGGATCCTCCCAGACCAGGGCTTGAACCTGTGCCCCCTGCATTGGCAGGCAGATTCTCAACCACTGCGCCACCAGGGAAGCCCTTGACGATGTGTTTTGATGAGAAGTTTTTATTTGAATAAAATCTAATTTTTTTCTCTCATGGTACTTCCCTCTGTGATCTGTCTAAGAAATATTTGACTATTCTTAAGTCACAAAGGTTTCTTCTTACATTTTCTTCTGAAAGTTTTGTAGCTTTAGCTGTGATCAAGTGCAAATCACTTTTTGTGTAGGGTGTGAGGAGTCAAGATTCCTTTCCTTACCACATGGTTATCCAGTTGTTCCTTTCCTCATTATTGTTTTAGCGTGTTTTTTTGAAAATCAGGTGACTACGTAAATGGGGGTCTATTATTGGGGTCTCCATTATACTCCATCTATTTGTCAGTACTTCTGCTGAATCATACTGTATCCTACTGTCTTGATTTCTGTAGCTTTTGACAAATCCTGAAGTCAGGTAGTTCAAGTTCTCCAACTTGGTTTTCCTCTTAAGGGATTTCTTTGGATATTCTAGGTTCTTTGAATTTCCATATAAACTTTAGAATCCGCTTGCCAATTTTTATTTTAAAAATCTGCTGAGATTTTGATTGCGACTGAGTCATTGGGTTGAATGTATAGATCAATTTGAGAAGAGTTGACATCTTAACAGTACTGAGTGTTCCAATCAATGAATATGATGTATCTCTCCATTCCGTAGAATTTCTTTAATTTCTCTTAACAATATTCTGTAGTTTTCAGTGTAGAGGTCTTGTGCATCTTTTGTTGAATTTATTCTTAAATATTTTATGTTTTTGATGGTATTTTAAATGTACTTGTTTTAAATTTAATTTTCCATTTATTTGATATTAATACATAAAGATATGAATTTTGTTTTTTAACCTGATTACCTAGCACTATTTAATATTCACTTATTATAGTAATTATTTCATAATTCTTTAGGATTTTCTATATATAGAGCATTTTATCAATAATATCCTTTTCTGTGAGATATATATATGTATACACATACATACATACATATATATATTCTTCTTTAGATTCTTTTCCCTTATAGGTTATTACAAAATATTGAGTATAGTTCCCTCTGCTATATAATAGGTCCTTGTTGGTTGTCTGTTTTATACAAGCAGTGTGTATATGTTAATCCCAAACTCCTAATTTATCCCTCCCCTCCCTTTCCCCTTTGATAACCATAAGTTTGTTTTCCATGCCTGTGGGTCTGTTTCTGTTTTGTATATAAGTTCTTTTGTATCATTTTTTAGATTCTACATATAAGTGACATTGTGTGATATTGTTCTCTGGCTTCCTTCACTCAGTATGAGAATCTCTAGGTCCATCCATGGTGCTGCAAGTGGCATCATCTCATTCTTTTTAAAGGCTGAGTATATATATATCCCCCATATTCATTGGTTTTATTTTATTTTGTTTATTTTTTTTTGGCTGTGTCATGTGGCTTGTGGGATCTTAGTTCCCCAGCCAGGGATCGAACCCATTCACCCTGCAGTGAAAGCATGGAGTCCTAACCACTGGACCACCAGGGGATTCCCTTCATTGGTTTTTTTTTTTTTTTTTTTGGCCGCGTTGGGTCTTTGTTGTTGTGCGCGCGGGCTGTCTTTAGTTGCGGCGAGCGGGGGCTACCCTTCGTTGCGGTGCATGGGCTTCTCGTTGTGGTAGCTTCTCTTGTTGCGGAGCATGGGCTCTAGGCGAGCAGGCTCAGTAGTTGTGGCTCGCAGGCTCCAGAGTGCAGGCTCAGTAGTTGTGGCTCACCGGCTTAGCTTCTCCATGGCATGTGGGATCTTCCCAGACCAGGGTTTGAGCCTGTGTCCCCTGCATTGGCAGGCGGATTTTTAACCTCTGCGCCACCAGGGAAGTCCCCCCTTCATTTGTTTTAAAACCAGAAATTCTAGCTGCTGTTATCTTCCCAAATCCCAAATCTGTTTCCTTAATTCAGGGGGACCACCAGACTCTGTTTAGACTCTTATTTCCTGCTCTGTCACCTGGAAACTCTTCTCAGGCTGTAATGTGGGGCAGTCCTAGGGTTCACCTTATCTGATTCTCTTCTCTCAAGCAAGTGGTCAGTGAGATCTGTGTCCTGAGCTGAAATTTAATATGTCCAGTGTCCAGTCAAAATGATCAGCCAAGCAAAGAAACAGAATATGATCCATATCCATTGTTTTCACATATTTTGAAAAATATATTTGTTTCATATCTTTTTATTTAAGCTAGGAGGGCAAATCCAGGCCCTGTTACTTCATCCTGGCTGAAAACAGAAATTCCTGTGGGTTTTGATCAGTTTTTAGCTGAACCATACCGTGACGATGCCCAAAAAAATCATAAAACAAGAAACTCACCATGTGTTATTTCTTAATTCCAAATTTTGTTTCCCTTCCAAAACCTGCTTTAGTTTACTCTCAGAGCCTTCGGGTAGTTGTTTTAGTATTTTGTGTACAGTCAGTGATTGTTACTTTCAGGAGGTTGGTTTGTTGAGTGATGAAAACAAAGTTTACCTTTTCTCAAAAAAAAAAAAAAGCATTTTACTTAATCCTTAAACACTATCCCTATCAATACTGTCAACCAATGTAAAAAATATCCTCATGCTGTGGTTCTTTTTCGCCTGGACCCACTGTCAGTCCAACCTGTAAACTCCCCCGATAAACCCACGCTAACTTCCTCCCTTACCATCTGGTCTGTTTTCTGACCTGTGCTGGTCCTTGGACCACTTGACACACAGCTCCAGCTGGAATGAGGTTTGATCATTCTGTGATGGAAGCAGTGTTAAAGTTATAATAATAATTCACTTTATTAATTCATTAAGCAAATTCCAAGGCACTGTGTAGGTGTTAGAGATAAAGCTGAAAAATTAAGGTCTCAAATCATTGGATTCTAGGTCAGAAGAGTGAACAGGTGGGCTTAAAGCATCAGGGTGTGAAAGTAAGTACAACACACTTAGGTAATTGTTATAAAGGTCCTAACGAAATCCAGTGTGGATTTAAGAGAAGGATTGTGCAAAGCAGCCTGGGAACAGGGTCACTGCATACAGCTGTGTAGGCACAGGACAATGCTAGTGGCACCATTGACATTACAGCTCCCCCCCAGCCATGAGTTGTGCACAGTGGTACACAGTGGCCTTGGAAGAATACAGGAAAGCCTCAAGGAGAAGAAAAGAAAGCCTCAAGGAGAAGCAAATTTGAAGGAAGACTTGAAGTATGAATAATCAGTCACCAGCAATGATAGAACACATTAATACCTGTATGGTTGATTGTGATAGACAAAAGCCCTCCACACTTCCACAGGCATTGACATTCTTGACCCCCTAACAACTCGGTGAAGTTAATAGCGGTGACAGGTTCCCGTCCTCCACGCCCAGCTGCTGCTCCCATTCAGGAGGTGACGGCCGGCACATGGAGGAGGGAAGACCAGCCACCGAGAGCACCGCTCTCCCGACCCAGCAGGGCTCACTGTCTCCACTTACTCCAGACGCCTCACTGGGCACTTAGCTCCCTCACCTTCTGGCCCATGGGCAGCTTCCGGCGGGCAGCCCTTCCTTCCTGGGCTCGGGGTTTGCACCGCTCTGTGACGTAAGTGGGAGATGCTCCTGCCGGGCCTGGAGCCGGGAAGCTCGCTGATCTCCCTGGGTGTGTTACCCACCAGGGTTCTTGGCCTCTTTAGCTGATAAGAGAAATTGATAAGAAGCCAGACAAGAAATCCAGGTGAGGCTTTATCGGGGCCCCTGCTGCAGCAGGGCGGAGTGAGAACAAGTAACAGCTTCCCTTGCCCGCTTGCTCCAGGGTGTGGGCAGGGTCGAGCTGGTTCCTGATTTGGGGTGAGGGTAGGGGGGTGTCCAGGGCTCGGCAGGAGGGGAGGCTGAGGTGGTCTGCCCACCCCTTAGGTGGTGTTGAGTGCAGGGGGCATGAGCAGGACCCTGTTTTTGCTCCTGGCTCTTCAGAAGTGGCAGTTGGGTTTTTGGTGTTTTTGTATCTTTTTGTCCATAATTTGCCCCAGCTGCACATGCACAGTTATTTTTAGTCCCTTGTAGTTTCTTTGTATGTTGTTGCTGGAGGAGCCGTGTGTCCAGGTGCAAGCCCTGCAGCAAAGGGGCCCAGGCCCCAGGTCCCAGCCTGTCTCTGGTGCGAGCTGTGGTGTCCAGCAGGTGTGGTTGCCATTGCTGGTGTTTGTAAGGCCACCATTCTTGTTGCTGTGGAGGAATTGAAGCCCAGAGAAGGGAAGCCATCAACCCAGCTCACGAGATGAGTAAATAACAAAGCCGGGGCGTGGTCTTGGGTCTTGGGCTTGGACTCTGTGGTCTTTTTAGCCCAAGCTCGTGTTCTTTCCATAGTGGATTTACACCTTCTCTTTATTCACACTCAGGTCATGAATCATGTGCTGAGTCATCTGCTCAGGGGCTCACTCGCCACCTTCCCCCACCTTCCTGATTCTGTATTTTATGTTGCGACTATTCTGCGCCGCTCTGCTCTTGCCCTGATCTGGCCCAAATGAATCTAGCTGTTTTGCTTTGTTTTGTTTTGTTTTGAATCCACTTGAAAATTTTCCTCAAGGCTACACAGTGATGTACATCTCTGTCCTTGCAAAGAGCACTCTGGCTTTTAGGACACACTTGTACATTTCACCAGATCATCTTGAGCTGCCTGTCTGGGGTCCTATTTCTAAACGTACAGTTGCATCCTGGTTTCTCGGAACATTTAGATCGGATGGTAACCGTTAAATCACCACCAAGAATGTAAGCAAAAACTAGTCTATAATTTACCCAATTACTAATTTTTTAATTTTTGAAACTAATTTTTGGACAGATGGTTCATTAAAATGTAGTAGGAAACATCAAAAGTGTTACAGACACATAATGAAATATATGGATAATGCTTCAATTTCATGTTTGAAGAGACGCCCTCCCCCCAAATAGGAGAAAGGCAGAAATTTTTGTTTCTAAGCCAAAAAGGAGAGGGAAGATTTCATAAATGTGTTCATATTAACAACAATGTGGATTTGTCCATCTATTTCAAATGTAATTACATGAATTATGCAAAGGTGGTCGTGACAGACCCTTTCTGTCCACTTTGGGATTTTAAGTATAGTCTTTAAATTTTTTTTTTATTTTTGGTCACACTGCATGGCACGCAGGATCTTAGTTCCTCGACCAGGGATCGAACCAGCACCCCCTGCGGTGGAAAGGCAGAGTCTTAACCACTGGACCACCAGGGAAGTCCTTAGTCTTTACATTTTATGTAGACAAATCTGTTAGTCTATTCCTTGGTGATTTTTTCCATTTTTATGTTTAAAAAGTTATTCCCCAACCAAGTCACATAAATATTCACCTATATTTTCTTTTTGTTGTTATGATTTCATGTTTTACAATAATGATTTTAATTATCCCTAATTTTGTGTATTTGGGAAGTGAGACTTTACTTTTTTTTTTCCAAATGGTAAATTTCCCCACAACAGTCTCAAATAATCTATCACTTGGTAATTGGTATTCAGTATTTTTTCTATCATATTTTAAGTCCCTGTATATTTTCTGCAGCTACTAACTGAACTGCTCTCACCCACGGTTTATGTGTATATTATTGTCCCATTACCACTCTGTTTTAATTAATGTGCCTTGAGAGTGTATGTTATATCTGATATAGCAGGGGTTGTTCTTGTTATTCTTTTTTTGTTTAAACTCTTATTTTCTTAAATAATAAACCACAATTGGATTTTTGACTGTAGTCACAATACAATTAAAATTAATCTTTGTAGACTATACACATGTACATTTTTCAGCTTTTCTAGTCAGGAACATGGCATAAGACTTAATTTATTCATGTCAGTAAGTCAATCCTTTTAATGCTCCCATATCTACTTTCATGAAAGTCGGCCAAGATGGAAAGTGTGTCTGAGCTGTAGAAATCTTTCAGGACACTTTTAACATCACCCAGAGAAGCAAAGCTCATGTTGCCTATTGTAAGACGAACCTCGCATTAAAAGCTATTTTATTGTAGTGTGTAACAAGAGGCATGAAAACGTTCATAGCCATGTACCTTGCAAGGCCACATTTGGGAATTTTCTGTAGCACAACACAAAAGCTCTGTGCACAGAGATGTTCACTGGAGCAAAAACAGTCCTCTGTGGGGAATGATTCCACAAATTAAAGTATGTCAAAATAATGGAATGTTACATAGACATTTCAAATGATTTTGAGGATGTAATAGTGCTGGAAAGCATTTTTAATATGCTGTGTTTTGAAAGATGCCTGCAGGATGGTGTGTCGGTTGTAAGCGTTTCTTCCTTATGGTTCCTACTTCCTTCCCTTTCGCTCCCTCTCCACCAGCCAGACCGCCTCCCTGATTTTTCTCACACTTGCACATGCCAAGGTCATGGCGCCCTCAGGTCTCTGCACCTGCTGGCTCTGCTGGGACAGTCCCCCCACCGCCAGACAGCGCATGACCGCGCCCTCGCCATCTCCAAGTCTTTGCACAGGCTCTCTTCCCGTGCGGACCTCCTAGACTGTTCCATCTGGAATTTCAGCCCCTGCCTAGCTCCCCATCCACCTGCCAATCGTCATGTGTCAGAATACAGAGTGCTTAGTTATTGGTTTCTCGTCGCTCTCCTCCAGCTGAAATGTGACCTGGACAGGGAATTTTGTCTGTTTTGTTCAAGTCGTATACCCAGGCCACGTGGAAAGGCACCTGGGCACATAAACAAGCAGTGTAAGCAAAGCTGAAGTGATAGAGGGCCTGTTGGCATCATTACATTATTGATTTTCTCCTATTTTGGCTACATCAGCTTGTCAGTGAGGATGGAAAAAGCTGTCTGGGCTCCTGCTAGAAGCAGCTTTGCACACCCATCTGTATTCACTACTGAGGATCTAATAGATAAGAAAAAAGCTGGGAGGAGGGACAGGGGCTGACCCGAAGGGGCTACAGCTGACCAGTTTCTTGAGGGCGGTCTCAGAACAGCTGGGAGGGCGCTGCTTCCCTGGGGGAGAGTTAGGTGGGAAGGGTGTCGCCATCTCAACAGCAGAAGAGCATGCCCTCCCTGCGCCCCTCCCCTCCCTCCCTCTGGATTGGGCTGGAGAGGCTCCCAGGTTTCAAGCAGGTGTGAGGATCCTTACCTATGGGAGTGGCCCCTGCTCGGGACACTTCCTGCCCCCCAGGGTCTGATGACTTTGAGTCGGTCAGGGAGGGAGTAGGCAGATGCAGAGAGAGGCTCAGGAAGTGTGCCCTGCGTATCGCACTGGCCAGACTCAAGCCGACATCTCGGCCTCCTGCCCTTCTCAGAGGAAGGCATGGGTGACAGCTGGGCATCACCTCTCATGCCCCCATCCCCCAGGCTGGTCTACCAGACGACCAGTGACACAGGATCTAGACGTCCTGAAAAGCTATTCTCCCTCTCTTCCGGCTTTTCGAAAAGTTGTTTAGAAACTATTTCTTCAGAGACAGTGAAGATTTATATGGATGAGCGATCAGCATGTGACAATGCAGAGAAAATTCCATAAGCTCCAATCAGAAAACATCTATTTTTACCGAAGAAGAAAAAAGTCTAGCTGAGCCTTCTCAGCTGACAGAAGTGCCACCTATAAAGGCTGCGGTCATCAGCTGTGTGGAAGAAAAACATATTCACAGCACGAGACAAAAGGCTGCTTTTAAAGAAAATCAAGCCAGATAACAAAAAAAACTGGATGAAATAAACAAATCAGAAGGCTATTTGGCTTGTTTTAAATAACCCAGACTTCAGTATTTTTATGTGAAAGGAATCCAGGATGTGAAAACACATAATGAAATCGCTGGCAGAAAGTGTGAATGTTCTGGTCCCATGGTTCGGGCTCCAGGTGGGTCCAGCAGGTCCCCAAAGAGGTGGGACATGGATTTGAATAAGCACTTTGATTTTAGCTACACTGTGGATACGACATGCTGGGGATCAAATATAAAAGCTGGAAAGAACAGCACAAAGTAATTTTCTTTCATTATCAAGGGCGTTCAAGCTTGCCCAGCTCCACACCTGATTTTGTCATTCAAAAACCCAGAGGTCTGACAGCTGTCAGATCACGTCCAAGGCAAGGCTGACCCCCGTCCATCGCAGGGAAAACCTAACGCGTGTTAGAAAACCCAGCCTGTAAACACAGTTGTGCAGAAACCGTTGCATTTCTTTTCTGTAAATCGAATGAATTTTGAGATTAAATCCCAGACCCCTGGGGGACCTCCGGAGGTCTCCCCCTAGTTATACGATGACTGTATAGCACTGGGGTCCTCTCTGGTCACCTACTGCCCCTTCTCCCTGTTCCCTCCAGGTCCAGCTGCTTCCCTGGGCATCTGTGTTCATCCACGGGGAACCTGTGTGGCTGGGAGCTTGGGGTGGTTGGGAGAGGAAGGGGTGTGTTGTGGGCAAACGGGGGCCCCTAAAGCCATGGATCCTTGACGTAAGCTCCTGCTTAGGCCCAGAGGGCCTCCCTCACTGGCTGGATGTCCCAGCTCAACCCAGGAGCTCTATCTGCCATCACCTTGAAGGATCGGTTTCCCGGGGACTTCAGGGGCAAGACCCAGAATTGGCTTAACCGAAGACTTTTTATCCTTGCAAGAAATACATCCTACTTCATTCCCTACATTAATCTGAGAATTCAAGGTTAGGTTGAACTGTTCTCAAGAAATACCTAGCAATACTAAAGGGACACTTCCATTTAAAAAAGAAAATGTCCTGCTATGAAGATTCCTTTACCAGTGTTTTCATTAATGCACTCAATATTCATCTTAAAGAATTTGCATTTAAAACTGGGGAAAAAAATCATCACTCTTCTACCCCTATAACACTTTAGCAAAATCAATGATCAATGCACGCATCCTGGGAGATAGATCTTGCTGGGTCCCATCCATTGTTTTTATGTCCTACCCCTACCACTCCCAACAACCAAGCCCTCAAATATCCCTTTATCCAGCAAAGACTTGTCCAAAGACAAAATGTGGACCCAGTGCTGTGCTTGTCTAAGCGAGAGTCCTGCCCTCAGGAAGGGGCCCACAGCAGAGTCACAGCCGCATGGTTTTGCTTGGAAGAGTGAAGAACCCGTCAAAAGGGGTAGAGAGTGCTTGGTAATTCTGGAACTTCATTTTTTCCAGGAAGTGCATGGGTTACATGTGCACAAACACACACTCTATTTTGCTGACACCTTAAAAAAAAAAATCCCCTTAGCAACTAATCAATTATCATTTATTAAGTGCTAACACGCATTCAGCGCTGCATTGGGTGCTTTGGTGAATGCAGAATAACTTGTCCTCTAGCATTTATTAGTATCTTGGTTTATGTTAATAAACATAAACCCTGTTCCTGAAGGAGGGACAGAGCCACCCCCCGAGCCTGCAGGTGAGACTGGGGCTCCTGGGCCCACACACGGGACACCTGCAGTCTCGACCAGGGGAGGACTGTCACTGCGCCATTTTCTCACAGACTCCCTGACATCCCAGCCTGAAAGGGCACCTCTCTGGTTCGGAGGAATTCTAATGAGCCCTTTGAGACCCGTCAGGGCGAGAGTGAGTACGGTGTCAGGTGTGTTGGTGGTGGTGGTCCTTTGGTCTTATTAGCTCGTTATCCTAAGGGTATCTTTCCATGCTTTTGCTTTTCAGAATTCTTTTCAGATCTCAAATGCTGATGCAGAAATGGCTATGGCCATTGTCTTTACTGGTCTAGTCATCCCTTAAGCTAAATGCTTCAAAGAAAATCTTTCTTCTTGTAAGACCTTGTGTCGAGGTTAGCTTGTTCGCTCTGTTCTTACATTTTCCTAACAAGATAAGCAAGCGTGGATCTTTTTTTAAAAAAATCAGATGTAGACATTAAAGTTAAGAGCATGAAAAAAAACGAGTCCACACAAGCAGAGGAGCCAGCGCTGGGGCTTCTGGCACCTGGAACTTGGGTGTGTTCTTGCAACTGGAGAAGTGCATCTCACACTGGAAATGCTCCTGCCCGTCGGTTCCTCTCTGAGGAGCCTAATTCAGTTGTGGTTTCGAATGGCCCATCTCATTTCCATTTTCTCCAATAAAACAGAATTCTGTACCACTGTAGTCATCATTCTATAATTGTGACTATTATCATGCACTTCAAATACTTTCACCAGGAGTAGATACTTGATTCCATAGATAATCAGGAAGATTCCTGTGTTTCTAGTGGTTGTTTATATTCTAAGAGAGTAACTATCATGGTTTTAAGAATTTACCAAGTACCATTTGTGCATATGCTTAATTTTCTGATGTCAGTACAAATTATGACTGGTTCCAATTCCTTCCAAGGTCTAGTATAGAGTCTGGGGCAGAACGGTCTTCAAATTTTTACTGTTTATGGTCTTTAGTTATTTTTATTGTTTCTCGCCTTCTTGCATTCTTAACCTGATAACTGATGGTCATTTCTTTCTTAGTAAAGAGACTCAACTGTTATTAAAACATAAGTAAAACTAAAAATAGAGCTATTATATGACCCAACAATCCCACTCCTGGGCATATAACCAGAGAAAACCATAATTTGAAAATATACATGGACCCCAATGTTCATCGCAGCACTATTTACTATAGCCAGGACGTGGAAGCAACCTAAATGCCCATCGACAGAGGAATGGATAAAGAAGACGTGGTACATATATACAATGGAATATTACTCAGCCATAGAAAGGAATGAAATTGAGTTATTTGTAGTGAGGTGGATGGACCTAGAGATGGTCATACTGAGTGAACTATGTCAGACAGAGAAAGACAAATATCATATGATATTGCTTATATGTGGAATCTAAAAAAAAGGGTACAAATGAACTTATTTACATAACAGAAGTAGAGTCACAGATGTAGAAAACAAACTTATGGTCACCAGGGGATAAGAGGCGGGGGAAGGATAAATTGGGAGACTGGGATTGACATATACACACTACTATATATAAAATAACTAATGAGAACCTGCTGTATAGCACAGGGAACTCTGCTCAGTACTCTGTAATGACCTATATGGGAAAATAATCTAAAAAAAAAAAAAAAAAGTGGATATATGTATATGCATAGCTGAGTCACTTTGCTGTCATCGGTCTGGGCTGGATGCTGATACACTTCACTTCTCCTCAAGGCCAGACACTGTGTCTACGGTTTCCACAGACTTCACACCGTCTTTTTAAAGAGGTATTTTATATATTCAGCTTATAGATATCAACATTAAAATTCTTGTTTTCAAAAGGAACCTGAGTTGTTCCAACAGGGAGTGCTTTTTAAAAAAATCTAGAAATATATTTATTTTCCTTTAGCATTCTTTCTTGAAGGCCATGGTTTCTCACGTGAATTCCAGCAGAAATGCCTGGTATTTGCAAGGCCAGCATCTTTCAGATGAGGACTGCTTAGGGGAAACGGCAAAGGTCCCATCTTTCATATGATGTTTTGTTCCTGTGGCGTTAGCTGATGTGCTGTATGATTAGCCTATGAAAGCGGAAATAAATTTTGGAACAAACACACGTGGTTCAAAGCTAAATTAAATAAATCCCTGAAAATTACTTAATTGACAATTACTGCAGAGTATACCAAACTAGAAAAGAGGACAAGACCAGCAAGCTAGTCCAGACTCCCGACCGGGAAGGCTGCAAATCACCAGGTAGTATTTTTACAAGATTGTGCTCATTTCTGGGAAGGATTACATGTGGGCGAAGGAGTGAGTTGAAGAGGTCAGTGTAGCTATTTCATCATTTTTACTGTCTTCTGTGTTTGCCTGTGAATGTTCTTTCTTACGAATGACATTCATGCGGCTGGAGCCCAGGGCTGTGTTTCTTCCCGGAGGTGAGGTGCCCTCCTGGCACAGAAGACCCGGGGCCCAGCTGAGGCGACCAGAGCTCCCGCGGCTGGGGTCACGCTGACTTTCCCCAGCAGAGATGAGGCATTAGTTGGGAAGCCTGCAAACAAGGCTCCTTCTTTAGAATGTTCTAGCATATAATTTACTTTTCATAGTAAACAGATGCTGTTTACTCTGTGCTCAGCCGTTTTTTCTTCCTCGTGAATAATTTCTTTGGAAAGAAGCCGCCGTTCTGGTTCAGTGTCACGACTCTGTAGTGTTGGAAATGGGGCTTTGGGTTGGTTTGGATTCCAATGAGCTTTTGTGTCTTTCTGGACCAAACTGCAGGATGTTAGTGTATAAGGTGGTTTCTGGAAGCCTCTTTGGAGGCTTTGGCTTCTTTGAAGCTTAACAGTCGCCAGCTGAAATGGTGTCCCCTGTGCCCTGGCTCGTCCCTGAAGAAGGAAGGCGTGAACCGGGGTCTCCATGAACCAATCTTACTGGACCTTTGGGTCCTGATTACTGTGGGATTCCTGATTCATTGTTACAGTCTCCCCTGGTCCCCTGGGGGGTGTTAGCTTGGCTGCCATAACGAAGGACCACCAACTGGGGGGCTTAAACAATAGAAATTTCTGTCTCTCAGGTCTGGAGGCTGGGAGTCTGAGATCCAGGTGCCGGCAGCCGGGCTCCTTCTGAAGTCCCCTGGGAGGGTCTGCCCCAGGCCGCTCTCCGGTTCTGCCAGCTCCCTGGCTGTGGCAGCAGAAGCAGGTCTTCACAGGGCCTCCCCCTGTGCCGGTCTGTGTCCACATTTCCCCCTTTTGTAAGGACATCGGTCGTAATGGATTAAGGTCCACCCGACGCCGGTATGATCTTATCTTTGCTGATTACAGCTACAAAGACTCTATTTCCACATAAGGTCACATTCTCAGGTAGTGGGGTTAGTACTTCAGCGTGTGAATTTTGTGGCAGAGGGAACTGGGGAAAATACAATTCAGCCTGTAACAATGGATACCATGCCTTTCTGTTAAAATGCAAATTAATTTCGTTTTGAGGTTTTTGGAGAAATTTGTGAAACCTGGAGAGTGAACTACCAAGGCTGGTGATCACTTCACTAGAAATGAGTAATTCTCTTCACTTTACCAAATCCTTTGGTCACAGCAACCTGCAAAATGGAACAGCCCTGGGTAAACCGTCGGGTCATTTAGCGCGGACATCAAGCCCGTCTTATCATCTCAAGCACCGGGTAACTCGAAATCAGCCGGGGTCCCTTCCTTTAGGTCAGGAGACACATTTACACACAGGTTTCCTGCCTTGTTGTCTGTGAGAGAGACCCCATCATGCAGACGAGAAGGTGAAGTGCAGAGAAGTTGGGTCTTGGTGGCAGAAGTGGGGCCGCTATCAGATTTTCTGATTCCCACTTCTGTTCCGGGAAGAGTCCTTTGGCTGTGGAAATCCGCAGGGCGAACGGGCTCTCTCCCTCCGCCCCCCGACCCCCATCTCCCTCCTGCCCGTCTTTCTCAGAAAAGAGACCCCTTTTAAGATTCAAGGCATAGTGAGTACAGGAGGTGCTGGGAATTTTTCATTAGTTCAGGAGAGTGAGGAGTTTTGTTGGGGGCTGGTTTCTGTGGGTTTGATGTCAATTCGCACATCTCGTTTCACAGTGACTGTGACCAGGGACTCTTGAGACACTCCCACTGCTTTTAGTCTGCAGGCTTTGCTTCGTGAAAGACCCATTACTGCAAGGATGCTTGAACTGCTATTTCTTCTTGGAAATTGATGCTTGTGTGTGGGGTTCTTGGAAATCAGCTTCTTTAGGTGTTGTTTTGTTGAAAAAGTTGTTCAAGTTTTCTTGGGATTTAGGACTCAATTTCTTTGTCCTTTATTTGCACCTTTATCCTTTCAGGTATTTGGGTGGCATCATTATTTCCCTTCTGAGAAATAGTCCTCCTCTCATTGTTCCCATTTCCTAATTCGAGCTTTACAAATGGGGCTAATCTTTTACTGGACAGATACGTCTTTTTTTTTTTTTTAATCAGTCATCAATTTTATACACATCAGTGTATACATGTCAATCCCAATCACCCAATTCAGCACACCACCATCCCCACCCCACTGCGGTTTTCCCCCCTTTGTGTCCGTACGTTTGTTCTCTACATCTGTGTCTCAACTTCTGCCCTGCAAACTGGTTCATCTGTACCACTTTTCTAGGTTCCACATACATGCGTTAACATACGATATTTGTTTTTCTCTTTCTGACTTAACTTCACGCTGTATGACAGTCTCTAGATCCATCCACGTCTCAACAAACGACTCAATTTCGTTCCTCTTTATGGCTGAGTAATATTCCATTGTATATATGTACCACATCTTCTTTATCCATTCCTCTGTCGATGGGCATTTAGGTTGCTTCCATGACCTGGCTATTGTAAATAGTGTTGCAATGAACATTGGGCTGCATGTGTCTTTTTGAATTATGGTTTTCTCTGGGTATATGCCCAGTAGTGGGATTGCTGGGTCATATGGTAATTCTGTTTTTAGTTTTTTAAGGAACCTCCATATTGTTCTCCATAGTGGCTGTATCAATTTACATTCCCACCAACAGTGCAAGAGGGTTCCCTTTTCTCCACACCCTCTCCAGCATTTGTTGTTTGTAGATTTTCTGATGATGCCCATTCTAACTGGTGTGAGGTGATACCTCATTGTAGTTTTGGTTTGCATTTCTCTAGTAATTAGTGATGTTGAGCATCTTTTCATGTGCTTCTTGGC
Organism: Balaenoptera acutorostrata; assembly: GCF_949987535.1. NCBI lineage: Eukaryota > Metazoa > Chordata > Mammalia > Artiodactyla > Balaenopteridae > Balaenoptera > Balaenoptera acutorostrata. The sequence continues at coordinate 2,483,235 of NC_080077.1, forward strand.
CATCTGTATGTCTTCTTTGGAGAAATGTCTATTTAGGTCTTCTGCCCATTTTTGGATTGGGTTGTTTGTTTCTTTAATATTGAGCTGAATGAGCTGTTTATATATTTTGGAGATTAATCCTTTGTCCGTTGATTCATTTGCAAATATTTTCTCCCATTCTGAGGGTTGTCTTTTCATCTTGTTTATGGTTTCCTCTGCTGTGCAAAAGCTTTGAAGTTTCATTAGTGGACAGATACATCTTTTTGAAAGTTGTCTTTTTTACTTTATTTTATGTTTTGGTTTCCTAGGTCGTCTGTTCTTCTTTCCTCTCCATCCAGGACGCTAGGTACCGTGTCTGGGCAGGTGGCACCCATGGAGGCAGACACGGGAGGAGGCTTCACTGAGGCGGTTGTTTGCTTTTGAATAGCAATCTTCGGTGTTTCAAAGGTAGCCGTGCAGAGTGCAGTGGGCACGGACACGTGATCCCAGGCTCCTGGGTACAGAATCCAGTCCCGCCCCCTTGATTGATCACTTCACTCCTCCAAGGAGCCTCTGCCTCACCTGCGAAAGCGCTGAATAGACTTCAGTCTCTTTATTAGTGTCACATTTGCATAGTTTAAAAAGAGATGTCATGCTAAACGATGCACAGTGTTTTCAGCGACTCCTAAGATACGCCTTTAATATGAGCTCTTTTGTGTCTGCAGACAGCTGGTCTGATCTGTACGATTCCAGCCCATCAGCCCAGGGATGCAGGTGGCTGGTCCCTCACAGGAGGTCCCATCCAGCGTTCCTTTCCTCCTTGTTCCTCCCCCAGATGAAAGGACCAGTGTTTCCCTTCAGTCTGCCCATCTCAGAATACTTGTGGAAAATTCCAGAAAGTGGAGGTTTTATGAACTCCCAGTAAGGAGCCCCATTTCACTTTTCTCCCCACTGCCCTTCAAGATCTCCCTGTGCTCAGTTCTTCAGATGGAAAAGTCTTGACATCTCTTCAGCACTACTTTTTACAGCAATGATTTCCCTCTCTTTATTACACAAAACCATTTCAGTTTATCTGTTATTAATCTGTGACCTTTTACTTTATGCCCCAAATTACCTTACTTTGGTGAACACATTGGAACCCTTCGCTCTGATCTGTCAATCAGTGAATGCAACCTTTGAAAACAAACGATATTGGTATTATTTTTATTTTAATGGAATTAATTTTTAAGATCCTTACTGGCCCCATTTTATAGAAAGATAAAGTGACTTCTGTAAATCAACACTAAGAACGGAAACTTTTCTGTTAATTCTGACTATATTGTTTCCTCTGAAACATGAAGTGTCTGGGATTTGAGCGAGTTTGTTGTTTTTTGCTTTGATAGTGAATTGGATTTCTTAGGGATTTTATTTTTAAAAAAAAAAAGACAAAGAGATTACTGATAAGTTTTGGAAGCAGTAAGCCATTTTCTTAGATATTTTTCCCAGAGATAAAGGAATTTGCCATAGAAATGAATACACTTCTTCCAGAAGCAGCATTAAATTGTATTAGACTTTAACACCATTTCCCAAAAGAGGGAACCAAAAACAGATTAGCCTCAGAAATCTGGGGAGATGAATGTATTTTCATGTGCACATGTCTTTTATTCTGACAGAAATGGTGTGAGAAAATAGGCAAAAGAGACCAAGAAGAAAAAAAAAAATAAAAGGAAGTAAAGGAGGGAAATGTTCCCTAGAAAATTGCACTCCTGGTTTCCCTCCCGCGGAAAACTGGGATCATAGATCCTCAGCCGAGTCAGCGGGGACTTCACTTCCGGTTCTGCCACTGGGGGAGTGTGTGTCTTTGGGCAGGTTCCTCTCTCTGAGCCTCAGGGTTTTCTCACCTATGAAATGGGATGGTAAAATCCACATCCGATGGAAAATTAAATGAGAAACTGTGCGTGATGCACGCGGCGTCCTTCCTGGAACTTAGCAAACGGCTGATAGTACGTTGTTTGGACGAATGTTCCTCCCTGCCCAATCCCTGTCCGGACTTCAACAGATGCCGTCGTTTGGGAGTTTAAACAGCCCACCCTCCTTTCATCCTCTCTCCCGGTAACAGCACAGCTGCCACATTCCCGAGGTGCTGCGGCCACGCTTCTGCCCCAGGGCGGCTTTGGCTGGAGCAGGACTAGCCGAGGGCCCCAGGGAGAGGCAGCAGGGCGCCGGGACCCTGGGCTCACTCTCAGCCCTCCTGGGCCCTCCGTTCCCTTTCCCCGAGGGTGTCGTCCTACCGCTTGGGGGGCGGGCGGGGGGGCCCTCTAGGGGAGAGGCTGCTGCTCCAGCTGCCCCGTCGGCGGCAGTTCCACGACGCAGGGAGTTTCTGAAATATTGATGCAGGAAAAGCAGCTCCCCTGCACCTGGCCTCTTGCCTCGGCCCCTAGTGTTCCACGGGCTGAAGGTGGTCGTGCGGGGCTCAGAGGAGTCCTTGGCAAGGGGAGGGGTGTGTGTGCGTGAGTGCACGCGCGTGTGCGCTGGGAGGGATCAGGGCAGAACCTGCTGCAGGCCCCCTCCTCTCCTCCCCTCTTCCCCAGCCCTCGGTTGCTATGAGGTTTCTATGGCAGCGGCATCCTCAGACCCAACTTTCACCCATCATTTAAGAGCCAATTAAGGTAAAATAGTGGGGGGAGGGGGGAGGGAGTGGCAATGCAAGGGGGAGGGGGCGAAGCAGGGAATCCAATCCGAGGCCGCGAGGGGAGCGCTCACTCCGCCAAAGTCGCAGCACGGAGTCTGAAGCTGCCGCTCTGCCTCCTGCGTCCCCCGCCCAGCCCGAGCGAGCGGGACGCAGCCGCAGCCCCTGGCGCAGCCCCAGGGGCGGCGGGGGGCGGGGGAGGACGCGCCAGCCGGGCAGCCGTGTTGAAGCCCCACGGCCCCCTTCGCACACCCGGGACCCCAGGGCCCCGCCGGCGCCCGCGGTCGCCCCAGCCTGACTTCACCCTCAGCAGCCCCCTTCCTGCCAGCAGCGCCGGCCTCTGCCGCGGGCTCTGACGTCCTGTCTGGCCATCTCTGTGCTGTTTGGGGCCTCTGGTTACCTTCTTTCTCACTCTCGATACTTGATCAGAGGGAAAGTTTTCAAAGATGCCGATTGCACAGTTGCTGGAGCTATGGAAAAAGATAGAGGTGGAATCCATGGAAATAGAGGTGAGTAAGGGCGAGAAAAGAGTGTCCTTTTCCACAGTATCCTGAAAACCCCTGACTCTGCGGCCGGCGGACGGTCTGTTTACCGTAATGAATTCATGTTTATTGAGTGGCTATTAGGTGACTGAGGCTGGGATTTTTAACGAGCGGAGATGTGTATGTGTGTACACACATATGAACAGTACATATCTGTGTGTACACGCACCCACACAAGGCGTCGTGTGTGGTGTAACTATATGAATGAAAATGAATGAATTGAAGAAAAAAAAAAGGTTGTTCTTAAGCCAAACTTGAGGGTGCTTCTTAGAGTCTGTGTTTGCCTTAAAGGAGTCACAGGCTTCCCGACTAATCTGCATCAGTGTGATTTCCTTCAACAAGTGGCTTTAAATGATAAGACCTCCTCAATTGCTGCAGTGCAGGATAAAACCAGAAGGGAAAACCAATGATGAATTCTTGTTTAAGAAACAAGGCATAAAGATTATGCAGCCTTAATAGGGTGTATGTTTGAATAAAGAGGAGCGATTGAAGATGAAAATATAATGAAATGAATGTGTCAAGGCTGGCTGGCCTGTGGGGAGCACGTACGACACCGCTTAAACATTTTGTCCCCCAGGGACACGGAGCTCTCCTTTCATGGATTTTGATTTGTTTAATTTGAATCAGAAAGAATCAACGTATATTTTTCCTAGAAGAGAAAGTTCCCCGACATTATTAAACCTATTAAATTGATATGCCTGTGCTGTGTTTATAGCAACTCAAATCACATTTGTAAATGGCAGATTTTAATAACTGACTACCTCTTTGCAAAATCCAACCTTTAACTTTTGCCTTATCTCCTGTATCCGGCATTATAAGTTCAATTCTTACTATTTTAAATGTTACTTATTTTTATATATACGTTCTATATACTGAGACAGTCACAGAAATTTTAAAGAGGGGGAGAGATTCTGTTTTAGAAGAGAAGTTGTTAATATTTTATATTTAATACTTTTTCGGAAGCCCGACTAACTTATTCATGCTTGGAACATGTATTTTGGTCAAAGTAGATCGTCAGGCATAGCACAGATATTAAGCCTGGTTTTTAGATGGAACAACACAGATGTTTTGCCTTTGAGAAGCACCTAAGTGGAAGAAAATGACAGCACGGCTCTCCAGGGCTATTGATTCCTCTCTGCACACGATGTTGTTCTTGGTGGTGACGGCAGTGCCTGAGAAAGAGCCTCTCACTTACAAAGGTTGCCAAGTCAAGTTTATTTTTTTCTTTTGAGAAAGATTGGGTTTTTAAAAAGTTGAATTAGTGATGGGCCAGAAGTCCCACCCTTATTTCCTGATGCTTTCCGAACCCCTCCTGGTTATCTGCACTTGCTGGTGGTGGTAGAGGCCCAGCTGTCAGCTCCTCCACAGCCAGGCCCCGTGAAGGAAGCCCTTCTGTAGGGGGAGGATTTGGCCCTGGGCTTAGAAAAAAGGACGGGAGTGAGGAATGAAGGAGGCTTGGAGAATGTCTCCTGGGACTCTGGACTCTGCGTCGTGGCCACTGACCCAGGCTCTGAGGAGCAGCGTGCGCTTTAAATATTTCCAAAATGATTGAAAGTGGACCAGCAATAAATATACTCACATTATTAAAATATATCATGATCGTAGAAAGACCTTGCAAATTGGAAGAATCTGAAACAGAGCTGGCTGAGAGACTGCACTGCCTTGCCACCCCATTGGGAGGGCAAATTTATAAGTTTTTGAAGTTGATGTGTATGCAAAAACAAATAATAAAAATTCTATAGATTAAATGGTCCTGAAGCAAAAGAAATTTTCTTCAGGCTTCCTGGGTGAATGTTTTAGGATAGTATATCTTATGCAGTGTGTTAAGATAGAGCATTTAATCCCTGTTTATTTGGAACCCAGAAATTAGAGCTCTTTCTACAAAAAGGTTAAACCTGAACTGTTAACCCTGAGATATTTCAAGTTCTCAGGAAAATATGAAATCTCTCTATTTTGGAGCTCAGAGGCTCATTTTATTTTCCAGTTTTGCCCATGTTTTGTGTTGTGTGATGTTAAAATAGCTCACATATCAGGAAATTGGGCAAAACTAGATGGAGTACATTTGGCCTCTGAACTCCAAGTTAAATGTCATAAAATCCTTGCATAAAAAGCATGTGTGCTTTTTATGAGAAAATCTGCTACGTGGTGTTAGTGCTTACATTATTTGCTTTTACACGCATTTAACATGCCCGATTATTGGTTTTCCAGGGGTAGCAATCAACGCTCTTGGATTCTAGGTTTTTCCTGCCTTTATGAGTTGCTTCCCCTCTAATTTCTTTTCTCATCTGCAGTGAGAGGGAAGTGAACTAGGTTGGATTTGAGGGTCAGTGGACTGTATCCTTATATACTGTATCCTTATAAAAATCATTTCTGCTTCAGCACACAGACCAGGGGAAATTCATTTGATTGTCTAGGAAAAGCATTTATGGTTTATGAATTGTTTTGAGGTATTTTGGAAGGCGTATTTTACCCACGAACGAGGCATGTTGAGAAGGAAACGTATGCTAATTAAAAACTGGGACCTCCATAAAATCCCGGAAGGAGCTGGCATCAAAAAGAAGCATGCAGTGTTGTGTGAATGGTGTTTCAGCGAGTTAAATGCACGTCTCCAAAGCAGGAGTTTTCAGTCACTGCCTTCAGCGGGGGCACAGCACCCAGGGCGTGCTCTGGGGAGAGGTGAGGACGCCGGAGGTGTCGTGAGGAAGGCAGTGCGGGAACCAGCCCACAAGGGCCGGCCGGCCCGTTTTGTTTGTGTTCCTTCAGAGGAGTGAGCATGATTTCTCCTTCGGGGATGTCATCACGCATTAGAGAAAGGAGAAGCCCCATTTTTAAACGGTGCAGGTCAAACAGGACTCCCTGAAGTTCACAGTGTAGCTTGTACAGCGACGATTGTCTCACGGCTCCTGGGCTAGAAATGAAACTAGGAGAGGTGATGACAACATCCAACTCTTGAGTGTCCACCGCTCGCTCAGCAGAGCCAGTGCTAAGTGCTGTGAGGTCTTATTTCCCTGAATTCTGTCCGTGTCTCTAGGCGGTAGATATTCTTATGGTCCTGATTTTATATATGGGGAAAGTGAGGTGTGGGGTAAGCAATATTGCCTAAAGTCATTAAGTGGTAAGCAGAGCTCACACCCAGACCCTCCTGTTCAAGCCTTACCCTGCAGAGACACAACGCTTTATGTTTCTATGAGCTGGAGACTTGACTCTCTCTGATTTAATTCATTCTCTGAGCTTTGGCCTGAGATTGTGAATTTGTTCCCCTCAAACAACTCCCCTGTAACCTGTTTCTGTCCTGACAGCTTGAGTCTTTCAGGGTCATGTAAATCTACACCCCGCCCTCACCTTGCTGGTCAGGGCTTTATATAAACCACCTGCTTCTCCTTGCAATTGTGGTATAAGCCACACACATTTGGCTGATCTAGTAATGTGTAATCATGGACATAAACACTCACTGCCTTATTTGCCTCCTATTATATAAAGGATCTGTCTCTGGCATGAAGCATCATAGGGTTTCAAATAAATTCTAGTGGAAAGGGACCTTGATGCCATTCCCACGTCCTACTATCCTAATACTGAGTATCTAGTTGGCCCTTTGCATTCATTACCTGTGTGATGCAGTTTACAAGAATGTCGGCATGCTAACTGCATTTAATATGTATCTTTTGTTGTCAGGCCACCGAGGAGGATCTGGACCTGGACGCAGAGCCCACCGTAGCAGAGGCTGTGGAAGAAGTAACTCTACATATTTTATTATTTGGGGGAGGAAGGTGGGGTAGAGGGAGGAAATGGAAGATTGAAATTAATAGACCCCAAGTGGTTATTTGAGTGAAATACGTGTATATATACATAATACGCACAAACACACGTGCACATGGATAGGTTGCATGCATATTATAGTCAACAGTTTCCTTCAAAAGGGATACTTAGAACATAGGAGGAAAAATTACCAACCAAGGTAAGATTCAGAGTCTTCCGGTGTGGACTTGTCAAAGGGGAAAAGGCAGGTCGCTGTCAATTAAGGCAAGCATGGAGAATAGCCAGTCGGGCGTAGAGAAGTGACGACTCGTTTTACCTGCCGGAGGCCGGGTCACGCAGCCTCTTAGAATGTTTGGCGACCTACAGTCGGAGCCCCGGGCGGAGGTGCGCTCCCTTTGCGAGGAAGCCGCCCCTGCAGTGGTGGCAGGAGGAGGAGAGGGGGTGGCCGGCGGAGGGCTGAGCGGGTCTGGAAAAGGAGCGATGGGTGTTGCTGGGAGGGTGGTGTCCGGAGGTGGACGTGGGAGGGAACAAAGCGCATCGGCATCGCCGACTGCCTGGTCCTACACTTCCTGCCCGGGCGGCGGGGCCCTGACGGGCTCTCGCGGAGGGAAGGGTCCAGGCGGCATCGGGTCGGGGGGGAAACCGTGACCAACGAGCGCTCTCTGAGGGCCCCTCGGACATCCAAGAGCTGCATCCAAGGTAGAATGACGCCGTAGTGAAGGAATCCTGTTTAAGCAGACGTATTTCCACCCCTCAGCAGCTGGAGCCGTGGAAAGTCGACAAGGCAATTAAATGGAGGCCTCGGCTGCCCACGCCGCTCAGCCCTGTGCCCCTCGGAACCGTAACGGTTGTAAAGTTGTGCAACTCTGTGGCCTTTTAAAAATGGCTGGCGAGGGAGGTCTGGTGGGCTGGGAGGGGCAGATCCGTGGACACTGCTGGCTTTGCGAACGGTCTGCTGGGATGCTGAAAAAGCGTGTCGCTTCCATCCAGACGCGTCCACACCGCACACGTTTTAAGCCTGGTGCCCCTGGACCTTATGATCACGTGACATACTATGCGGGTTAAATAAAGAAGAAGAGCAAGGAGCTGCCTCGTCCTTAGCTGGCTGCTTTCCTTCCGTGCTTTTGTCGCTGACCCGGGAGCGTGGAGCCCAGCCGCGCTCCAGGCTTTGCAGTCACCTTCCTGCGTTCAGGAGGACGACGTTTGGCTGGTAGGTACAGCCCTGCTTTTGCCAGTTCCACAGAGGTCAAAGGGTAAATAGACAGGTGAGCCCCTGGCTTTTTTGAAGAGATGGATATTCAACTGCATACCTGCCCAGGGGCAGGGGCAAGTAAGGAAGGAATACCCCCCTGCAAACGAGCAAGGCCCCAGGCCAGGGTCTCCGAGGATCCAAGCCACGCTGCGCCTGCCACTGGTGTTTGTGGGGACTCTGATTTCCGGGGAACCTTCGGCGTATCTCTTGCATACAGACCGCTGAGGTCCTTTAGCTGTCAGCTGCAAGAGGCAGGCTCTGTGGTGCTCATGGTGGTAATCAAACTGGCGACACGACTGCCTGTGTACCAGGACCCCCTCGACATGCTTAGTAACTAACAGAGTCTGTTACTTCATTGACTACAGTGATTTCCTGAGACCTCCTGGTCTCAAGTCATCTGATCCCTCACACTTTTGATGGGAAGGTAGGTGTTAATTTACCGCAGGAAGGCAGTCAAATCAGCGGACCCCCTTGAAGTTATTTTTGACAACAGAACACGAGATAGAGGCAGTGATTACAGTTTCCCCATGTCACCTAGTCCGGATGACAGAATATGAGTATGTCTTTGGCTCCTAATGAATGCAGAGTATCTTAGGAGTATTTTACAGGACACAGCGTTGATGTGTAGGTGCATTCGTAGCGCTTGTGGGAGAACTGAAAGACACGGGGTGTCCAGCTGTTGGCGGCTGCTTCTGACAGATGACGCTGAAGATTCTGCTGCAGGTTTCAGCCCAGCAGCGGGTGAATGTCACCTGGGGGTTCCGAGCGGTTGTCTAATTTTTACTGGGGCCAGATTTCCCCTGTACGTCCCCCTTAGCCTTCAGAGTGGCGCTCTGCAAGGCATCTATAACTGAAGGATTTGTGGCTCAGATCAATGAAATCAGATGGCAACTGAACTGGGCGTGAAAGGCTTCACTCACACCTTTTGCCAGTCTGAACGTGTACGATGACCTAAAAGTCTTATTTAGAAAAAAATATCATTCCGCTCAGCAACAGTGTGTTCATTCATTCAGTCGATCAGGAATATTTATTGGTAGCCTGTGGGTAAAGCCTCATGCTTGGTGTGGAAGTATGAACAGATGAACAGGGGTGACTGTGATGATTCCAGCCTTGTAGCACCTTTAACTGATATGGCTTCTTGCGTGTGGAGTGTTCTTCATGTACACGTGTGTGTGTATATTAATACATATGTATATAAAGTATAAGACACATTTGGGATATTTTATGTATAAGTATCTACACGTGTGACCCTCGTCCACTTGTATCTCATGCCACAGCTCCGTCCAACCTCTGAAAAAAGAGCTCTGGTGAAGGTCAAGACTAAAGATTGAAAATAAGACAGGAGTCGGTGTCAGAAGCTGCGTGTTCCTGCCACTCACCTTTTCCTCACCTCTGCGGAGGGAAAGGCTTCCTCTCTCGCAGAGTCCGTGTCGTGCAGGGATTTGTGTCATAAATTCACGGGGGGTGACTCAGCATGATTTCACTTGACCCGTCAGAGGCCATCACCCTTTATACTCTGGAAAACAAAACAAAACAAAAAAGCCTCAGCAGATCCCATTAGGAAATACTCCCTCAGCTGCTTGTTTGTGGGGTTCCTGGAAGGGGCCAGGCAGAGAGAACAAGTCTGAAGCACCTGCTCTGTGGGGTTTTGTGGTCCTATTTCCCTGCTCCTTTTGGCAGGTGGTGCGTAGCCAAGCCAGTGGAAATGCCGGGAAATTAGGACACCGAACAGAGTTCAAGTTTAACGCAGAAGCACCTGCCTCGGTGGGCTGGGACACTGCGGTGCAGAGTGGGAGCCTCTGGAAGGTTAGTCCGGGGGTGACCGCAGCCTCCCGACCCTGCGCACAAGAGCCCCGTCGTTGATCTTGAAGGTGGGGGCGGGGTGCCGTGTGGAGGGGGAGAGCAAGCCCAGGGGAGCGCGCGGCCCGAGGCTCCGGGCCGCTTCCACGGTGCAGAGGTGGGGGTGCTGAGCCCCTTAGTAGCGGTCAGCAGCAGCTCCCGCATCCTTGCTCCATCCTTCAACCTTCCGTCTCCAGGCATTTCAGACACATAGGGGATTTTTAGGCGAGTTTCTAATTTCACAGAACAACCTGTGGAAAACATTAGAACTTGTTGCATGTATTTTCTAAAGTGCTTAGATTTCAGGAGTCTGTTTATTAACAAAGACCATTTTCTTGTCTGGTCAACCTTAGAGACCAGGTCCAGAGAAGCTGTTTCCAACATTATCGTGGTTTCACCTTATTTCCTCGTGACTCCTGGGGTGTTTCCCTCTCCTCCTAAAACTCTACCCTTGGTTTTCATAGCAGAAATTCTGGCATCTTGGAGGCAGAACGGAGCGGGGGTGGGGTGGCAGTCCTGCTGCCAGCCTTCGGTTGGCAGGAGAGCGCTGTCGGCGGTGGGGGGGGGGGTTGGCACAGAGACCTGCCCCCGAGGGGTGTGGAAGAGGGAGGCAGATGCAGCTCTCGGGGCCGAGTGAGGATGCGTGAAGATGGAGTGCCGGCTGCCCGGCCCCTGCCCTCTTCTCAGGGGTCAGGGGACGAGTGGGCAGTTCCTCGGGCAGGTGTACTGTGACTCCCAAGCGTCTGTCAGCGTGACCTCCTTCAATGGCCAAGCCGCCTGACTTCGGAGCAGCTGCAGCTTGGACGTCTGCCGTTCTCTGCTGGGGAAGAGGGCCGAGGAGCAGGACAGGGACGAGATTTGGGGGGGCTCTTTAAGCTTGAAGGAGAGAATAGCCCAAGAGTGTTTTCAAAGCCCTTTGGCCTGAGTCATGGTAACAGCAGGCTCTTGCCCAGGTCAGGACTGAGCCACCTGCACCCAGGTCACCTGTAGATGCCAACAGATTGCCTCTTACCTGTCCTGCCCCGGCAAGCTAGACAGTTTCATTGCTCCTTAAAAAAAAGAAAGACGGAAAAAACAATCCAAACTGGATTGCATAGAAATGAGACAAGAAGAGGAATGAAACCTCAGAACTAATTAAGCAATTACAAGCAGTGCAATTACAGCTTAAGAAGATAGTTGGGAGTTTGAAAAGAGATGGAGAGATGATCTTCCCAGCCTGCTTATTACCTGCCGTCAGTGTGCCTTCACAGCACCCACCTGTCTCTGGGGGCTGGGGTCGGCAAAGGCACGTCGACTATGTCGCTGTTTACATGTGCGTTCCGTGTTGTTTTCTGCCCAGTAAAAGGCAGGAGTCCCCGTAATCCTCACGGAAAGTCTAGAGAAGAGCAGTGTCAACGCAGAGCATTGTGGAGAAAGGCTCATGCAACTAGGCCACTGGGATTCCCGTGGGCGTTTCAATGCCCTGCACGGCCGTAACCGGAACACTGGCTTCACCAAACGTTAGCACTTACGGGGGCAGACACGAAGGGAGAGGCACGATTTGGGGCTGAAAATCGGTACAGCGTATTTGATGTGTCAGTGGTGGTTATTTGCAAGAAGCAGCACGAGCCAGAAGTCTGGCTCTATCATCAGGAGACATCGGTCCTTTCGGTTATCACGTCATCTCTTAAGTGTCCGCCGTAACCACTGTTGGAAGCAGGAAGCCGGCTTGCAGCTATTTTCGGTGTCTGCGACCCTTGTCTTTCTGCTTCTGTAGCCAAGTCAGCAGGAGCACGTTTCCGAGCGCTTTCTCTCTGAGAATAAAAGGACTACTCCGTGCTAACAGGAACATTCTCTAGACCCTGGGCACCCGTGTGGGACGCTGTCTGCTGCCTGAGGACAGCGCGGGAGGAGGCAACGCCGCCCCATCTCTGGGCGAGCAGAGCGAATTGCTCACAGCTCACTGGGTACCAGCTGTCGCCCGTGTGAACAAGCCAGCGGCCTGCGTCTTCCTGACAGCCCTGGGGGGCGGGGCTTTCCCTGCCAGCACGGTGACTTCACGGGTGGTCTCGCCGGGAAAAGGTGCCCACCCTGTCACGGCCAAGAGCAACCTCCTGTGTTGAGATGGTTGCCAAATCATGAAACAGAAGCGCTAGTCAAAGCTGCCCTTTCCCTGCAATTTAGTGCATAGCAGTGGCTGGGAGGAAGGCCTGGGATCAAGTTTGGGTGTCTTTTAGGACCTCCTGTGTTTGAACCCCCATAGGAATGACCATGCACCTCTGCCTGCAGAGATGCTTTGTAAGAACCCTGCTTTTAATGTATCTGATTTATATCCTCTTCCATCTTCCCAGACTCGGGGACCTGGAAGGGGGAGGTCTGTTACTCTCCCTATTTTTCAGGTGGTGAAATTGAGGCGTCAGAAATGATGTAATTTGCTAATTATAGCAGAGAACCAACGAAAAGGGGACTTCAAAGCAAAGCTTTTTCTACTGACTTATTTTCTCTTCCTAAAATCACTGATTGCCCTCAAGATACCTGACGTTAGGTGGTGGATTGTTGGCTAATGGAATCAGGGCCTGCGGTCAAAGGCTGTGCTCTGTCCTCTCCTCTGGGTTTAAAACAACATTACAGGTGCCTCGGGGACCCTGCCCTGTGTCCCCGGGGGCTCAGAAGCAGCGTTGCTGTAGCCCGTCTGTTTCCAGTGGCCGCGTGGAGCCCACCAACCCCGCAGTGCCGCTCTGCTTCTCTCCCCTTCGCTCTTTTCAAAATTCTCTCCTTCTCCCTTCAAACTGGGAAAATAGACAACTTGATCTTCTTTTATGTGTATGAAAAACACAGGGGAGCTTGAGCTGGAGGTGCTGTTGAAAGATTACACACCCCACCCCTGCTGTTTTGGCCGGTGTCTTTGTCATGGGTGGGATACATTATTGACTTATAGAATCACAAAAGTTTCTTACACTTTATTAACATCAAATGGATCATTTGAATAATTATGGTAAGAGAAGATATATATATATATAGAGAGAGAGAGAGAGAGAGAGAGAGAGAGAGGATTTTCCTCCATAATAATGCTGTACATGTGTGGGTAAGATTCAAAGTATGAGATAGAAAATTGTGTAGTTTCTTACCCTTCAGATATTTTGAAGTAATAAGAAGTAAAACAACCCCCCAAAACCCTTGCTCTTGTAACACAGATGCAGCTGGGAGCTGGGCGTGGAGACAGACTCTGCAATTTATGTGAGTCATAAAAATCTCTAGGGAATCATTCAGACAGTTTTTTCCGAGATGTGGCACCAAAACAGCCCAGGGTGCCAAGTGCGCACTGCGCGAGTGCCTGGCTCGTTGCAGCAGGCCCCTCCCCGACTGCTGCCTCCTCCGGGCACCTTAGGGGGCACCACCGGGCGGCCGGCTCCTCCATCCCTAAGGCAGTTCTCACCTTCCGTCTCAGGTAGAATGAACGGAGCAACCGCATGTAACATATACAGAGAAGACAAAAGAAGGATTCCAAGTCCTGATTTGAGGACTCAGACACATAAGTGCCTATTTTTAAAATAATAGGATAAATACAGCGAGAGGGTGATTTGTATCATCCTTCCTCAGGTGTATCCCGGTGGGTGTGGCAGGTCACCTTGGGCCTCACAGCCCGCAGCTATACATCTGGCTCAGGCCAGTTCTCCCTCCCCCGCCCCCGTCCTTCCTCTGCCTCCTCTTCTTAATTCTTTCAGCAAATGTCTACTGAGTGATGGGCTCCTGCGACTCAGTGATTCAGATAAATGAGGCCAGCTAGAGTCTCCGCACCACGCACCTTACATCTTAGTGTTCTTGCAAGTAAACAACTAACTAATAAGATCATTCTGTGTAGCAGTGAGGGCTATGGAGGGAGAAAGCAGGGAAACCGAGGGTGATTTGGGCTGGGGCCGGATTAGCAGAGCAGTGGTTAGGGAAGGCCTCACCCAGCAGGTGGAGTTTAGGTTGGGACTTAAACGATGGAAGAGACCAACCCCCCAAACCTGGGGGAAGATGGTTCAAGGCAGAGGGAGACGCAGGGCAGCTGGGGGGGGAACAGAGCAGCCCCTGCCTGCAGCAGGCCCAGGCTGGCGGGAGCTGAGGGAAGAGAGGAAGGCCCTGTGAAGGGATGCGGAGACCCGGCAGGGCTTCGGATTTTATTCTGATTTTTCTGGGAAGCCACTGGCGACTCCTGGGCAGGAAAATGGTGTGATTGCGTAGATTTTCTTAAAGCACAGTCACTCTGGTGGTTTGGTGAGGAAGCAGGGAGTTTGTGGGGAAAGAGTGAAGGCAGGGAGACTGGTTAGGAGGCTGCCGCAGGGTCCCAGCAAGGGGCGGTGGTGTCGGGGTGCAGAGTCCCGAGGTGTCGCCGTGTTGCTGCTGGACCTCTTCTGGCTGCGATACTGGATCCCTTCCTGGGCTGCAGAAGGAAGTTCCACGGACGGGGCAGCTTAGACAACAGCAATCCGTTCCCTTGCTGTTCTGGAGGCTGGAGGTCAGATCAAGGTGTCAGCAGGTTGGTTCCTTCCGAGGCCGTGAGGGCGAATTCGCCCCAGGCCTCTGCCCCGGGCCTCTGTGGCTGCCGAGGTCCTTGGGGCTCCTTGACGTGTGGACACATCACGGGTCTCTGCCTCTGTCTTCCCGTGGCCTCTCCCTGCGTGGTCTTCACCTGGCCGTCTTCTGATGAGGACACGGGTCGTATCAGAGCGGGCCCCACCCTGATGACTCTCCTGCTAACTGATTACATCCGCGGAGACCCTGTTTCCAAATGAGGACACATTCTGAGGCGCTGGGGCTTCGGGCTTTGACAGATCTTTTGGGGACAGAGTTCAACCCATAACAAATATGACACTTGGGACACTCAGTTTGGTTGCTCTCCTGGGTCCAGGTCTCAAAAGTCTTGGCCAGAGACCCTGCTCTTCCGGGCGTGAAGTAAACCCGTGAGTGTCCACGGACTGGGCTTCTGTGGCCCCCTCTGACTCTCCCGCCCCCGCCGGGCTGTGTGCCGAGTCCCCGTCTGCTGCGCTCTGCCCGGCGCACGCTTTCACGCAGCAGAGGCTGGGTCACTTCCGAGGCTTGTCCAAGGGCACCGGAGCACAGGCGAGCACCCGAGACTTGGGCCACCCCGAGCTCCCGGTGCTGGGGGCGCCCAGTTTGGGACCAGAGATCACTTTGCGGTGGTTTTGCATGAGACCCCTGTCCTCTACCTGCACGACCCCTACCCTGGCCAGTCCTTGTCCCATTTAGAGGGTAGTCAGCTGGGTGTTACACTGACACCAGTGAAAGGGAGGAACACGACACAGGTCCTATCACTGTGCCGTGGACACCCTCTCGCCTTTTCTCAGCCAGGGAGCCCGACGAGCAGGTCCTTTTCTGACCCGGCCGCCGTGTGTCTCTGGGGGCCCAGGTGCAGTCCCCGCGTTGTCCTCTTACACACCTCTAGGAGCTGCAGCCTCACACCTTTTCATTTCTGTTTTCTTGCCCTGCAGTTAGGTTCCATTCTTGTCCTGTCATCTTTCTTCCTGTAACCTTGAAAGGCTGTGTCTTCTGCAGCTTTCCTGACACCTGACTCGCTCGTCTTCCGCCCTCGGTGGCTGGGAGTCCTGACCTGAGACCCCTGCCTCGCAGGGGCCACTGCAGAAATTAGAACGCGTGTGCGGTTCCGTGTCCGGAGCGCTGCCGATGGAACTGATGAGGAGGTGAAGTCCTGTCCCCTTGCGTTACTGTTGGCTTTTGGTGGCACTTTGGAAGCCACCCCCCACCACCATTTGCCCAGCCCCAGCGCAGGCTGTGCCAGGCAAGCTTCCTGTGGTTTTCGGGCCTGGGCTGCCCCACGGAGGGTCAGCTGTGCCCAGGCTGAGAGGAGGGGTGAGGGGGAGGAAGCCAGCCAGCTCCCCGGAGGTGCGGACCCTCTGCGGGCGTCGGGTCCTGTTTGCCGAGCTCGAGAACCCCCTGCAGATGTTGACGAAGCTGCACGTCTGCATCAGTGGGCCTCGGTGGGCCTGAGAGTCTGCATTTCTGATTGGCTTCCTTTCCAGGGATGAGGCTCTTCTGGGCCTCGGACCACACTCTGAATTCTAATGGTGACACCAGACCCTCAGAACAAGGGCACGGTACTCAGAGAAGGCACTTCTAGGAGCAAAGAAGCCGCCTGGGGCAATCTGCGAGAACACTATCTGTCATTGGCTTCCAAGTCCTTTTTTCTCCAAGCAAGCGGCATTGTGGCATCTACTTTTTTGTTGTTGTTGTTAGTGTCTACATTTATTGCTATGTCATAGATATTTTGCTAAACATATGACTAATACTAATTTTATTCAGTGGTTCAGCTGATGATCTCCTGGGGAGGTAGGTTTTTGTCCTTCTCTATTTTAATTATTGCCAGTTTTAAACAACACAAACTGGGACTTCCCTGGAGGTGCAGTGGTTAAGAATCTGCCTGCCAATGCAGGGGACACGGGTTCGAGCCCTGGTCCAGGAAGATCCCACATGCCGCGGAGCAACTAAGCCTGTGCGCCACAACTACTGAGCCTGTGCTCTAGAGCCCGCGAGCCACACCTCCTGAGCCCACGAGCCACAACTACTGAGCCCACAAGCCACAACTACTGAAGCCTGCGTGCCTACAGCCCACGCTCCGCAACAAGAGAAGCCACCACAATGAGAAGCCCGTGCACTGCAACGAAGAGTAGCCCCCGCTCGCCGCAACTAGAGAAAGCCCGTGCAGCAACAAAGACTCAATGCAGCCAAAAAAAAAAAAAAAATTTATTAAAAAAAACAACACCACCACAAACTTTTAATCTCACAGTTCTGGAGCGCAGACATCCACCGTCACTTACATGGGGCCGTAATCAACCTGCTGGCAGACATGTGTTCCTTGTGGAAACTGCGGGGAGAATCCGTTTCCATGTCTCCTCCCACTTCTCAGGCGCCCACACTTCTTGGCTGGTGGCTCTTCCTCTATCTGCAGAGCCGGGAACCAAGCACCGTCTCTCCTCTCTGACTCCTGCTTCCTCGCTCTGACTGTGACCTTCTGCCTCCCTCTTATAAGGACACTTGTGTTACACTGGGATGGCATTCTTTTTTTTTTTTTTTTTAAGTTAATTAATTAATTTATTTCTGGCTGTGTTGGGCCTTCGTTTCCGTGCGAGGGCTTTCTCTAGTTGCGGCGAGCGGGGGCCACTCTTCATCGCGGTGCGCGGGCCTCTCACTGTCGCGGCCTCTCTTGTTGCGGAGCACAGGCTCCAGACGCGCAGGCTCAGTAGTTGTGGCTCACGGGCCCAGTTGCTCCGCGGCATGTGGGATCTTCCCAGACCAGGGCTCGAACCCGTGTCCCCTGCATTGGCAGGCAGACTCTCAACCACTGCGCCACCAGGGAAGCCCCTGGCATTCGTTTTTAAACTGGTAAACTCAAAAGTCTCCGTTCTATGATGAGAAGTAAGACAGTTTAGTTTACATTTAGAAAATAAATGTAAAGTAACTAAACTCTCAGATATTGGTGTATTTCCCCATTCCTCCTTACTCCATCTTCTTTTATTTTTCTTAAAAGTCACTCTAGGAATAGTAAACATTTATCCACTTATTTATCTAAGAATTATTTCTTCAGCATCTATCCTGTAAAAGGCAATTTAGAAGACCCGGTGATGAATGACACACGTCCACTGGTTTCAGGGTGTTTGTTGTGTAGGAGAAGTGATAACTATGGTACAAAGTATACAGTGATAAATTCATAAAATGATGCAGAAAGGTACTTTATTTTATTTATTTTTTTTAACATCTTTACTGGAGTATAATTGCTTTACAATGGTGTCTTAGTTTCTGCTTTATAACAGGGTAAATCAGCTATACGTATACCTATATCCCCATATCTCCCCCCTCTTGTGTCTCCCTCCCTCCCACCCTCCCTATCCCACCCCTCTAGGTGGTCACAAAGCACCGAGCTGATCTCCCTGTGCTATGCGGCTGCTTCCCACTAGCTATCTATTTTACATTTGGTAGCGTATATATGTCCAGGCCACTCTCTCACTTTGTCCCAGCTTACCCTCCCCCCTCCCCGTGTCCTCAAGTCCGTTCTCTAGTAGGTCTGTGTCTTTATTCCCGTCTTGCCCCTAGGTTCTTCTGACCATTTTTTTGTCTTTTTTTTTTTTTTTTAGATTCCATATATATGCGTTAGCATACAGTATTTGTTTTTTTCTTTCTGACTTACTTCACTCTGTATGACAGACTCTAGGTCCATCCACCTCACTACAAATAACTCAATTTCGTTTCTTTTTATGGCTGAGTAATATTCCATTGTATATATGTGTCACATCTTCTTTATCCATTCATCTGTCGATGGACACTTAGGTTGCTTCCATGTCCTGGCTATTGTAAATAGAGCTGCAATGAACATTTTGGTACATGACTCTTTTTGAATTATGGTTTTCTCAGGGTATATGCCCAGTAGTGGGATTGCTGGGTCGTATGGTAGTTCTATTTTTAGTTTTTTAAGGAACCTCCATACTGTTCCCCATAGTGGCTGTATCAATTTACATTCCCACCAATAGTGCAAGCGGGTTCCCTTTTCTCCACACCCTCTCCAGCATTTGTTGTTTGTAGATTTTTTGATGATGGCCATTCTGACCAGTGTGAGGTGATACCTCATTGTAGTTTTGATTTGATTTCTCTAATGATTAAGGATGTTGAGCATTCTTTCATGTGTCTGTTGGCCATCTGTATATCTTCTTTGGAGAAATGTCTATTTAGGTCTTCTGCCCATTTTTGGATTGGGTTGTTTGTGTTTTTGATATTGAGCTGCTTGTATATTTTGGAGATTAATCCTTTGTCAGTTGTTTCATTTGCAAATATTTTCTCCCATTCTGAGGGTTGTCTTTTCGTCTTGTTTATGGTTTCCTTTGTTGTGCAAAAGCTTTCAAGTTTCATTAGGTCCCATTTGTTTATTTTTGTTTTTATTTCCATTTCTCTAGGAGGTGGGTCAAAAAGGATCTTGCTGTGATTTATGTCAAAGAGTATTCTGCCTATGTTCAGAAAGGTACTTTAAACATAACTTCCAAGTTATAGGGAAAAAAGAAGAAAGAAACAAGTGAAAGAACAATGTGACTTAGCACTCAGATCGCTCAGGCTGGTGGTTGTATTAGTTTCTGATTGCTGCTGTAACAAATGACCACAACATTAGTGGCTTAAAACAACATGGATTTATTATCTTGCAGTTCCAGAGCTCAAAAGTCCTAAAATCTAGGTGTTAGCAGGGCTGTGTTCCATTTCCAGAATCCATTTCCTTGCTTTTCTAGCCTCAGAAGGTGCCTGAAGTCCTTGGTTTGTTGCCCCTTTAACAATGGCATCACTTCTCATTCTCTGATCTGACCTCCAGCTGCCTCCTATAAAGATCCTTGTGATGATGTTAAACCATTCATATAATCCAGGGTAATCACCCCATCTCAGGGTCCTTAACTTAAACACATCTTCAGAGTCCCCTTTGCTATGGAAGGTCGCACCTCACAGCTCTGGGGCTTACCTTGTGGAGGTCTTTGGGTGCCATTATTCTGCCCACCATGGTGGTACCACCAGTGGGACAGCTGGCCTGGTCTCCTCCCACTTCTGAAACAGAAGGCTAGGGAAGGGCTTCTGTGTGTCTGCAGCCGTAAGGGACATAACAACAAGATGCACTGCACACGTCTAGCTTGGGTCCTGATGTGAAGAAACCAACTCTAAAACATATTTCTTGGGACAACTGGATGATTTTGAATGTGGACTAGGTGACATTTTTGTTGAGTTTTTTGGTTAATTTTTCGGTGGATATTTTTTGCTTAAGTATTTTTAGGTGAAGTGTGTAAACCATACGTTTCACTCCTAAATATTTCAATATGCCTCTCTCAAAAGTAAGAATGTTTTCCTGCATAAGCACAATGCCCATCGTGACTGAGAGGTTGATGCTTTCATTCTGCCTTCGCCAAAACCACTGAATTAGGAAGGTCAAAAGCACTTCACTTTATAAGTTAAAAGCTACCCACCCTTCTCTCCATGTCATTTTACTTCCTTGAAAAAAATCAGTTTAGCTAAATTGTACCTCTGTTGGACAGAGCATTGATTTCTAGCTGTTAATGTTAACTGAGAGCATTAGCTGCTGACCTCCTCCTCCTACAAGGCTTTTAAGGATGGGGGTGCCCAGCCCATGACTCAGGCATTCTGTGTCTGCCACGTGGGGATTTGGGGTTTGTGACCTGGAGCCTTTGCCAAAGAGTTCTTGCTCATGCAGAGTCAGTGCTGGTTTTGTGTGCCTTGGAAGCAGGATTAAAAACTAGCTCTTAAGCTAATTGTGGATTAGGACAAATTCTTCTTCTTGACTGTCATTTCTCACATGAAAGCTTTATTTAATTCTGAGGGGAAAAACACTTGGATAAGTTATCGGTAAAATCAAGCAAGCAAACAATTAACAACAAAATGCTCTGGTGTTCTGGTTCTGCTTAGGATGTAGAAAAACAAAGAGAACATTGTCAACAATGAGAAAAAACCAGGTAACCTACAAAGTTATAACTTTCCTTGAGCCCATCAGAGGGCAAGGCAACCAGGTAAACTTTACCCTAAAGGATGACAAGCCCCTTCAAGGAGGCCTGGGGCATGATCTGTTTCTCCTGGGCAGAGAACAGGTAGAAGATACGGCCACCATGAAAGTGGGTGAAAAGAAGACAGCCGAGTGTGGGCTCATGCACCAGCCTAGAATCCAGGGGCCCCAGGTACGGGATCCCACCCTCCCTCACATGTTCTCTCCGTGGGCCTTCACTGGAGGTATGTGGTGTAAAGTCAGGGCCTGACTTGAGGGAGCCCCTCAGTATGCACAGCACAAACCCCTACCCGGCACGTGATGCAAAAGCCTAAGGCACTGGGAGGGCGTAGGACACAAAAAGCATAAAATATAAAAGAAGAAATAAATATGACTTCTATAAAACTAGATTGCTGTCCTTGAAAAGACACATCAGAAAAATTAAAAGACTGGCCACAGACTAGGAGAAAATATTTTCAAAACACGTAACTGATAAAGGACTTATATCCAGATTACATAAGGAGCTCTTAAAACTAGAAATAAGAAGACAAACACCCAGTAAAAACTGGCAAACTATTGGAACAGATATTCTAACAGTGAAGATCTAAGAATGGCAAATGAGTACATGAAAAGATGCTCAACATCCTCAGTCACTTGGGAAAATGCAAAACCACAGTGAGAGACCACCTCATACATAGTAAAATGAAAAGTCCAACAATATCAAGTTCTTGAAAAGCTGTGGAGCAACTGGAACTCTCGTACATTGTGGGTGGGAATGCAAAATGGTACAGCACTTCAGAACACAGTTGGCAGTTTCTCATAAAGTAAACATACACTTACCATATGAGCCAACGGTTCCACCCTTAGGTACTTACTCAAGAAAAATAAAAGCTTGTGTCCACACGAGTACTTATATGTGAACATTTACAGGAGTTTTACTCATAATAACAAAAAGCTGGAACTAGTTCAAATGTCCACCAACTTGTGAATGGATAAACAAATTGTGTCACATCTCTACAAAGGGGATATTTCTCAGCAAAAAAAAAAAAAAAAAAAAAAAAAGGAAGAACTGAAAAGAACATGCAGCAACATGGCTGCACCTCAGTTATTATGCCGGTGAGAGAAGCCAGACCCCAAAGACAGTGCACTACAGGATTCCGTTGTATAGGGACAGAAATTAGATCAGTGGATTCCAGAGAACGTGGACTGCAGAAGGGAATTGACCCCAGAGGGACATGAGCGAGATTTTAGGCTGAGGGACATGTTCGATATCTTGATTGTCATGATGGTTACATGACCAGATGAATTTGTCAAAATTCATTGACTTGCACACTTAAAGGAAGAGAATTGTTCTGTAGACAAATTATATTTCAATAAACCTTACTTTAAAAATGTATAAACTCCGGGGAGCTACAGTTTGAAAGATTATGTACTAAAGGAAAAGTCCACACTTGCAGCCATAAACTCCACTCATGAGGCCCTCATCAGTACGGATTGTGGATGGGTGAATCTGTGCTGCTCCTGACTCTTCCCTTTGTTGATTAAGAATGGTCTCTCAGGGCTTCCCTGGTGGCGCAGTGGTTGAGAATCTGCCTGCCAATGCAGGGGGCACGAGTTCGAGCCCTGGTCTGGGAGGATCCCACGTGCCGCAGAGCAACTGGGCCCGTGAGCCACAACTACTGAGCCTGCGCGTCTGGAGCCTGTGCTCCGCAGCAAGAGAGGCCGCGACGGTGAGAGGCCCGCGCACCGCGATGAAGAGTGGCCCCTGCTCACCGCAACTAGAGAAAGCCCTCGCACAGAAACGAAGACCCAGCACAGCCAAAAATAAATAAATAAATTTATTAAAAAAAAAAAAAAAAAAGAATGGTCTCTCAGATCACCTGGCTGTGGACCTATTTCATACCTTCTCAGCTGTGTGACCCTCTCTGTGCTTCAG